>NW_027397072.1:42599294-42687289 GCF_003265705.2 Callorhinus ursinus
CTTTCTTTCTTTCTTTCTTTCTTTCTTTCTTTCTTTCTTTCTTTCTTCTTTCTTTCTTTCTATTCACATGTGTTTTTGTCTAGATCCATTTTTTTTTAAAGATCTTTAAGAGATTAGGTTTAATTTGGGGTGTATCTCCTTTGGGGAGGATTAAGTTTATGGAACATAATTTTTCTATCTCTTATTTGTAGAATAAAGGACAACAATGCCTCCAAACTGAAAAAAAGTGATACATTTACTCCCTTATCTGACACAAATATAGGCTGACATTATCAGATACTAATTTTCCATGACATAAAATGTGATTTTTTCCCAATTGTACTGACTTCTGTATTCATTTGATTAACAATGAATGGCTTGTACATTGTCTTGGTTAAAACAGAATTTTCCTGACATTTGCCATAATTCAATTCTGTAGAGAAAAAAGGAGGAATAATGCCACCAGATAACTTTAGGCTTATTTAACAACCGACTGGGCTGAAAGAAGTACCTTCTTTGTTTGGAGTTAGTGCAAATTTAGGAGCTTTACCCCTAGTACAGTGTCCACCCTATTAAACAGTACTCAAGGTGATTAAGATGTTCTTCCTCTACTTCTGTGAATGTCCTCATTCTTCCTCAAGTGAGTAACTTGACAAAGATCAGGGTCATTTTATGGACAGAGCTGGATATACTATGATATCCATGGACTTTAACATATTGGGAAGCATTGAATTGCAATCCAGACAGACCCATATTAAAAGTGAACTCATACTACTTTCAAATACTGGATGGAATTAGAGAAATAATTTACACTCTGCCACTCAGGGTAATCTCATCTGTTAACTAGGATAACTTTTATCCATAAGATTGTTATAATTGTTAAATTAGGTATTTATTGAAGACCTACTTCATTGTTTTTTAAAATATTTTTAAGTTTGTTTCTTTGTTTGTTTATTTTTTAGTAATCTCTCTACCCAACATGGGGCTCAAACTCACAACCCTGAGATCAGCAGTCACATGCTCTTCCAACTGAGCCAGCTAGGTACCCTGAGAACCTAGGCATGCCAGCTATGACAGCGTGCTCCAGTCCTCAGGCAAATAGGGAAAGAGACCATGTACAAGTAGGCAAACAGATACATATTTAAATTAAAAATTTAATAACACTGAGAATAAAATGTAAAGAGATGCTATAATAGATAAAAATGTAATAAGGTGTAGCATATTTTAATTTTGAGTATCTAGGAAGTGGAGTGGAATTTCGAGATCTAAAAATACAAGAAGTGGTCAACCATAGGGTCAAAAGGCAATGAGGCAGGAAAGAACTTGGCAACTGAGACACTCACAATTATTGGTATATAAAACATTCAGCCCAGTGCCAAGCATGTAGTAATAATTTAATAAGAGTAACTTCTGGTTTTCCCTATAAATATCTCATTGAACAATTAATTTGCCATTAGGTCTTTGTTATTCTTGAAATTTGATTTTGAATCTTCATCTCATAGTAGTTGTGTGATTTTGTCCAAAAATCTGAAATGGTTGAAATAACTGCTCTCTGAACTTCATGGACAGAATGAACCTTGTCCCAGAAGAGGTAGACATTCAAGTCAGAATAAACCATGCCTATGGGACTATAGAAATTCAAGTTATCCAATCCTGAGCCTCAGAACACAGTCAATTATGAGTTGTGGGAAGTGATGGGAATTGTTTTGGATGTTTTATATTAATTCCTTCAAGGCTAATACATAATAAAGACACATTTTCATTTTATGATGTGACACTCAGAATCACGAATTCTGTGTAAGGGAGGAATGTGTTTATGTGTGTATTTAAGGGCTATAATGGCCACTAACACACAAAAGCCCAGACTGATCAACAGTTGATAGTTCTCTTTGTTTCCTCAAGTATATCTTTTGCTTTAAAACTATCAGTTTAGTAGATTTTCTCTTTGTGTGTTGTGGGGATATATTCATTCCTTTCCATATTAGCCTGTTAACTGAATTGACATAATCTTTGTGAGGGTTAAGTGGAGTCATTTTCATAGTGGGTACTCACAGAGACTGTCACAAGTTATGGGTAAACAACTGAAAATTTAGCTGTGATGTTTAAACCTTGGATATGTTTAAAGCTGTGTGTATCTGTGAAATTAAAAATCAGGAAATGTTAGACTTTGGTCCTGAGTTTCTTCAGTTTTGGACCCTTAGTGACAAGGGCATCCATTAGGAAGCAGGATTGGAGAAAACTTGGCTGATATTCCCTTATTTTAGACACAGATTGATTTATAACAGAAAGCAAACTGGAAAACCATGGACCACCATGTAGACTGAGAAGTGGCCGATGAGTTATTTTCCACGTAGAGAAGACCAAGTTGAGGTCCAAACTCAGTCCAAGGTTCTTTTACTGAGACTGTAGGAGCAGCACAAGAAAGAACATATACTCTGGTCTTTTTCAATTCAATCCTGGGTTTTTTTCAATTTCAAAAGTGGGGGAGATTTTTTATTTCTAACTAATGTTGGAAGACCCATTACTCATATCTCTTCTTGTTCTCTGCTCCTTTATATTTTTAATAATTCAAATAGCTCTTTTTCAGTAGGTTTTATTTTAGTAGGATATGAATAATTTTTCATTGTTCCTTTCACTAATTATAGCAGTTAACATTACTAATATACTTGTTAACCAATAACCTATCCAGGGACTTCAATACTCAGGTCAAATTTGATTTTCTCTAGGAAGCCTTCTCCATTCTTCAACAACAGGGTTGGTGACTTTTTGATCTTTGATCATACAGCACCATTTTTATATTTTTATCAAATTATCCTGTTCTGTGATTATTGGTTTACTCGCTTTCTACTCTGCTTAAGAATAAAATTGTACACGGCAATAACTGTGTATCATATACAAATTTGCATACCCAGGTATTCTGTTAGAATCTGGCACATGGTAAGTGCAAGATGTAACTGTGTTAAATATATACAT
Organism: Callorhinus ursinus; assembly: GCF_003265705.2. Lineage (NCBI taxonomy): Eukaryota > Metazoa > Chordata > Mammalia > Carnivora > Otariidae > Callorhinus > Callorhinus ursinus. The sequence continues at coordinate 42,602,247 of NW_027397072.1, forward strand.
TTCAGTTTCTTATTATCTTCAGTCACATACTATACACCTCTATCTTCAGCAGGTAGAATTATAAATCCGTGCCAAATTCACAAACTGGCTGCCTAAGATTAGAAGTGTAGCAGTGGAAAGTGATAGGTTTAGGAAGATCCTGGAAGCAACAATATTAACAAATCCTCTGAAATTTTGAGATATGAACTTAGCAAAAAAAACAAAAAACAAACAAACCTCTATTTCTGGCCGATAATTATATCCACACAAACAGAGGAACTTATTTTCAAATTATAATTGTCTCCGAGGTTAATTTATCCTTCTGTCTCTTTTTACCCTTCAAAATTATTTTGAAACATCCACTAATGAGATAGAAATATTTTAGAGACTGGCAAGTCCCAGAATCACTCTTAAGACCAATCACTATTAAATAAAACAGAGCAGGGAAGAGTGTGTGTGTGTGTGTGTGTGTGTGTGTGTGTTTCTAAGTATGTATGTGTATCACTTATTATATATTTATGTGTGTTATATACATATGCCTGAATGTATACATTTTTATCAAAGGAAGTGACTCTTCCTATTGTTATTAATATTTATTTGGCGATTAAAAAAGAAAATTTTGGCATTAAACCTTTTCCCTATTCCACCATTGTCTTCAATTGTTTGTTGACAAACAATTGTTTGTTTCTTGTTTCACATTTCCTTTTGTTTATTCTGCTTTATCTCTTACATTTAGTACACTTCTCACCAGATGCAGAATAAGGAGAATGGGCTTTGGGACCAGAGAAATTTGAGTTTGAAATTCCAGCTCTCCTATTTATTGTCTGAGAGGACTTGGCAAATCACGTACACCTTTTGAAAGTCAAGGGAAAAGCAGAAACAACAAGGGTGTCCTAGAGCTAGAGCATGGCAGGAACTACTAAATAATAAATAATAAAACAGTTTTCAAAGTTATGTCTTTCTACCTTATACATGTAGAATATCGATCATTTGCTCCATTCTTTTGCCCATTATCTGGTTACACCTTTTATTACTAGTTCTTTTGTTGCAATCTGCACTCAAAATTAACATCATTTTATTTCCTTTCATTTGCTTCCTATGCATTTCCACAATTTCTATTTTAGTTCAGTCTCTCAAGATTTCAAACACACCAATTCAAAAACTATTTCTAGCACATTAGTGAAATATCATCTCACCTACCATCAGTTTCTCCTTGCAGAAACATAATAAATGGTTGCCAATTTCACCCTCCCCAAAACACTCCATCATCATATGGTGTTCCTAATGACATCTATCTGACCCCTTCATTCCTATTATATCAAATAAAAACTCACTACCTGGCTTCCAAAGCATTTGAACTTGTACTTCCCATGCATGCTATCGCCTCTTGAGGAGCAGAGCCACATGTCCAACAGAAACCTCAAAATTAGTATTTTGTAAGCTCAGCTCATTTATCCTTGCCTCAAACTACCTTAAGCTTTTATTTTCCCAAACTTACTTAAGAGCATTAGCAACTATCTAGGCATCTAAAAACAGAAATCTTAATGTTTTCCTCAAATCCTACCTCTTCATTCTCAGAACTAATTAATCCACCAAGTAATGGATATTTGAGTTTCTAAATATCTCTCAAGACCATCTTATTTCCATTCTCTTGGATTATTTCAGGATCTTACTATCCAGGTCATTTGAAGGCATCTCCTCAAAGTTAAAACTTCATCTGATGTATTTTAGTCCAGCCGATCTTACAAAAATGGAACTCGCATCGCTTAGTACAAACCCATTGTATATGCTCCAAATGTGGCAGGTAATGCCCTTCAAAATCAGGGGCCTTTCCTGTATCCCCCTCTGCCATACTACCAGAAACCTTCTTTCTCTGAGGAACTAAACTTCATTCAGTCCCTCAAATGGCCAAGGGATCTCAGAGTTCTGCTTTTCATTAGGCTGAAATATATTTTCTCACTGTGATCATAAAGAAAATGTCTACACATCTATTAACACAGGGCACAGTTACTTCCCCTTTTGGGACTAGCTGGGCTGACTATTTCACTCATGTGGTTTCAATCCCCACCATGTCAGCTATAGCTTTCATCATCCTGAACTGTATTGTCTGTGCATGATCTGAATTACTGACACAGATCTATTCCTCTAAATGGCTGGTGCAGTAAATGCTCCGTGCCCAAATTAGAAAACAGATGAGCATACATTCTGTTCTTCATTACGGCCATGGTCCCCATACCGCCCCCATCATGTGATCTTCCCATATTATCCTCAGCTCTTCTGAGCCTTACTATGTTTTCCTTTCTCAACATAGCTTCTTTTTCACTTTACAATATTAAGAACAAAAACAAAAAACTCTTTTAATTTTCATGACATCATTGTGAGGGGAGTGTTTCATCTGCTATCATTGTAAAACTAAATGAGACTCAGAACTGATGACTGCCCAAAAGTCTAACACTCAAATATTAGCAGAACCAGGAGAAGAAACCAGAACCAATGCCACAACTAATAATTACTTTCACTACATTATGCTATAACCCCATCTAAATTCATTTTTTTATATAAAGATTTTACTTATTTGACAGAGAGAGAGAGAGGGAGCACAAGCGGGAGAGGGAGAAGCAGGCTCCCTGCTGAGCAGGGAGCCAGACGTAGGACTCGATCCCAGGATCATGACCTCAGCTGAAGGCAGATGCCTAACTGACTGAGCCACTGAGGCGCCCCCCATCTAAATTCCTTCTGAACAATATCACAATTGCTCCCTTTGTGACTGCCTAAGTAATCCATGCTCAATCTGCCTCTCCTGTGGTTATCTCTGTCAATTACATTCTGAATCACAGAGAACTGTGTCATATGCCATTTCACAGAATCCTCTATTCCTAATCTAACATCCAAATCCTTCTTTTGTGAAATGGAGGTAATAATAGAAATCTCATATGAATAAAATGAACGCTAAATGGATAAAATGTTTAGGATATGTAGCACAATATCAGTACATATTAGAAATCCATCATATACTAATTTCTATTATTTTCTTTAAGATAACCTTAACTAGTTTAAAGTTTTGTAATATCAAAATTTGTCTCTTTGTCTTTGTGTATTACATAGCCCATTGCATAGTACAAACAAATAGTAAGTTAATTGATAATGTAGGTTTTATCCTTTTGCTGCTTATAATGATTTTTTAAAAATGTAGCATGAGTATTTGTCATTTTATATTATTACCCCAATATAATTTTTTCTATATTGATTTATTAAGATAGAAAATCCTTATCCCCATTTTAGAAGTACAAATAAATTCACTGGGATAAGAAAAAAATAAATGAGGTACAAAAACCTGATAAAGACTGAAGGAAAATATTATTATTATTATTTTTTAAATATTTTATTTATTTGAGAGAGAGAATGAGAGAGAGAGAGAGAGCACATGAGAGGGGGGAGGGTCAGAGGGAGAAGCAGACTCCCCGTTGAGCAGGGAGCCCGATGTGGAACTCGATCCTGGACTCCAGGATCATGACCTGAGCCGAAAGCAGTCGCTTAACCAACTGAGCCACCCAGGCGCCCAGGAAAATATTATTTTAAAAAGCATGATTATCTTCCATGGATATACCCCCCAAATTATTTGCAGTTTTATTAGAGCTAATTAGTGTTCAGATATTTGCTTGTAAGGAAGATAAACATTGAAATAAATATTTTACATAAAAAAGTATATAAATCAGTACATACTGTTCCCATTAACAGGAATAAACTACCTGCATATAGACTCCAAATAGAGATATAGTGATATATCTCGATTTATGTACACTTATGTAAGAATATAACATTGATAGATTTGAATTAGAATGATTAACTAAAATAATCTGTGAAGTACATTTTTCTTCCTTTGGTTGCTCAGACCCAAATCTCTGAAATCATCCTCTACTTATTTCCTTTATACCTATGTTCAATACTTTAGCAAATACTGTGAGCTCAAAATACCTCCAGAATTTGACCATGTTTTACCCCCTCCACTTTAACTCCTTCTGCTTCACAATTATCAGTCACTTGAATGTTTCTAATAGCCTCTTCTCTTGCCTCCCTGCTTCCACTCTGGTTCTCTGATGATAATACATTTCACATAGCTGCTATTTATGGTGCTTCTTTGAAGCATAACTCAGACGAGCTTCCCCTCACCCCCAATTCTTTAAAATCATCAGATGGCCTCCACTTCTCTCACAGGAAAAGCCAAATTCCTTAAAAAGTCCTATATAATCTGGCTCCACACTCTTGTTCTGGTTTCTCCCTCCTATACTTGACTCTGGCCAAACTAATGGTATTGCTGTTCCTGGAACTAGCCAAGAATATTCCAGACATAGGGCTTTTGAACTTCCTCTTCCCTCTTCATGGATCAATCTTTCCCTTATGTCCAAATGACTTATTCCCTCACTACCTTCAAGCATTGCCTCAAATGTTACCTAATTATGGTAAAGTATCTTCTTTGATTTTTCTAGATAGCATAGAATTCCTTGCCTTCCCCAGAACTCCTGTTCTTGCGCTGTTTTTTCTTTCTTTCTATAAAGTCTTATAAAATCTATCCTAGCTATGTAGAAATGTAGGCTCCTTGAGGGCAATGCATTGGACTATTTCATTCACTGTGTTGATGTGGAATGTGATTTGCCATCTATAAGACCGTCAGTCGATATTAAATAAATGAATAAAAAATAATTGGGAAAGTTTGAATGACAAATGCCAAACTAAGATAGTATTGGCAACAAATATAATGGATTAAATTTGGATATTACTATTACATAAGGTGCTTTTACAAATCAAGAATAAGTCAAGGAGGAAAATTTCAATAGAATAAATATGAGTCACATATAAATATTTGGAAAAAAATGTCACCTTGCCAGAAATCAAAGATATGAAATTTCATTTCTTAACCAAGAAAAAATTAAGATAATAAAAAATCAAAACAAATTAAATGCCATCAATACTACATTGGTTAATTAAAATAATGTACATGTATGCAATATTGTGTTACATAGTAAATTAACATGACTATTCTTCTATTTCTATTAATATGAAATATTTCTTTGACACATGTTGAGGTAAATAAGCCACTACAAATCAGTTTAATAGTGTGATATCACTTCTATTTATAAAACCATCATTTGATATCTATCAAGAGAAGAAGAGAGGTTCTTAAAGAAAAAATGGCATGGTTATCTCATGATGGTGCAGTTACAATTGTGTGAGGTTTTTTCTTTACATTTATATGTTTTCTGAATTTTAGTTAATAGATATGTTTTAACATATTTTAGAACAATAATAAATAAAATCAATTGTCCAGGTTCTAACTATCTTAGAGTAGGACAGAAATGAGCATTTATAAAGTGCACAGATTATACTATTGTACTAAGTGTCTTCCTATACTTACTACATGGTGTTTTCCCAATTGTAATGATAAGGGTTTAATAACAGACAATCCCCACATGTGGAGCTTGAATCAAATTCCAGGTTCAAATCATTTATAACCTGAGGTTGATTATCTGTTTATTAATACAAAGATTTTGTTATACCATTGGTTTATATACCTTAGTATTTTGTTTCAATGTTGTCATATTAGTAATGTGTGGTAGACTATATTAATCATTAACAAATAGTCACTTTCTTCTCCCCCCGCCATGCCTGAGAAGAATGTATTTCCTGTATATGTAGGGCCATGTGACCGTCTCTGACAACAGAATGGGAATAGAAATGAAGGTGCCAGTTCCCAGCAAAGGACTGCCCTGGGTATTTTGAATTCTGTCCTTTATCACAATCAAATCATGCCTCAGGTAGTAGCTGTACCTTTAGCCTAAATAAGAAACAATTTAGGACATTGGGCTAAAGCATCTAAGCAGCTGGTTGTCAAGAGATCAACAAGAAGCTTTCATGATTTTCAAGGATATCAGGAAAACCTCTCACCATTTGTCTCAAACCACAGAACTTTAGCAAAAATTCTAAAGTCCTCACTAAGCCTTTGTGAATCTTGTATATCCCTCTTATGGCTGCCAATGTGTCTGACTGCAACCAATTTTGGAGAACAAAGATCCTCTACCTCTCCATCTTCCAAAGCTCTCCTGCTTTGCAAATTCAAACCAAATACCCTGTGGAGAAGGGGATTCTGGGAAACATAGTTCCCAGTGTCCACTATACAATGAAAAGAGCAATACATAAAAGTGTGATAATGGTGTCTGGATGACATCACACTATCTGGTAGGGCACTATTTTCTAATATAGCTCAAAATAGTATATAAATATTTAAATAACTACTGAAACATTTTTTAGAAGCTATGACTTTTCCTTGGCTTTGACAGTAAATCAACATGTGACTCTAGGTGACCAGCTACAACTCTATAAGAATTATTCATATGTAAAATCTAATTGAACTAGATCATCACAGATACTCTTTATAACAGAACATAGATTCCATCAATGGATTAAAAGATAGGCAACTAAATCTGTGAATCTGATATTTAATCTGCTAACTGTATTTAGTTTTGGTAAGAGACTGTTGTTTAACTTGGATTATGTTTCTATGGGACTGAATTCTTTTTCTCAATTGCTTTGTGCACTAATGGGCTTGGTGACAAAAAGCTCATTATTTGAGTCCAATAAATGCACATTGTTAGATTTCACTGCATTTGGCCATAATCCCATTCCTAATGCCTTTAGCTCTTTAGAGGCACTTTCATTTGTGCTAATTATTAGTGTTTGTCAATCTCATCAGATACTCCTTTGTACTTCTGCCACACTGTTAAACTACATATAGTCCATCTCATGCCATAATCCAGTGTACCTTGTGTTTTCTGTTTTCAGTGTTATCTCTATATCTACATTGACGGATGACACTCATAGAGAAACTGAATGCCTATCTTTTGGGGATTTGCATAGAAATAGCAAAAAAGAAAAGGTCACAAGATTAAAAACTATAACCCAATCTATGAGGAAATAAATAATCTGGAAGTGGAACTAGATATGGTCCCATGGTTACAGAAGCATTTTGGGTTCATGGCCTCTACCAGATGTTTTGAAATGAAAGTTGATGGCTGGAAAATGATGCAAGGAAATATGCCAAAGATGCAAATGAAGAAGAAAATGTCCATAGTATTCAGTCAATATAGAATACTCTTAGATGTACCTGATATTTCATCAGGTTTTATATTCAGTTACATTGCTGACTTTAAGGTCATCAGGTTTTATATTCAGTTACATTGCTGAATTGAAATATATCACATGGGTGATGAGGAGGTGTTGGACATTATAGTACCTTCTAGAACCAGGTATTTTTCCTAAGATAAAATCAGGCAATGAGTAGTTGCTCATTGCTGCAGACTAAATGTTTGTATGACCTAAAAATTCCCATGTTGAAACCCAATCACTAATGTGATGGTTTTTGGAGATAGGAAATTTGCAGAGTGATGAAGTCATGAGAGTAGAGCCCTCATTAATGGGATTAATGCCCTTATAAAAGAGGCCTGAGAGAGCTCCCTTACCCCTTCCACCATGTGAGGACTGCCCATGAACCAGGAAGCAGGTCCTCACTAGATACCAAATCTGCCAGTGCCTTGATCTTGGACATCCCAAGCTCTAGAAATGTGAGGAATAAATTTCTCTTATTTATAAACCACCCAGTCTATGGCATTTCTCATAGTAACTTGGATGGATTAAGACACTCATATGATAATCTTCAAGCTCTTTATTAGTTTTATAGGCATTTCAGTGTTTGTGTGTGTCTTGGGCACATTGCAAGGTGCTGCAGACAGGAAAGACAAAAAACAATTTTACCAGCATACCAAGAGAGTCTATAAAATTAGGAAAAAAATGTATAGTCAATGTTGTGATAGGAATGTAAATGAATAAACTGTTGGGAGGTAATAAGAAGGGTACCTCATCTAGGGAAGGCGAAATAAAGAGTTATTGGTCAACAAAGCCCTTTCACATGAGTCCGTTTAAGCAAATTTATTGACAAACAGCACCAGTCCATGCGGTGTCAATTAGAGAATATTTCCAAGTAGAGAGGGGCAATTTGGTCAAATTGTTATGGATATGACAAAATCATAAATTCCAACCAAGGCTGCTACATAATTTGTGGGGACCATTGAAAAATGTTAAAAGTGGGATTCCTTATTCAAAAGTTATTAAGAATTTCAAGACTGCAAGAGTAAAGCATTAAATCAAACATTGGGCCTGTATTAGTACAGGGGTCACATGCCTGAAACTGGCTCTGTCGCAGACAGGAAGAATATATCCTAGTAGAATCTAAACATAAAGAATCATTTAAAAAAATGAACATAAAGAATCACTATATTGATACTGGTCAGCTACTTTTGATGACTACAGCTTGGTAGATGAAATTTCCTATTGCATCGGAGTTTATAAATGTCATCTCAATTTTGTAGAGTATCCACAGATCCTGGCCCAGTAGGCAAGGATGAGATTGTTCTCCTTATGAACTAGGGAATTTTCCCAAGAACATTTATCAGATCTCTTTCTTAAGTGATATTTTGTCTAGGTGAATTGGAGTTACAACTGGGTCTTATAGTGTGGACATTTTTCATCCCAAGTAAAGATATTTATATTTCCCCAGTTGCTGTATGGCTCCAGAGTTATGGAAATGGGAGGCTTCTAGCTATGGAAAGGGGAATCTCCTACTGAACCTGATACCCAGCCTGAGGTATCGTGAGTTAAATTCTGATAATTACATCAATTTATTTTAGTTGATGCTAGTTACCAGAGAATTTATCTGATGATACAGCTTTAATAAATATTCAGGTAAAGGAGGAGAACATGGTATTCTGGTGGATGAGTCTGCCCTCATGATACATAGTAGCACCTGCAGTATTCTACAATTTAAGATTATAGAATGGTTTCCCCAAAGATTAATTATTAAAGGAGTCATGATTTGAATTCAGGCATGCATGAGTTCAAAAAGCCATACTTTTGATACAAAGCTACAACATACAGGCCACATCTGAGAGGTTGATTTCTTGACCTCAATGTAAGTGCATTTTAATCCTAGAAATCCCTTTCAGCTATAAGGGGCAGGACCTGTGTTGTGCATGATGGTTTGCATGGGCAGTGGAGATGGGGCTTCAAGTTAATAACATGAGTTGGAAAAGATGCAAGTCTAGCAAGAACTGAAACAAGAAGCGTACAGGATTCCTGCTAGAAAAGTAGTGCTTCTTTGGGTTCATCTAAGGATGAAATAATTTTAATGATAATGTGAGTCAATAAAAGTAAGCAGGAGATGCAGTAGTTTCCTATTATAGAAGCAAATTCCCTACCAGACCCAGAACACAGCAAGTTACTGTACTGGGAATCCAAACTGAGTTTTATTGAGAGTATGTTCTCAGTTGGGGATGATTTTAGCCAACTAGAGATAAAAAACAAACAAACAAACAAACAAAAAAACAAAAAACAAAACTGCCTCCATCATTAATTACTCTCTTGAATCTTAAAAAAGTTCTAATATAATTGAATCATCACTTAAGTTACAACCCTCCCCAGGACACCCTCCCTGCTGTTTTCTGGATTCCTAGTTTCCATTCCACACAACCAGTTGCTCACTTCACTTTACTGTGGTCTGAAGTTGGGTCTAAAGAACTTCCTTTTTTTTTTTAATTTAATTTTATTATGTTATAATCACCATACATTACATCATTCGTTTTTGATGTAGTGTTCCATGATTCATTGTTTGCATATAACACCCAGTGCTCCATTCAATACGTGCCCTCTTTAATACCTTTCTGCCTTAAGACCCCACAAAGCTGCACTACATTGAGCTGCTCCCTGGTTTCTGACCATTTGTTCTCCTGTTCTAACTCTGTTCCCTAAAGACTAAAGAAAATCCAGAATGCATCTTACCATCCTTGGCAAATTTGCATGTTAGAGTCACCTGATGCTGCCCAAATAGGGGGTGTCCAACAGCAGTCCGGACATTGTCTAGCACATATGGAGCCCCTGCCTGATCAGGTGGCTCATGGGTCCACTCTTATTTATGTATTAACTATTTGACAATGCTGAGGCTGAATCCATTTTTAAAAAGTTTTTAAAAGTAATCCATGGTAATTATAAAAAAACAAAATAAAACTTAAAAAAACAGAGACAACTATAAAAACAGAACGAAACAAAAAATGTTAGTCATGATGAAACCTACCATCCATAGGAAAACTATATTAAAATTTAAGGGTTTTTAAGTGTTTTTTTGTTTTCTAAGCATAAACTTGTGTCTTTGTTGTTATTACTATTTTCCAAACCTCTGAAATATAATTTAATGAGAAGACAAGAGATACATAAATATTTCTGAATCACTGAATACCAGACCATTGCATAAATAATAACTTTTTTTTAACATTTCACTGCTGGTAAAATTTTAGAGTATTTCACCATTATAAATAATATTTTTGCTTAGTAAAGAATGTCCGTGGTATAACAATGAAAATTCTTTCCTGAACATATCTGCTTGATATCTACATTTTATCCTGACTCTACATTCTTCCCTTGGATACTCTTCCAGTCTTCCATTTGATGTGGTGTTCCCCCATAATTTGGTTACTTAAATATGTCACACTAAGTTTCAGTATCATGAGCATGCCATCATTCAGAAATAATAACATTTTTCTAAGTTTAACACTCCTATATCTGAACATATATTAGAAAATTGCCATGATAGTTGTTGAGGACTTGCAAAATGCAGCAACATAATTATGTTTGCAAATCCTATCATCCATGGCTAGTAAACGTAATAATAGGACTGACTGAGCAGTTGCTAGGGACTGTCCCCACATTGGCTCACAGAGCATTCTTTTATCGTCACTAGTTAGTTTTTATGTACTTTTCCTCTGGTTCTACCTAATTCATTTTTCCCTGTGACACAGTCTAATCCATAATTTTTCTTCTTTTTAAGGGGTATTGCACTTAAAGATACTCCCTTTTCAGATGTGGGGATCTTCATAATATCAACAGAAAATAGGATCAGACATTGCTGTTCTCCTTTGTTAGTGTTCACTTTAATCAAAATTGGCTCCCTCTGACAGGCTAGTTATGACACAGATAAAATATCTCTTAAAAATAACCACAGAAAAGGAACTTTCTGTAAAATTCCCTCAGGCTGTACATTTAACCTACTTACTAGCAAGAGTTTATTTTGGTGATGTCTTTAAAGACTTGCTTGTATCTCAAGCAACCTCACTTTTGAGATATCCATGTGATCAAATACACCTTAATTTAAGTCAGTCATCATTTCTGGCCTCTTGTTTTGAGTCAATATGTATCTTTTTTTTATATAAGATCAAGTTTCAGAGTAGTTCTTTTCAATACCATATGTCTGAAAAAAAGTCAACATGAAAATAGATCACATAAACATATTCATAAAATATTAAAATGGATGCATATTTGTAAGACATCATGCTGGTCTCTACAAGAAATATAATCCTTGACTTCAAAGGTTTTATAAAATGTGAAAAAAAGTAATAACATAGTTTGTTTAGAATTTGGAGTGATTGCTTCTAGTGGTGAGGACTTCCGCATTACCTTGTAGAGGATGTCGCATTTGATACAGGATTTAAAGCTAGGGTGAGATTAAAAATGGAAATGTGTTTGGTGGTTTTATTACTGTCAAGGAAAATGGCATGATTCCATCAAAAATAAATTAGTTAAGCAAGTCCACAGAGATGGAAAAATATTAAGCTCTTAGAGAATATAATTAACATAACCTCCTAAACAAAATAAAGTAAAACAAGTCTTGAATATAAGACTGAGTTAAAATCACTATCGCATGATTTTGTCCAAGTTATTTAGCATATCAATTGATGTACTGATTTGTTTGCTTAATAAAAATATTTAAAGGACATCCACTTATGTGGTAAAGTGCTTAAACAAAATGAGAATATGTACACATTTCTAATTAGTTAATCTAATTTGTTTATTTTAAACATTTAAAAATCTGTTATTGGGTATAATTTACATACAATAAAATTCATCAATTTACAGTTTGATGAATTTGTGGAAATCTATAGTGTGTAACCACCACCACAATTGTGTTAAAGGGTATTCCATCAAATTTTTCTCCTGTGCCTTTGCAATACAGACTATCCCTCGACCTAAGCCCCTTGCAACCTCTGATTTGTTTTCTGTCACTACAGTCGTGCCCTTTCAAAAATTTTATATAAATGAGCTTATACAGCATATATTGTTTTGTTTCAGTCTTCTTTCATTTGTCATAATTCTTTTGAATAATTTTTTCATGTTATTAGTATATCAGCAGTTTGTTCCCTTTTTTTATTGCTGAGTAGCATTCCATTGTACAGATGTACCTAAATGCATTATCCTTTCACAAGATGATGGATATTTTGGTTGTTTCAAGTTTTCTGGATATTATGAATAAAACTGCTATCACCAGGTTTGTGTGACCCATATATTTTCATTTGCTGAATCATTTGCTAACTATACTGTATATTTAAAATTTATAAGAAACAGGTAACTTGTTTTTGTTTTGTTTTGTTTTGTTTGCAGAAAGGTCCAAGTACATCTGCAAATTACTATCATAAAGCTGAGAAGTTTATAGACGAAAGATCAAAGCCACATATTCAAGCAGGATTACAAATCTGAAGCACAAAAAATATAAACCACACCTAGTCACATCACAGTAAACTTCTGCAAAGCCACAAAACAAAGGGAAATTCATAAAAACAAACAGAGAAAGAATAATAAGAAACAGAACTTGATAGGCAGAAGGAGAAACAAAGGAAGCCAGAAATCAATGGAGTGGCATATTCACGTACCTTAAAGAAAATAACTAGCAGTTCAAAATTCTAAAGCCAGAGAAGATACTTTTCAAAATAAATGTAAGCTGATGGAGTTTAATAGACAAAACAGAGAATGTATCTGGAGGAGGCCCACAGTGAAGCATCTTGTTTAAAGAAAGGAAACTTTAAAAAGAATAAATATGTGGGCAAATCCAAATGAATATTGAATATAAAATAATAATATTAACATATTAGTTTAAAATATATTCCTAATTGAAACCCATAAGTAGCATAACATGTAAATCAGAGATTAAGTGGTAAGTGAAGTTAAAAACCTCTAAGGTCATTGAATTTCCATCAGGAATTAACATTGATCATTTCTAATAGTTGTTGAAAATTTGAAGATTCAATTTGTAATCTTAACCAATAAAATTAAATTAAAGCGAGGTATAACTAACAAAACAATAGAGGAATGGGAAGATAAAATTGCAACGCAAAACAGAAAGAAGAGACGAGCCCTGTAAGATAAATAATGCAAAGAATGATGTTATAGACTTAAACCAGTTTTTATTAGTGATAATTAAGTTAAATGTAAATGTACCTAATGATCTATAAAAAGGTAGAGTTTGTCATAACTGATTGACAATGAAAAAGTGTTAAAAGTGATTGAATAATAAAAAAAAAAGCTATTGTGGCTTTGTGTAGTGTTAGCCTGACAATTGCTATTTTGTGTTGTCTTTTTGCAATGCAAGTGTACGACTTAAGCTGATTGCCAAGACATACATTTCAAAGAGGCATCCACTTCAAAGATACTTGTTTTAAATAAACACATTGCCAGCTACAGGGCTGGATAAGGAGCCTGGCTGCCTCCCTACACATAGGCTCTTTTGTGTTAGAGATCTGGGTTGATTTGGATAACTAATCACTGGGGGATCACTTTTTCCCCCTCTTCCTATGCTTTGAATTACTATTCTTATGTTTTAAATTCACCAATAAAGAGTGAGTCCACAAAACCATAGATCCCCACTCTCAACCCCAATAAAAGCAGAACCCAAGGCCCAAGCATGCTCTCTCTCTATCTGAAACCTAGCTGTGTGGCCCTAGGTGTGATGTGTAATTTCCAGTCGTGTATTTTTTTCTTTTTTTTTCTTCAAAGTTCCCTGGTGGTTACTGTTGAACCGTGTCTTAACATCATAATAAGAACCACAAGGGCTGGTCCCACCACAACACTGGTTATTGATAGTCTGAGATGGGTACAAAACACTATGATGATGTCAGATAAATTAGATTTTTAGGGAAAATTCTACCTAGAAATAGACATTTCATAATAATAAAGGTTTAATCCACCAGGAAGATAAAAATGTTCTAATTTATATAAACTTGTTTATAAATAATGCAGCCTCTAATATATAAAGAATAAAAAGAACTAAAACAAATACAGATGAACACATAGAGTAGAAAATACTACTTTTCCCAGTAATTGATAGGACAACAAAAATTGACAACACAACACTCATCAATACACTTTCTTTAAAGCATGCACAAATCATTCATGAAAACCCAGTTCAGATTATAAACATGTCTCAAATTTATACCGTCCATGTTGCTGGACAAAGTTATAATTAAGGTAGTTAGGCACTTATAACAATTAAGCAGGATATCTTATGAAACTGAAAATTATTTAAAAAGTGTATTTCTAAATAAACTATGGGTCAAAGAAGAAATCACAAGCCAAATCTATTTAGAGGGAAAATTGCATTGCCTTAAAGGTGGAGGCTAGGTCTTAGTGTTAATTTTAAAGTGCTAGAAACATTGGGGCACCTGGGTGGCTCGTGTCTGCCTTCGGCTCAGGTCATGATCCCAGGGTCCTGGAATCGAGCCCCGGCATCTGGCTCTGTGCTACACGGGAAGCCTGCTTCTCCCTCTGCCCCACCCCCTGCTTGTGTTCCCTCTCTCACTGTCTCTCTCTCTGTCAAATAAATAAATAAAACCTTAAAAAAAAATGCTAGAAACAGAATAACAAATTAAACCCAAAGAAACTAGAAGAATGGCAGTAATAGAGATCAGAACAACAATGGCAATAATCTATACACACATAAGTATATATTTCCATATATATTACAAATACGTGTATAATCATATATATATGAATAAATAAAGCCAAAATTGATTCTTTGAAGAAAAAAATAATAAAATGCATAAACATAAAGTGCAACTGGCTTTAAAAAGGAATAGAGGGAAGAGGTAACACAAAATAATACCTAATACCAAAAAGAAAATATATTTTTTTAGAAAACCCAACACGCAAAAAGAAACCTAAAATGAAGAAATATTAAAGCTGAAAAGCCCTATAACTATGAAATAGAATCCAAATTTTGAATTTTTTTCAATAGAAAATTTCAAATCTAGTTGGCCTCCTTAGTTATTTCCACCAAATATTTGTCAGATATAATGCTACTGTGTACATTACGAGGCAGACAAAAGTTGGTATCAAAATCTAACAAGAATATTAAAAAAATAAAATAATAAGCTATTTCTTTGATCAGTGATGTAGAAAACCCGAAATCAATTGTTGGCAAACCAATTTGAGTTAATATATTTTAAAAAGAGGAAAATGCATAGCAACTATGCTGGGTTTAGTCCAGCAACACAAGTTTAGTTTCAATTTCAAAATAAATTAATGTATTTCACTAGATTAATAAAATATAGGAGAAAAAATTATATTATCTCAGTTGATGCCATAAAAATATTTGCTAAAATTCAGCATAAATTTGTGACAAAAATTTTTAGTTCTGTAGGAGTAGAATGGAACTTATTCATGTCTTTAAGGGTATGTATAAAAAAATGACACAGAGTGGGAGTAGTGATTGGGAGGTGGCACTGGGGAGGCTACTGGGGTGCTAGAAACATTGATTCTTTTCTGAGTATTGGTGACTTAAGAGTGTTAATTTTGGATATTTCATTGAATTGTGTACTTATAAATTAGGTAGTTCTCCATGAGTTATACTTCAGTAAAAGTTAAAAATAGGAGTTTCTGATGGTTCTGCATTTCACTCAGACTGCAACAAGTACTCACAGTGTTCTGTGGCCAGTTGCTTACCACCATGACATTCTGCCCTGCTTCCTTTACCCTCATTCCCTGGGTCAAGCTGCATGGCCTCTCATTACAAGTGACATATAAATGACAAATGTTATCAATGGCCTAGAACCCACTTGAGTGTTGCTAAATTAACTCAAATGTGAATTTTATTCAATTAATAACAATATGCAAATACATGTATGGGTGAGTCCATTTTCTTTAAGTTTATTGTAATGTGTCACATGGATGACATCTCCTACTGTCCAAGCCATGGACACTTGGACGAAGAACAAATAATTTTCTTTCTTAAGCAAATCAACAACAGACTATGTAGTGACATCTAGAAAATAAATGCCTTTCTTCAAAGTTTGTTTTGAAATCGCTCCTTTTCCTAAAGTAATGATGGATGTGAACTTTTTCTTCACTCTGGCAACGACTGTTTTCAGTACCTTAGGTTTGTTTCTCTCAACAGCACGTACTTGTATATTGTTCTCACAATTTTTACTTTATCTGCCTTCCATGAGTAATGAAGAGGTTGAGAGTGAGGTATAACTCAGAATAGCATTAATGCTGTTTAAAGGCATTCCTGTCTTAAAGGACTGCAGCTTTAATGGTGGATTTTTAAAGGCAGCAATTAGTAGATAAGTATTCTAAGTTGAGGAAGCTAATTAGGAAGCTATTTCCCTAAAACATTACATCCCATGCTTATATACCATTATTTCTTACATTCATCCATGCAGTCTATGTGCAAATGGAGATCAGGTTTTATTCTGGGAGCCTCACTTCCTAAATTCATAGCTGAATATAGTGACCCTGATCCAATACAGCTGGCCTGTTGAGTCTCTAAAATCCTGTTGCTGTTATCAGTTGTGAAATGACTGGGCTGGGAGAGAACTATGACTGGAGGAATTTCAGATTCCAATTCCTATCAACTCTCAGTGGCCTAAGAACATTCTCTGACTGCATATAATGTCTGAGATGTTGGTTGAATCTACCAGCTACACCACTGCTCTGCCATTGCTGTCCATAGATGGTAGCGGCAATCCTGCAACACTGGTATTCTTAGTAACCCCTTTTACCAGAGATGGTTCTGCCTTGATGACATGGCTTTTGCTGGAGAAATAAAGCCACTAGACTTCTGCTTTTCTGGGAAAGAAATCAGACAACTAATTGATAGTTATGTAACATTGACTATATGATTACATATATTTAACCTCAAAGGTTCTTCATCTCTGAAATAAGAGAAGATGAAGAAAACACTTGCCAGCTCTAATTTCCAATGATTTTTTTTGATGGGGTCATGTGTTACTTTTGAATATTCGATAACTAAAAAAAAAAAGTCTGCTCAGTCTATCACTTTATTTCAGAATGTCATAGATTATTAGGATACTGTCACCATCAAGGGAGCTTTGATACTGCACAATGCTCAACCACATACTCTTTTGCTAAAGTACATCCAACGGCAGAGGATATGTCTGTTATATAAGGTGCTAATTCCCTTTCCCTATAGGCTTCTGGTCTGAAGCAGGCTCACACTGAGAAGGCGAGAGGGATTTGCCAAGTTTGAAGTTTTGACCATTTCATGAGACAGAACGTTCCTACTCTTGAATTGAGTTCCAGAGTATGTTATTATTTATTGAGAGTAGAGAAGTCAAGAGGAGCCTGATTTTTATCTAGAGGCAGGTAAAATTTCTCCCACTAAATACAGCTTGAGAGATGGTAGATTATAGCAAAAACATTTCATTTTGCTTCATGACTTGTTCCTGTGCAACATCATGATTATATAGGTGTAGAGAGCGAAATGGAGTCTCTCACGTCAAGCAGGGCCTGTGTCAAGCAATGATGCAAGCAGGTAAGGTACTCAGCTAGGAGAGATTACCGGGACCAGCATCAGCTGACTTCCCAGAACTGATAAATGAGCAGAACCAGAGGAGGTCTGTGGGGGCCCAAGACCAATTAAATCCCTTTAAAAGGGGAAGGATTTTGGCAGCAAACTGTTAGACTCCTCACACCCGACCCCTCTACATCTGACCACTTGAAAAAGGCAACTGCCGAAGAAGGAAGCAGAACCAAGAGCCTTTCTGCTTGAACTATCAGAAGTGCCGAGAGCTGACCCAGATGGGACTGAGACCTTATCTCAACTGCTTGCCCACAGACTGACTTCGCATTTGGTTCCTTCACTTCCTGCACCCTTCTGTTAGCTTGTTTGTTGTGCGGCTTGTCTTATGTTCTGCTCTGTGTGCTGTGTAAGAAGCCAAGTTTAATCACATGGTGAAATGTCATTTGAGTTTAGAATCCTGAACCTGCTTTCTAATTGTGATTTAACTCTGCTTTGTGATTGAATAAAGCTGACACTGGAAAGACACAACTCGTGTGTGTGCCTTCATAGGGTGATCATGACAATAGGTAATATAGATTTTTTTAAATAACCCATAAATTCCTAATTTGAAAAACCACTGAAATCCTGGATTATACTAAAAGAGATACATGAAGATAGAGTGGTCATAGGTTATCTATAGGCAGTGGACATGACAGTGGTTTTAGTTCTTGATGTTAAACTTTAAGGAAGTTTTTATTAATGGATTTTCCAGAGGATAGTGAATGGACTACAGAAGTAGCTTAAAGTCATGTAATATTAAAGGAGAGGTAAAAGAATTGGGGTGTTTATCTCGGTAAAGAGAACATGAAGTGTAGGAGGTGCAGGTGCTATATGTGGAAGAGAAATGAAAATTTCTCCGTGTCGCCTCTTAGACCAGAATTAGAAACATGTTCTAAGAAAGGCAAATTTCAGTTTAATTTAACAAAAACACCAAGTATTTAGAATTAGCACAGAATGTCATGGGATACCTAGGTAAATCTGCTTCTACACCCAAGTTCTGTCACTTTATGTCATCTTAAGTTCACTTTCAACCTAATAATGTGAGATGCTAGACAATAGGTGGAAACAGTTCATTTAGGAAGTAATATTCATTGTATGCTTTGAAGCCAGATAGGAGTTTTCAGAGTGAGGAATATTAATTTCTGAGGGAGGAAATTAGGTGTAGAGAAAGACAAATGTATATGGACATTGTATGTTGAAGCATTAAAGGAATCCAGTATTGTTGAATATATGATGTTTCCATAGAATGTAAGTTCTAGAAGGGCAGAAGACTTGTTGGTCTGGTTCATGTCCATAGGCCTGGACACTAGAACAAAGACTTGCAATATTTCCATCCACCATTTTAGGACTGCATAGTCCTATAGACTGTTTTCTTTTTTTCTTGAGACTGAATCTATTTCTGCTTTGAAAAAAGAAGTTCCAAAGGAGTGTTTCCTTTCCGTGTTGGAGAACCTTTCTCTCCTTAATTTTCTAAGTTTGAAGAGTAGACTTAAGCTCTTTTTATACTCCTGAAGATGTCAGCGGAGTGCTCTTCAGTGCACAGAATATCTTATAAGATTTGTTCACATTTGTACGCTAGTCTTTCCTCATTATTGAAGTCTGGAAAAGAGTAATGATTCTCAGTATGTCATCCTTAAGACCCTCTTCAATCCCAAGTTACAAATAAGAGATTCACTATGTTCAGAAGACTGATTAATGAAGGCCAAGCATGCACTAACTCATTTTTTTGAATTATTTTTTTCACTGCAATGTGTATAATTGAAGGGGTTTTTGCATAATCCCATTAGTTCCCAAATTAAATTCCATAAAGTTTCTTGTTCCTTCTAATTTCATACTGATTAAATTTAAGTTGCAAATATTTGTATATATATATCCTTAATATTTCTTTGGGGATTTTTGGTCATTTTCCCTTAAAGTAAATGACATGGATGTAACTGGAGGGTATTATGCTAAGTGAAATAAGTCAATCAGAGAAAGACAATTATATGATCTCACTGATATGTGGAATTTAAGAAACAGAACAGAGGATCATAGGAGAAGAGAGGAAAAAATAAACAAGAGGCAATCAGAGAGGGAGGCAAACCATGAGAGACTCTTAATCATAGGAAACAAACTGAGGGTTGCTGGAGGGGAGTAAGGTGGGGGGATGGGGTAACTGGGTGATGGATATTAAGGAGGACATGTGATGTAATGAGCACTGGGTATTATATAAGACTGATGAATCACAGACCTGTACCTCTGAAACCAATAATACATTATACGTTAATTAATTGAATTTAAATGAAAAAAATTCAGTATAAATTTTAAAAAATTATATTTTGTACATATAGAAAATGAAATATTCGATAATTATACATGTATATGTATATAATAAAATTATATTTATAAGTACTGTATGTATTTTATATAATATAGCATACAGTATATATGCAATACCATATACTATATATGTCAATTAGAAATCTATATCCTCAATATATAAAATTAGATATATGTACAAATTAACGTTAAGTCTTCTATTAATAAATGTAGTAGAGATAAATTTTGTTGGGGAAAAAAAGAAAGAAAATAAAACATAATCTTGAATATAGTTATTTTGAAATCTACAAAGAAAGAGCTTATTATAGATTACTAGGAGACCTTGTTGTGAAGGTGCTGGTTTTCCCAGCTGTTTCATGGTGATCAGCACATCTTATCTTGAATTATAGACAAACTGTTACAGTGAATTTTTTAGTTAACTGGTCTGAATGTCTATTCAGATATTTATAGGGGTCACTAGAATAAGACTAATGCAACCTATGTACATTTGATTATCTTTGACCCTGAGATACATACAGATATGTATAAAAAATTTAGTAAGAATTAAATAATAGAGTGGCTCTGAGTCCTACTAATTTATTGTTAAATTAAATAATTGTTTCTTTTTTTTCTTTTAATTTCCCCTATTCTACAATCAACATTGTTTAGTGGAAATAATATACATTACTGGATATCCAGAAATATGAATTCTACGATCAGTTCTGACAAATTTGGGAGACTTAAATAAGTAACTGAATCTTCTTAGATGTCCTTTCCTTATTTTTTAAAAAGATTTATTTATTTGGGGCTCCTGGGTGGCTCAGTCAGTTAAGCATCTGCTTTCAGCTCGAGTCATGATCCTGGGGTCCTGGGATGGAGCCCCGTGTCAGGCTCTCTGCTCAGCGGGGAGTCTGTTTTTCCATCTCCCTTTGCCTGCCACTCTGCCTACTTGTGCTCTCTCTCTCAAATAAATAAATAAATAAAATCTTAAAAAAAAGATTGATTTATTTATTTGAGAAAGAGAGCATGAGCAGGGGTAACGGCAGAGGGAGAGGGTAAGAGAGATTCTCAAGCAGACTCCTTCCTGAGAGCAGAGCCTGATGCAGGACTCAATCCCACAACCCTGAGATCATGACCTGAACCAAAATCAAGAGTTGGATGCTCAACCAACTGAGCCACCCAGGTGCCCCATCCTTTCCTTATTTTTTTTTTAAAGATTTTATTTATTTATTTGAGAGAGAGAGAATGAGAGATAGAGAGCACGAGAGGGAAGAGGGTCAGAGGGAGAAGCAGACTCCCTGCCGAGCAGGGAGCCCGATGCGGGACTCGATCCCGGGACTCCAGGATCATGACCCGAGCCGAAGGCAGTCGCTTAACCAACTGAGCCACCCATGCGCCCCTCCTTTCCTTATTTTTACATGAAGAAGTTACATTAGAACAGTTGTTTGCAAAATATATCTTATGAAGACCCTTTGGAGGTCACCAATGGATGTGAGAGCTGTTTGATGGGGAATTTGGGGGTTTATAACCTTATAACCCAGAGTTGTTCTCCTCTTTTTGTTTTGTTTATGGTAGTTCTAAAAAATTCTAAAAATATCATTTTTGGTACAAATATACTTTAACTTTCAAAAATGATGCTTGTACAGTTGTCCCCCACATTGAAAACCCCCTGATCCAAAAGTACCACCTCCCTGCCTCTGTCTTTTTCTGCTATTGAAACCTGAAATTTTTATGGGAATAAAAATGTCATACAAATTATGAACTTTGTCTTTTTTTCCCTCAGATATGTTTAATGTTTTCATTAATGTTTTCTGAATAAAAACCAGTTTTGAAATGGTAAAATTATGTATCTCTGTATATATTTGGCACCTCAGACAATTGGTTCAGTGCTGTCAGCAAAGTCACTAGTACTTTTTTCATTTCTTCTTTTTTTCCCTTTTTAAAAAAATATTAACCTTTTCTAGTTCTACTAAAATATAATTGACATATAGCATTGTATTGGTCCAAGTATACAACATAATAATGATTAGCAAATAATTATATATATATATATCAAAATAAGTATAAATAAAATAAATAAAATATACAATATAATAATGATAATTATTATATATAACAAATAATTATATAGAGAGCACCTTAAGTTTAATTAACATTCATAACCTCACAGTTACATTTTTTGTCTTGTGATAACTTTTAAGATCTAACAACTTTTAAATGTACAATACTTTGTACATGGTTAACTATAGTAACCATGTTGTACATTATATCCCTAGAACTTAACTTACCTTATAACTGGAAGTTTTCACCTTTTGACCACCTTCATACATTTACCCCAACATGCCACACCCCCAACCACCCCCTGCCTCTCTCTGACAACTATAAATCTATTCTGTGCTTCTGAGTTTGTTTTTGTTTTTGTTTCAAGATTCCACATATAAGTGAGGTCATACAATATTTGTTTTTCTCTGTCTGACTTATCTGACTTATTTCCCTTAGCATGATAACCTCAAAGTCATCTTAACTTCGTCTTCATTTCATTGTGGGTCATTGTTTCCAAAGTGTTATTTATTTGTAACAGAAGTTCAATCTAGTTGCTAAATATTCTATACCCAGAACTTTTAGGAAGTTCTTAGAGCCAATTTCTTTTCTTTAAAGTTGGATGTCTCCTTTTAAACTAGGACCAAAAACTACTGCGCCACTATGGGGCAAGCCCACTGAACCGCACTTGGTAGTCCGTTCTTCCAGAGGAGAATTGGAGTAGGGATAAAGAAGGACAGGAGAATATAATTATAGGTCATATGAAAAAGAAAAATGAATTAATTAAAATATTCCCATTCTGAATAATTTATCCAAGGAGCAGAATATAATTTAATGCTATAAAATGTGAAGGGAAGGAGAGAAAGAAGCAGACATATGGACATAGAGAGCAAATAGAGTTTTGCTTATTGCACTTCTAACTTTGGCCTTTTGCATGTATTATCTTATTTAATCCTCACCAAAACCTGAAAGGTAAATGTAACTACAGTTGACCCTTGAACAACATGGTGCCAAAACCCACGCAGTTGGAAATCTGTGTATAACTTTTGACTCTCCCAAAACTTAAATACTAATAGTGTCCTGTTGACCAAAATCCTTACTGATAACATAAACAATTAACACATATTTTTACATGTTATATGTATTATATACTATATATAATACATATATATATATATATAGTATTATATACTATATATAACTTTACAATAAAGTTACCTAGAGAGAAGAAAACGTTATTAAGAAAATCATAAGGAAGGAAAAAAAACATTTATAGCACTGTACTGTATTTATGGAAAATAATCTTGCATTGTAAGTAGACTTGTACTGTTCAAAACCATGCTGTTCAAGGGTCAACTGTATTAATATTTTACAGATGAGAAAATCCAACATCACAAAGGTTAGGGAATTTGTCCTCACACACAGAGCTCCCAAATCATGGAATTCTTATTCAAAACCATTCTGGCCAGCCACAAATCATATGACTTTTCTTCTATACCATGTGGCTTCTAGAAATACAGTAACATTTTTTTCTTTTTCTTTTTTTTTTACAGTAATATTTAAAAGAGATATCTCATAGAATTGAATGGTAATACCTGCATTTAATTTTTAGGAAGAAATAAGATGCATATGATCCAATTAACCAAACTAAAGTGTACAAGTAAGTGGTTTTTGTATATTCACAAGGTTGTAAAATCATCCCCACTATCTAATTCCAGAAAATTTTCATCATATCAAAAAGAAACCTATATCCATTAGCACTTACTCCCCATTCCAGCCTTCCTGCAACCTCTGGCAATCACTAATATACTTTCCATCTGTATGGATTTATCTAATCTGACATTTCATATAAATCGAAACATACAATATATGACCTTTAATGTTTGTCATCTTTCATTTAAACATGATGTTTTCAAATCTCTCCATGTTGTAGCCCCTATCGATACTCCATTCCTTTTTATGGCTGAATAACATTCCATCCATAGACACATTTTACCTCTTCATCAGTTAATGGCATTTGTGTCCTTTCCACTTTTTGACTTTTATGGATAATGCTGCTATAAATATTCATGTAAAAGTTTTTGTATGAACACTTTTTTTCTGATTTTTGAAGTATATACCTAAGAGTAGAATTCCTGGGTCTACGTTTAACTCTTTAAGGAATGACAAATTTCTACAGAAGCTGTACTATTTTACATTCCTACCAGCCATGTATAAAGATTCTTCATACATCCGTGCTGACACTTGTTATTTTCACTTTTTAAAAATTATGATTATGGCTACCCTAGTAGGTTTGAGGTGGCATCTTGTATCTTTCAACCTTGCTGAATTTGTTTATCGGCTCTAATAGTTTTTATTTCTTAGTTGATTCTTTAGTTTTTTGTTTGTTTGCTCTTTTAGTTGGTTCTATAATGCCAGCTGCAAGTAGAGATAGTTTTACTTCTTTGTTTCCAATATGGAAAGATTTCTTACATGAGATAAGATACAACTGCTAAGAAAGTATAGATTTGGGCGCCTCGGTGGCTCGGTTGGTTAAGCGACTGCCTTCGGCTCAGGTCATGATCCTGGAGTCCCGGGATCGAGTCCCGCATTAGGCTCCCTGCTCGGCGGGGAGTCTGCTTCTCCCTCTGACCCTCTTCCCTCTCATGCTCTCTATCTCTCATTCTCTCTCTCTCAAATAAAATAAAAATAAACAAAATCTTAAAAAAAAAGAAAGTATAGATTTCATTTGAAAACAAACAAACAAAAACCCACTGCTTTTGAGTCCTGAGTAAAATAAAATATTAGCATTTGAAACTATAAGTTTTACTTTTACAGATAGAACATACAGGGAAAATGATATTATGTAACATTTCTTTCCAGGCTTGGTGCTGGGTACAAATTTCTGATTACCATATTTCTAAAATGTTAACTAAATAAACTGAGACCAGTAACAAGAGACCAGTACTATATCAGATTATACTGAGATTATATATATATACATGTATATGTATATATATGTGTGTGTGTGTGTGTGTGTGTGTCTGTGTGTGTGTGTGTGTATAATTAAGCAGGCCAAAAATGATATATAAAGAACAAATTCCATCAAACATTTCCTCTTTCATTTTTGCTGGAGGAATATCCTCATTTAAGTACAATTTTATACTAATACAACCACTTGGAGCTTTATTCAAGAAAGAATTAAAATAACTTTAATGTGGTCATATGCATGAATAAAGTGAGTCAGGGGAATCAGAATCCCTACAAACCTCCTAAACCTACCATATCTGAATCCATCCATCCATCTCTTCCTCCCTAATTCTCCCTCAGTCTCAGACTGCACGGGGGCTGGGCTGATGGCTGCACAGCAGAACTGCAATTTAGCCAGGCAGCAGCATAAACTAATAAACAGAAAATATGCTTATGCTGTCTCCTCTTCCTTTGTTTCCTCCTAATTTGTTTGCTGTGAAAAGTGTTACTCTCATATGAGACCCAAAAGAAATCAGGAGGAGAAATGTGACAAAAATAGTCAATGACTTTAAAAGAGAGATTGACAAAAATACTACAAAATAATAACTACTACAAAATACAAAAGATACATGCAAACGTGTAGTATTATTTAAATTAAATTGTAAATTATTATAATTTTCTTTTTTTCAGCACTCAGTTCTATTTGCCCTCCTGAAATGAGCAGCACAGAAGGGAAATGGTGAAGTTGTGAAGAATCTTATCTTGGATAAAAGTAAATAGAGGATAAATGATATCTTCCTTTAAATGTTTAAATATTCAATGTTGATACCAAAATAAATCTTAGTCCATGAAGCTCCAATGGATGGAATTAAGATCAACTAAAAAAGTCAAAAATGCTTGTTCTTCCTCAGTAAGGAAGTTCTTTAGAGCAAATCAAAGTCTTCAGTAATATGAGTTATATAGCTTTTTGTTATAGGATATGTTGCAAAATAGATTGCAATGTTATCTCCTGAAATGATACAAATAGGCATTCTAATTTTTTTTTCTTTTATCTTACATAATTGAGAGTCTGACTAGTGCCAGCATTTGGATTAGATCAATTGATAAGAAATATTTGTTACCGACATTTCTTAGGTTTACAATTTAGTGGCGCTATAGACACAGGCAATAATTATATAAAGAAGGACATTTATTATATAATGATAAACATTTTGAGAGAATTGTTAAGGGTTCTGAGGAAGTGTATAATCATGAGACCAAAACTGGCCTGAGGTCTAGCGAAAGATTTCCCCAAGGAATTTGTGTTTAACTTGAAATTTGAAGGGAACTTACATTTGGGCTACAGGGAAAATAAGAAAGACAGCAAATAATTGAGGATTCCTAATCATTAATCTATTTGCAAACATCATCTCTAAGTACTTTTTATTTTCTTTAAGTTAGCTCATTAAGAGTCCTGTACCTGAGGGGAAAACACAAAGGACAGGTTTGTTTGTTTGGGGTGGGGAGTAGGAAAGGAGGAAAAGAAATTTATCTTAGAGAGGTTTAGAAATCAGTCATTAACTGGGCACCTGACTGGAAGGTTTCAGACAGGCTGTGCTGGTGATAATGTAAGTTCTTTGGAATTCTGAGAGTCAGCAAAGAAGCAGAAGATCCAAAAACGTGGAGTGATGTTGGAAAGAGACAATGTATTCTTCAAAATTTTACATATGACAGTCCACAGTACTCACTACGCCACCATACAAACAATGCATTTCAGCAAAGGTTTTGAAAGCCCTCTTAATACAGCAATTTGTATTATTTTGGAATAGTATGCCAAAAAGCCATTAACAGACACCTACATCCTATTTTTAATATAGCTGGCTCACCATGCATTTGAATCACTATGTATTATAGAGTCTAGAAAGGGAGTGAGTACCTATTACTGTATAAATTAGCATGTCAGAGTCCTTTTAGAAATCATAATTATTGGCATTTTAGGATCAAATAAACCAAAGTTAAATGATTTATCCAAATAATCCACTTACTAAGAAGTAGAATTGAAACGTGAATGCTGTCCTATACAATTCAAACAAAAGTCTATGGGACGCCTGGGTGGCTCAGTGGATTAAGCGTCTGCCTTTGGCTCAGGTCGTGATCCCAGAGTCCTGGGATCAAGTCCCACATTGGGCTCCTTCCTTGGCAGGGAGCCTGCTTCTCCCTCTGCCTGCTGCTCCTCCTGCTTGTGCTCACTCTCTCTTGCTCTCTCTCTGACAAATAAAAAAAATAAAATAAAATATTTTAAAAAAGTCTACGCTATTTCCAGACTTACATGGATATTAATTAATGGATTGCATGATCCCAAAAATGCCAGGGGGAAAATAAATAACTAAAAGCCAATACAGAATAAAATAGATAAGATAGGCATTATATTTGTCACGTTTCTCCAGAAAGAAACTGGCCTCCACAATAATGGAGGCCAACAGCTTCTGATATCTGCAGTTGGCAAGCTGGACAGGTGAAGACCCAGGTAAGCTATTTCTGTAGTTCCAACCCAAAAGTCAGCAGCCTGGAGACCCAGGAGAAGCTTACTTTTCAGTCTGAGTTCAAAGGGAGATAAAAAGGAAGATAAGGCCTGACCACAGGAGGGCAGGGCAGTCTGCTTTACTCAGTCTACTCATTCAAATGTTAATCTCATCCAAAAAACGCTCTAACAGACACACCCAGAATAATGTTTGACCAAATAGCTGGACACGCCTTGGCTCAGTCAAATCAACACATGGAATTAACCACATAGGCATCTGTATGTATCATGGTGTATCCTAAGGAATGAGAGCATATCAAGCTATGGGTAGTTAGCTAGGGCTTAAAAGTAAAGGCAGTAGAACTTGCCTTGAAAGATGAATAGACATAGGAAACAGAATGATTTAAGGCATAAGAGGAGCATATCATGAAGGGCTGAGCATACAGTTATACTCAACTTCTGAATGAATGAGTGAATGAACAAATGAACAAACAAAAGGCATTCTTTTTTTTTTTAAGATTTTATTTATTTATTTGACAGCGAGAGACACAGAGAGAGAGGGGACACAAGCAGGGGGAGTGGGAGAGGGAGAAGCAGGCTTCTCACCGAGCAGGGAGCCCGATGCAGGGCTCTATCCCAGGACCCTGGGATCATGACCTGAGCGGAAGGTAGACGCATAATTACTGAGCCACCCAGGTGCCCCAACAAAGGGCATTCTTGATTCCTCAAAACCAGTTTATTGGAAATTAATATAGTTGACTCTTGAAAAACACAGGTTTGAATAGCATGAGTCTACTTATATGCAGATTTTTCTCAATAAATCCAGTGCAGTACTGTAAATGTATTTTCTCTTCCTTATGATTTCTTAATAACATTTTTTCTTTTCTCTAGCTTGCTTTGTGGCAAGAATACATCATATAATATGTATGTAAATAATATGTATACTAATACATATACCATACAAAATATGTATACTTGACTATGTTATTGGTAAGGATTCATCATCTTGTACACCTTAAACTTACACAAGGTTATATATCAATTATATCTCAATAAAGTTAGAAAAACAAATATGTTTTTGACCTTTGAGTCTTCAGCTGAAACGGCAGGAGAAAGATTTTTATTTGAACATTACTTTAAACTACTGAAAGAACTGACATCATGTCAATATTCAGTTTTCCCTGAAAGAATTATTAATCATGGTGTGATCTCCACTCATTAAATACTTCTATCTGTCAGGAACATTTTACAGCTTTTATTTTTTTCTTATAGAAATTTTCTTTCCAAGATCATTCTTAAATATTTTATATTTTCAGCTCATGTGAATAAGTAGTTTTTTCATTTTGTTTTGTTTTACAAATGTTCTAACATATTAGTCATACAGATGGGATTTAATTTTAGTAATTAAATATTTATTATGTATTTGTTACCAAACCAAATTCATAGAAATCTATCAAGGCAAAGACTTTAACAGGAAAAAAATAAAAGTGTCATTAATTACTTTATATAATTACTTTGGTTAAACTATTGTTTGTTTTTCAGAAATCTCTATTATAACAGCAAAAAAATATAATTTTAGTTTATTACTAATGATATTGACAGTTTCTCACCCATTTGTGTACATCAAAACATAAGGACTTACTCAGGAAGCTACTCTATTTTTCTTCTTTTTGACGTTTTCTTTTATCTCCCTATAATGCATAAAATAGTTGATATATTACATTTCATGATATTTTATTGTTATTGGGTGATTATTTTCTGTTAAGATATGTATTTTTGTTTATTAACTATTTGAATGTTGCTGGTAAAGTGGAAAATTTCTGTTATTAAATTTGGATTGGCCAACATTCTGAAATACTTTATTTCTAATAGATTTCACGCAATTTTTCTAATTTTTTATCCATAAGATCCTATAACTGACTCATACATATAATTTTGTGTTCTTTTTATTATATGTATTTATATTATTTGTCACTTTCCCCCCCCAAAGTTAATAAGGTAGCCTATATGAACAGCTGGGAAAAATAAGTAAGAATTTAATCCAGGTTAGATAGGATTACAAAGCCCACAGATTTAATACTTGACATATTTTATTTACTACTTTCCCATAATACTCATTAAAACTTTTAATATGTTTTTTTTAGCCACTAAGATAGTTGAGGGACAGTGTGTATGTATGTGTGTATAGCCATATATATACATATATACATATATATAATCACTTAATAATATTAAACTGTACCCAAAGCAATCTACATATTCAATGCAATTATTTTTAAGATTTTATTTATTTATTTGACAGAGAGAGAGAGACAGTGAGAGAGGGAACACAAGCAGGCAGAGTGGAAGAGAATAACACCAGCAATTTTCACAGAGTAGAACAAACAATTCTAAAATTTGTATGGATCCAGAAACAACCCCAAATAGCCAAAGTGATGTTGAAAAATAAAACCAAAGCTGGTGGCATCACAATTCTGGACTTCAAACTGTATTACAAAGGTGTAATTAATCATCAAGACAGTATAGTACTGGCACAAAAACAGACACATAGATAAATGGAACAGAATAGAGAACCCGGAAATGGACCCACAGCTATATGGTCAACTAATCTTTGACAAAGCAGGAAAGAATATCCAATGGAAAAAAAAGTCTCTTCAACAAATCGTGTTGAGAAAACTGGACAGTGACATGCAAAAGAATGAAACTGGACCACTCTCATACACCATACACAAAAATAAATTAAAAATGGATGAAAGACCTAAATGTGAGACAGGAATCCATCAAAATTCTAGAGAACATAGGCAGAAACCCCTTTGACCTCAGCCGCAGCAACTTCTTAATTAGATACATCTCTGGAGGCAAGGGAAAAAAAAAACAAAGATGAACTATTGGGACTTCATCGAGATAAAAAGCTTCTGCACAGTGAAGGAAACAATCAACAAAAGTAAAAGTCAACCCACAGAATGGGAGAAGATATTTACAAATGACATATCAGATAAAGGGTTAGTATCTAAACTCTATAAGGAATTTATCAATCTCAACACCCAAAAAATAAATAATCCAGTTAAGAAATGGGCAGAGGACATGAACAGACATTTCTCCAAAGAAGACATACAAATGATCAACAGACACATGAGAAACTGCTCAACATCACTTGGCATGAGGGAAATACAAATCAAAACCACGATGAGATATCACCTCACACTTGTCAGAATGGCTAAAATTAACAACTCAGGAAACAACAGATGTTGGTGAGGATGTGGAGAAAGGGGAACCCTCTTTCACTGTTTGTGGGAATTCAAATTGATGCAGTCACTCTGGAAAACAGTATGGAGGCTTCTCAAAAGGTTAAAAATAAAACTACTCTACAACCCAGTAATTGCACTACTAAGTATTTATCAAAAGGATACAAAAATACTGATTTGAAGGGGCACATGCACCCCAATGTTTATAGCAGCACTATCAGGAATAGCCAAATGATGCAAAGAGCCCAGATGTCAATAGACTGATGAATGGATAAAGAAGAAATGGTGTATAGAGATACAATGGAATATTACTCAGCCATCAAATAGAATGAAATCTTGCCATTTGCAATGACATGGATGGAACTAGAATGTATTATGCTAAGACAAGTCAGTCAGAAGAAGACAAATACCATATGATTTCACTCATATGTGGACATCAAGAAGCAAAACATGAACATAGGGAGAGGGAAGGAAAAACAAGATAAAAACAGAGAAGGAGGCAAACCATAAGAGACTTAACTATAGACAACAAACTGAGTGTTGCTGGAGAGGAAGTGGGTGGAGGATGGACTAAATGGGCGATGGGTATTAAGGAGGACATTTGTGATGAGCATCTGGTGTTGTATGTAAGTGGTGAATCACTAAATTTTACTCCAGAAACCAATAAAAAAAAAACATTAACTTGTTATCTCATAACAAAATATATACCTATATTTTTCTGCGTTTGATATAAGTAGAGGTAAAAATTAGCCAAAGGTATAATGTGGTGGGTATTTATCCTAAAAGAATTCCAAAGATGTTAATTAAAACAAGAATCAAGTTGGAAGTAGTTACAAATCTGCTCAATTCCACACTTATTTTACCAAAACTGCAGAATTTTCTTAGTGTTCACTGTTCCTCATTCCATGTCAATGAAAAATTTTTTTACTGAATACTTGCTAAGCATAAGATGTTACTCTAAGAATGTAATGACATAAAAGACCCTGTTTCTACATCCAAGGAATCTAGTAGAGGAAGACCAGCATGTACATGAGCAACTGTAAAACACAGAATAAATAAGAGTAAGCGTTGTGTTATCAGGGAGTGCAGAAAGATTATAGAAGCACTCAGAGAGGAGAAAGATAATGTCAGAGGCAAGTTAGCAACTTTCATGAAACAAAGTAAGTTTCAGAGAAGGTGGCAAATTAGAATCTTTTATGAAAAAAACCATAAAGTTCAGAGTAATGCATTAAGTGCTCAAGTTCACGTAGCTAGCATTCTTGTTAATGCAAAAGGAGGTAGCGGGGGAGGGGCATTCTGGGGAAACAGGAGAGTCCAGATAAAGGAGAGGTAAATGGAATTTGAAAACAAAGTGTAGTGCTACCCTGAAATAAAAATGACTTAGGAAAGAAAAACTTTGGAATTGAAAGAATTATTTTTTTCTCCATAGATTTGGGCTTCAAATATGTGTGCATGTGTGTGTACGAGTGTGCCTGTGTATATATGTGTTTTGTATGTGACTTTAATAATAGAAGGCCAGAAAGATTTTCTTTGCTATCACCACCCAGAACTACAAATTTATATATGGTCTTTCAGAGATTTATATCCATTCCTACAAGTAGAGTGAAAAAATGGTTTTATGATTGTTGGCAAAATTTAGCTTATTTTTAAACCACCTAATTGATGTATGATTGACATACAAAAACTTATACATATTTAATGTATACACCTTGATGGGTTTGGAGATAAATATACTTCAGTGAAACCATCACCACGGTCTACGCCGTGAACATATCCATTACCTCGAGAAGTTTCCTCCAGCCCTATTTGTGTGTGTGTGTGATAAAAACACTTAACATTTAACAAAGATCTACATTCTTAGCAAAATGTTAAATGTAAGCTACAGTATTTAAATACTAGGATTCAAATTTATACATATCATTTCCTTAAAAAAATAAAGCTTGTGTTAGATGATAGAAACTTTCAACTAGTTTTCTAGCAAGAAAGGAGAAATATCTTTATAACCTAAATTATTTGTGTATATATATACATATACATATATATATTATATATATAAACCCTATGAAAAACAAAAATAAAACAAAGTAAAAAACTCTAACAGTCCCATCAATAGTTCAGAATATAGGAAATCACTGTCCCAATAAGTTCTTGTGATTGAAATCTTTATCTTAGTATCAGAAGGAGTTGTTCATTTGTTTTCTTGCATCAAATGTTAATGTAGAAAAAAAAATCAAAGGTTTTAAATTTTAATCTTTTGCTTGTTTTCTTTTATTTTCTTTTTTAATTTTAAAATAATTTTTCCCATTTTTAAATTGTTTGTTTTTCTCCATACTCCTTTTTTTCTCTGCAATGTCTTTTGAACTTTCTAAAGTTTTCTCTTTTTCTTGTATTCCTAGTAATTTGTTCTTCAGTTTGGAATTTCTTTTCCTTATTCTTTTCTGAATTTTGTTAGGTCTCACTGCACATCCTTCTATTATCTGGCTTTCACTTCCTGTCTCTGATGCCTTCCCGGCCCCCCCCCCACCAAAGATTTATTTATTTTAGAGAGAGAGAGAGGGAGAGAGAATCCTTGAGCAGGCTCCCCGCTGAGCACAGAGCCCAGATATGAGGCTGGATCCCAAGACCTTGAGATCTTGACCTGAACTGAAATCAAAAGTTGGCTGTTTAACTGACTGAGCCACCCAGGTGCCCTTACTGTCTTTATTTTCTATCTTATGTTGCTTTTTGAAAAATTTGCTCACTTTCCTAAATTTTAAATATATTTTGAAATATTAAGTCACAGGTTTGTTTTTCTTCCACTGTGGATACTTTTTTTTTTTTTTTTAAATTCTGGTGTGGTTGACTGTCAGAAATAATAATTTCATCTGTTTCCCTAACTTCAGCTGTTATGTCTAATATGAGTTCTACTCTCAGCAGTGTTTTGTTACTTATGAGGCTCTCTGCTCCAACAAAGAAATATTTGCTAAAGATTTCTGAGTTTACACATTTAAACTCACTTTGTCCTCTTTCAAATGGTCCAATTAGCTAGAGGAACACATATTACCTATAGAGTTAAATAATTTTTTGATGGAATAAACATAAACTTGGGGCAAACTTTTGCTCAGATAAACTACTCTTCTCAGGAAAATCAAACATAAACTTTCTAGCATTTTAAAAGAGTAACAAAAGAGACCATCTTTAAAAGAGTCTACTTGAAAGTATTAACCAAATGACATTACTGTGATAAAGACCAAATATTATGAATAATGGTTGAGATACAGGATCTAAAATCAGACTGTGTTAAAAATCTGCCCCCAACTCCGACTAGCTGTACAATCATAAATAAATCATTAACTCCCACTGAGATAAAGTCTAATCAGGTATAAACCAATAACAACAATAATATCAAGTAAATAGAGTTGTGAGAATTGAAATAATTAATATAGCTAAAGAACTTAAAGTATGCCTTGCATAGCAAGCAGTTACAAATTTTAGAAAAAAACGTAGTTATTTAAAAACTAAGATCTGTTGTATCGTGCTTAGAAAATGTGCACATAATCTAACATTGAAAATTGTGTCTGAGCAAACTAAGGTCAACTTTTTTTTTTTTACACTTCCCAGGAGCAATTAGAGATTGACATGCTGTGACATATTATAGTCCCAGCTGGAAGTCTGAGATACCTGGAAATATACATGCAGTGTAGAATATTGCGATCTCCTTTTGCTAGTATATTCTTAAATATTTATGGTAGCAAACAAATAACGCCAGAAATATACATGGCTGCTTCTAGCTGAACTGAAAGTTAGAAAAATGCTGCTACATTAAATACCAAACAACTAAATCTTTTCCCTACAAGGTGAAGCCTTGAGCCAAGTCCATGGGGGATGGGTGCACATAATTTATTAAAAAGTATATAATTCATAGTAGCCCCAGGAAATGACAACTGGATGTTGGAAGATTAATAGAAATAAAAGATACAGTTGTTTTCCTCAAAGAGCCTACAGTATATTTGAGTATGCAGGATCCTGTGTATTTTATAACCATGTACTTCACAATGTGTATCCTAAGGGGAAACTGTTTAATCTATTAAACAGATAAAGTGGGATTTACAGGTGGGGGAAATTAATTCTAGGTTGGGTAATTGAACCTTTTAGAGTCAATAAGATTTTGTTTGCGATGTTGGAAAGTTAAGGAATTTAGGCAGATTTAGCGGAGATGGAAACAATAAGCCAGGTTTTTAGGGAGTACATGTGCAGTATCTGACTTTGTCACCAAGAGAATGAGATCATTAATTTTTGTCTCCCACTGACCCTGGTGACTGATTAGTCACGGGCAATGTCTTTCTGTTCTGGATGTGCAGTGGGGATGGAGAGAGGGGAGTCATGGTTATGCTTAAAATGGTAAAGTGGCCTTAACTCCACGGGTGCAAAGAACTGTATCATTCTTATAGAGGAATTCTGGAGTAGGACCAAGAAAACAAAAGCATCTGTGATCTAGGTTCAAAAATAGTGAGCTTAAAAAATACAAGATATGTCAGTACAGCTTAAAATTAAGAAAGGGCTTCATACTTTAGAAAGTTAGGCTTGGCAAAACATTTATTCCAAATGCACTATCTCTCAGACCACAGTGATAATTGACAAAAAGCTAGAAATTTAAGGTTTTTCTTTTAATTTAAATGTTTTGAGGTATGTTAGATGTATTTTTTTTTACAAACCAGCTGCACACTTCACAATTGTTTCTCAATATACTTTTTTTTTTCATTTGACACTGAACTAAATTTTTGTTCCTAATGACTAGTGTATTATCAGATTGTGGGATTATGTAAAACTTAGGCCAAAGTTAATAGTTGTTTCACTGAGTTACAATTACTGACTTGATTTAAATCTCTCAATTCCATGGTGACAAAAAGTTAAAAAAAGAAAATTTTGTTGCTTTGTTTTTGCTGAAAATGAAGGTGTTGCATTTAACCCAAACTTTGAAGAAAAACATTACAAGAGCAGTTTTAGTACCTCTAATGATGTTCTTAGGAAAGATAAACTAGATTGGGCAATGCTCTATTTATTTTCTAGAAACAACTTGGAAACTCTGAATGTTGTTTGTTTACAATAAAATAAAATAGTAGGAGGATGTAGAGATTATACACTGCAAATTTACGACAGACATTTCATCAAAATGATGTAAGAAATTTGTAGATGATGTGAAATGAAGAGAAATACTTTATGATGTTAAAGAAATACCACCTGACTATATACTTTTTCTAAGAAAACAAATAAACATAGATTAAATCAAGTGCAGACAGTCTGTGTTATAGTGGAAAAGTGTGAATTCTAGATGTAAGCAAAGATGGAATTCAACTCTGCCTCCACCACTGTTCTACTGGATGACTGTGACTCTTCAGATGTGTAAGAGAAAGAGAAAGGACACATATCCATCTTAACCACCACTTTATTAAAGAAGAGGTTTTGTACAGAGTCCCTAGAAGACTACCTATCATATAATAGCATGAATTTGAAGAAACCCCATACATTATTAGCTGTGATCTTAGACAAGTTGTTCAGTCTGTTTACCTGTTTATGAAATAAGGATAATTATAATGTCTACTTCAAAATGATATTAGGACTAATTTAGATAACTGATCTTAAGGCATTAGAACAACAACAAGCACACAGCAAGTCCTCAGTATATTGTTAGCTATAATTTTTAATAAATCCGAATTACCAGTCATTTATCTAGTATGCTCAATGTTATCCTCTGGGACACTTCTCCCGACAGTCCCAAATTGAGTTAGGTCCTTCTCCTCTTGGTTCAACAAGCTTTCTCTTTTACCTCTATGACATGGATCTGTCTCCCTCATGAGTCTCTTGGGAGGAAAACTATGTCTCATTCCTCTTCATATCCTTTAGACTTTCATCTCCATCCCATCCAGAGGTACATTATTTAAGCTAAAAATTGCTTGGGTATAGGGATACGATGTGTAACACTTCAAAATAGTGCTGATTTTTAAAAAGATGTTTCATATCTTCCATATATATATATATATACATATATATATATAGTTGGGAAATATATATATATTCTTCTCTTTCTATTTTATATCTATATATATAGATATATACCTATATCTGCCTTTAGGCTAAAGATTCCCTTTCTCTCTGCTTTAATAAAATACCATGTAATTTGTTGCTTTCCTAGTTAACAAGGAGGCAAGGCTCCATTTCCAATATATCTGGAAATAATCAACCATCCAGAGGAGTGCTGATTCACTGGTGGTGAATTAAGGCTTCATGATGAGTGGGATTTAGAGTTTATCAGAAAGGTTTGAATGCTCCCTAGAATTGCTTTTCATTTTTTATGCAGTTTTCCCAAATAGTGCAACCCAAATGACTCCTATTAATTGCAGGCCTGGGGTTGTTTTATTGGAAGTTTGTAGAGCCCATATTCACAGCTTGCTGCTTCTTCTTTTTTAATTTCAAATGAAGTTAAACCTTCTGCCTTCAACTTCTTTTGCTTTAAATGATAAACTATGGCATAGAGCAGGCATTGTTTAACCAGCACATTTATGATGCATCTAGTGACATGTAACAACCACTTAGGATAACTGAATCTGCTTTTGGAAGGATCTGAATATTCTCAACATCCTGGAAAATATTCACTCTTAAGTTCATTTTCTTTGTTCTCCATTGTCATTCCTACCAGCATGCCCATTATAAATGGAATAAAACGATTAAATGTAGTTTATGTATCAAGTAAGGCAATGATAACTACAACACATTTCAAGAAAAAGGAAATCTAAGTTACTGATACATATATCAGTAAGAAAATATGGTTGTTAAAATCTCTAAAAATATAACCTGGGTAACAATCAGAGGATAAAACTTAGTGCTTAAGGGGGTTTTGTTGTTCAAAGCCTAATTCTATTTAGGTTTTTTAATTAAACCATCAACATTAGAGACTTCATTCTATAGGTCTAAGGAGTGAGGACAAAATTTCAGATGGGAAAAGTGCATAATTGGGTCACTGTTGTATAATATAAACCTGAAGTGGTGTGAATGGTACACGCAAGAGACAGGTGGGGTCAGTTAGAAGCCCTCTGCTTTATAACCCCCTACGAGAAGCTGATTATAGAAAGATCACATAGAAAATAACTATCCACTCATTTTTCTTGAAATTGTCAGGAAATTGGTTGTTCAGATGAATCAACTGCCTATTTAATGGAAAGTTACCATATGTCTCAAACAGAGGCAGGAACATGACAGACTTTTAATGATACCTGAGGGACTTGGGAATCTAGAGCAGGCATGGTGCTTACTATTCAGAACAAGAATTATCATCACAATGCACTTTACAGGGGAGGAAATACTAATCAATAAAGTTCTATTTCGTCAAGGCCTGAGTAACCTGTTTTCCTATTTTGCAGATAGCAAGATTGGGAAGCCTGGATCTTATGAAAAGAACAGACAAATATAGATATAATGGGATTTTATATTTTAAAATAAATACAGTCCTCTTTTCTCCCTACTTCAACTGAAATAGCATGTTTTCGTGTGTCTATTTTGTTAGATATCTGGGACCAACAGTGGGAGGCGAGAAGGGCTTAGAAAACAAGCGTATCTTTTCGCCTCCAGTTGCTTATAAACTAGTTGCAGTGATAAAGCATCTATAATACAATTCTGGAACATTTTGTACTAACGATGAAAGTTCTTGTTTTTTGTAGAACACTGCCTCTGCTTTGCAAAGATAGGATAGACTTTCTTCTTTATAATAATAGGTCCTTTTGCATGTCTGAATCTAATACTAACTCCTTAGTTTTGCTCTTTGTAGCTGAAATTCTATATCAAGCAAAATGCAAAAAAAAATATGTATATAAGCCATCTTTTAAAAGCACACAAGTCCTTTTTCTAAGTAGAGAAACTTCGATATGGGCCAACTCCTGGAGGTATTCTACTGGATTTTATTCTCAGGTCCTATTCAGCATTCTTATCAATATTGCACTTAGGGCATTTATAACAATCATGATGATCAACTTCTGCAGTAATTTTAAGTTGAGGAAGAGGTAGTGGAAAGTACATACTAAATCTGTTTAGATATTGGTAGTCAGATACAAATGTGAGTTTTAGATTTTTAATACCAAGTTAACATGCATTAGTACTAAAACAAAATGGACTAAATTGTACAGACATGAAGAAACTCTATTATTCTTCCTTCTTCCCCTTTGGATAGTTACTTAATTTTGGAAAACCTTAAATGCCCAGATATCTGTCTGTATTCAGGTTCTGTGTGCTGGAGGGAGACCAGGCAACTTGCACTGAGGAAGACAATTTGAGTCTTCAAAAGTGAGATGCCAGCCTTGGCAACAGAAATTTTAAATGCACAGAAAATGTCCTGGAGTGTTCTGTGTTGTGGGCATCAAATAGACCATGTGGACCAGAAAAGGGAGAAACTGGAGACTTCCCTTCCTACTATAACCAGGAGAAAAATGTTTCTGCAATTTATATAAAATTGGGTCAATATGTATACTTTTGAGACAGACTTAGAATGGCACTTTATTTTTTCTTATGGTGTCACCTAACTTTGAAGGTATGTTAAGATATCACAAGTTGTATGAACTGATGTTGTTTTGTAGCTTTTCCATGTTTTCTCACGTGTCCAAGGATGTAACACCTTATAAGGGAGAAGAGCCTGGATCTAAAAATGTCCTGGTGGGATGCAATCAGATCTGACAAGAATCAGTGCAAGGCAGAAGATACATTAAAACTGTTCCATGTTTCTGTATATTTATTGAAAATAGCCATTGCTTATGACAGAGTCTTGAAGGATATGTGGAACTTGGGTGAATTTCTGGAATTAGGCAGATGAGAATTGTGAACACCAATGTGAGTCCAAAATGGAAGTATACATTCTATAGGCAATTATGAGAGGGAAATGCACACTCAGTTTCTCTGGAGGAAAATCTATCTCATCAGGAGAAAAAAAAAATGTGTTGTGGATTATTGTAGCCCAGAAATATGTTGTGGCACACATTAGTGTTATCTATAGAGAGAAAAGAGAGGGAGTTTTGTCACCCCAAAAAGGATAGCAAAGAGTTTTGGGTCTGTATAATATGACATTTTTCAGTAGCTATCCCCTATATTGTAGAGATGTAGCAGAAGCTATAACATCAACAAAACTCAAAATAGCCAACCAACAACGGCTATAATCTTCACTAGCTGGGGAAATCTTATTAACTGCAACCGCAAGTCTTCCTCTCTATCTGTGCTAATGTCCTTCGCCAGGCATCCCTTTTTTTGTTCGTTTGTTTTGTTTTAGCAGGAGCCTTGAGGATTTCCATAGAAATCAGATGTGCTGGGGGACTAGCAGAAGAGGGGTATGAAAGTCAGCAGGGTTTGTAGAGAGTTTCCTCTCATGCTTCATACGGAGGGTGGGTTGTGATTGCAAATGGAGACATAATTTTGCTAATCTGTATCCAAAGAGATGAAATACATTTGCTGGTCCCTGGAAGAGGTCTACAAGAGTGGATGAGTATCTCTTGATGGTTTAAAAGGTGGATCTGACAATATGTGCTAGAGAGAGATAAAGATGTCGAGTATTCACTGGTATTCACTTTGAGGATATTAGAGTGATCTTGAGATTGTAACTGTGGATAAATCACCCTGTCCGACCTCTGAATTATATAATTGGGTAAAATAATCCTGTAAAGGGAATTATCTGCAGGGAAATAAAAAACAACTGCAAAATTACATCTCTGCTTTGGATATTAGTGCCGGCAACAACTTACAAGGTGTGCCTGGAGTACTAATCACTTCACAGGGCCTCAAAAAGGCATGAATGGGACTACACATATTGGTCTTTAAGAACTAAATACATATCGGGCACCTGGGTAGCTCCGTCGTTAAGCAACTGACTTGGGCTCAGGTCATGATCCCAGGGTGCTGGGATCGAGCCCCGCATCAGGCTCCCTGCTCCGCGGGAAGCCTGCTTCTCCCTCTCCCACTCCCCCTGCTTGTGTTCCTGCTCTTGCTATCTCTCTCTGTCAAATAAATAAATAAAATCTTAAAAAAACCCAAACAACTAAATACATATCTTTAAGAATTAAATATATATAGTATGTATATATATTATGTATATTATATTTATTACATTATATTATCTTATTGAAAATAGTTGGTCAAGGAAATTTGATTCATCGGGTAATATTCCAGTCCTTTTGGTTAGGGCAACTGCTTAATGGGGGGTAAAGGATCATGACATGAGATAGATGTATGGAAGCTCTTCTCATTTTCTGTGGAGGGCATACAGCTTGGCATCTGTTTGAGGGCTTTGCAGTAGGAAGGATATTATTACCAAAGATGAGCCCCCATCCCAATATGAGCTTGCACTGAAGACGGATGATGCCCTATGAAGGTTTGTGACACAAAGGGCTCAGCCCAGACAATGGCCCATTTTAAAGGGCTTACTCTCAATCTATCCCACCCTAATAAAGCGATGGGAAATATAAACAGTCTCTCTCAAATCACTGAAAGAGTAAGGCACACCCTAAAATAGCAGCCACAGGGAACCTGTCCACCTTTACAGCCTTGATACTTGAGGTTCTCAGTGCTGCGCCGCTAGCTTTTCCGTGACTAGTTCTTTGACGTAACTCACATCTCCGCTTATATGGCACTCTCCCTTGGAAGCCTTTATTAACCGCCCTTCCTCAGTTCTGGTCTCCTCCCCATGCCCTGGATCTTGGTAACAAAGACACTTACCTGTTTTAAGTGTCTTTAACATTTATTTTTACCGAAACAGATAATATATTTGTTTTGTCCTTCATTCCCCCTCTAGAGAAAATAGGAGCTATGGAAGGGGGGTGGGTATCGCCTGCTTAATTTATTTCTATATACCCCATTACTATAAAAAAAAAAAATTCCTGATGTGGGAAGTAGCTGTCGAATAAATGAATTAGCTCCCCAAGGAAGTACTGGGGAGGCCAGAACAAACTACTTTTGATAGATAATAAGTGGTCTCTAAATATGATTGAAGTGGGGCACCTGGCTGGCTCAGTCAGTTAAGTATCAACTTTTGATTTCTGCTCAGGTTATGATCTCAGGGTCGTGGGATGGAACCCTGTGTGGGGTTTCTGTGCTCAGCACGGAGTTTGCTTGCCTCTCCCTCTCCCTCTGCTCCTCTTCCTGCACTTTCCCTCTCTCTCAAATAAAGAAAATCTTTAAAAAAATAAATAAATATGATTGAAAGAATTTGGTAAAATGTAAAAAGTGACATTGGGAGAGAAAAAATAGTGTGAACCTGTGGGGCATTTCAATCACTGGCATCCGAACTGAAAAATGAGTGACCAGTTGAGGATTCCATACTGATTGTGAGGCTATCAAAGATTATCCACATGCAGTATAATTTCAAAATATCAAGTTTAAATTTTAAAGCCCTCCATTTCTTACCCAATGGGCAATATCTTGTGTGCTGATACGTCAAAAAAGGGAAGTATGAGAGAAAGGGCTATGCTAGTGAGGGTGCTGGTACTTGCATCATTATTTAAGCTACTCTCAATGAGATTCAGTAAGGATAGGAATTGCCATGGATATGATAAGATGGGGACTAAAAATCTTGGGAAGGGAAAATGGAAATTGAGTGTCAATGTCCACAAGGAAAAAAAACTGAATAAAATTAACACCAACCAACCTATGTTCCTGTAGAGGTGATTGAAAATGAGAGCCATGTCATTAAAGAGTCAGTGGTTTCTTACTGTAAGCAAATCCTCCTCTCTAAACCTCAGAAAAAGGCCAAAACATTTTCTGAGAGGCAATCTCACCACTGAGTTTTACTCTCATTGCAATTAAAATTAGTCCTCTATAAAGTGTAAATACAAAAAAAGATATGTGGGACGCCCATTTTCCACTGGAATCAGAATTGTATACATCACACCAACGAAGATGAACTTTTATATGAAAAGGTGATACATTTTTCTGAACATGCCTAAAACTAGAATTTCACAAATCATCTACTTTAATTCTACCATTTCAGTGTAAGTCAGGATTGATATAAAGATAAACTGGACCTCAAGCACAGCAAGTATATAACAGTTGGATCATTTAACAGTACTGAGTATAATAGATTAAACAAAAGACAACTACGTTATGGGATGAGGAAAATCAAATTATCTTTTCAAACTGTTAAAGACATCATATTTAAATGACATATTGATAAAGTAAGATGGTGACATAATTTGAAAATATGTGCAGAATACTGGAAGCATATAAGTCTGTGTCTGGTAGGAAGAAAACTGAGAGTTGCTGCTTTATACTGTGAGACAGAAATATTTCATGTTAAATAGATAATAGAATTAGAATCAACAAAGTTTTGAAGATTCTGAAAAGAAGAAGATCCTAAAAGAGCTATTACAGAACGTATTATTTGTAATGGTGGCCTTTCTTACTACCTCCCTTAATTTTTCCTTTGTCGTTGCAAGTGTTTAAGCAAACACTAGAAATGTTTATGTTGTAAAGGATTAACACCAGTTTATGGCAAATTATATATGGTTTCTATCTCTACATCTCTCCTTCCCTAAGTGGGGCCAATTAACAATTACATAAAGATTCAGACATTTCCCAAACTCTCATAATGGCCTTCAACTTTGGGTACGAGTAGTAGCTCTGAAAAACTCTGAGATTGGACTTTTCCATATTCCTTGTATTAAAATTTGATGAATAGGATAAGACTAAGGTTTCCTGTTCATGGGGATGTTATTATAGTCACAGCCCACTTTCAAGTGTAAGTCATTAGGTGGAAATGTGTCC
This sequence comes from Callorhinus ursinus, assembly GCF_003265705.2. NCBI lineage: Eukaryota > Metazoa > Chordata > Mammalia > Carnivora > Otariidae > Callorhinus > Callorhinus ursinus. The sequence continues at coordinate 42,645,751 of NW_027397072.1, forward strand.
CTCTTATTACTGTCACTCTCCCTCCCTCTTCCCTAAGCCAGATGGAATCAAAATTGACCACTTACACCCAAGAAAGAAATAGGCTGACCAGTGATCTACCTCAAATCCCTCTACACAATTTTGTTCTTTTAGAGGCACAGCAGCTTTTGATAGAAATTAACTTATTAATTGAACAAATACTTGAGTGCATTCAGTGTCCCAGATAGGTTGTTAAACAACAGGACTATATTGGTAAATAAAATTTAGTCTTCGCTCTCAAAGAATTTTTTTTATTAATTTTTTTATTGTTATGTTAATCACCATATATTACATTATTAGTTTTTGATGTAGTGTTCCATGATTCATTGTTTGTTCATAACACCCAGTGCTCCATGCAGTACGTGCCCTCCTTAATACCCATCACCAGGCTAACCCATCCCCCTCCCCTCCTCCCCTCTAGAACCCTCAGTTTGTTTTTCAGAGTCCATCATCTCTCATGGTTCCTCTCCCCCTCTGACTTACTCCCCTTCATTCAAAGAATTTTTAATCTTAACTATTCAGAAGGTTAGAGAAAGGTTTTCAAACTTTTAAACAGGATAGAGAAATGTATGAGTGAAACAACTGAAATTGTAGTGAATGCAACCTCTCTGATTTCACCCTCTGTTGCACTGTTTATCCTGTAACAGGCTGTTGTGCATCTAAGTTATAAGAAAGGGATTTTGTCTCCTATGTGTTTCTCATCATACTCGGTGATCTCAGCATTGTTGGGAAGACAGCAGATGATCAAGGATAACATCAAACAAGACCTTTTCCCTCCTTCCTCACACTTTTCCCTACTGTGGCATGCACCTATTCACCTCGGCTGGAGCATCATAGAAAGAATAAATGAGCTACTGTTAGAATTTTGCAATGCTAAATAAAAGTGACATGATGGGGGGGCACCTGGGTGGCTGCTTCGTGGGAAGTCTGCTTCTCCCTCTCCCACTCCCCCTGCTTGTGTTCCCTCTCTCGCTGTGTCTCTCTCTGTCAAATAAAAACTTAAAAAAAGTGACATGATGGGAAGCAGAGTAATGGAGGTTATCGTCACGATTATCACAGAGGTTCTCTCAAGTGCCTTTGCATAGTAAGTAACAATCCAAATAACAAAACAAAATGCCTGGGGCTCTCTGTGGTACCCAATAGGTCTTGGAGAAACAACTCAGAGATGGGAATTGAATTTTACTTTAAGTTATACAAACTATTTTCTTAGTTGCTATTTTACAGAATGAGTGAATGGGTTGTCAAGATTCTCTATTAACCACACATCGTCCCTGTGGTTTTTCATTATACTCAGATATACCCCCAGGATTAAATAGAAGCATAAAGAATAGGCTATAGAGATAAGGGTCCATGGCAGGAGAAAAGGGTGTGGAAGGGAGTTGGGGGATTAACATTATATTCTGACCGCTACACATTATCTTCAAGACCTCCTGAGAGGTCAGATGTTTTCTCTTTTGTTTCATTTTCCGTATTAGTGAGTGTTTTTCAGGTCTATGGTTTGTGCCTGAAACTAAAGTGTGATAAAGCCATTCTTGAAGTTTTATGGCCCAGCCTCGTATTTTAGAGTAGGCTATAATGGGTGGGGATTTGAGTATGAAAACCCTCTGACAGGAGGAAAGACAGTGAACTTGACTGAAACATCCCTCGTATCAGACCTTCCTATTAAAAAATAATTTCCAGCTGCCCTTCTTCAAAGAATTCCTAAAATTCTCTAGGCTCCTTTTTGTACAGAGGCCTTATCCTTGATTTGCCTTTGATTTTTGTTTGTCTCTCTTCCTCTAGTCATTCCTCCAACAACCTAACTAGCTATTATGATATAGCAACTTTCTCAACACCCATGACTCTAAAATCATAGCTATACTCTCTTGTTTATTTATCGAACCATTTGTTTCTTTGCTTATGGATTATCTATTTTCCCCTGTTTGACTGTAATCTCCATAAAAGGAGACCCTTTTCTTAATGTTCATTGTGGGGGGCGCCTGGGTGGCTCAGTCGGTTAAGCGTCTGCCTTCGGCTCAGGTCATGATCCCAGGGTTGGGCTCCCTGCTTGGCGGGAAGCCTGCTTCTCCCTCTCCCACTCCCCCATGCTTGTTTTCCCACTCTCGCTACGTCTCTCTTTGTCAAATAAATAAATAAAATCTTAAAAAAAAAATGTTCATTGTGGGATTCCTGGAATTTAGAGTGCTGCATGCCTGGGACTTAATTGGCATGCAATTAAATAAATAAATAAATAAAATATAATGATATAATACTCAATAGTATACAATGAAATAAATCTATAAATCTATTGATTTCATTAATAATCAATTAATTTGATTGGTTTGATTAATTAATTAACCTGAACATGGAAATTCAAAGCCTGTTTTCTTCACATCTAATAGTTTGGGAGAGCCTGAGTATACACTCAGAGAAAATAAAATACAAAAATTAGAAACTTGAAGGCAAGTTCAAGAAATCTGTGTAGGTATGTATGTACATTTGTGTAAAGATTGCTCTTAATATCTAACTTTTAAAATTTATTTTTTTCCCATTTTCATGCACATGAAGAAATCATGCATTATATATAGTATTCAGTTGTAATATTATTGGTAAAAAATAACCCCAAAGAAAAGACATTAAGATAGCAGTTAAACTCTGGGTATCATTGGTTTATCAGGTCTACAGAATGTATAATGTGCCTGGGACATGGTTTCTTTCATAGGTGTCTTCAGTTCTTTTACTTAGATGCAGAACTGAAGTAAGTCATAATTCACTGAAAATGCAGTCTCCCCTACATAATTAGAAATGCTATGATGGAAGGATGTAAACTTTATACATAAATTACAGAAGATGCAATATTCTGTTTTCAGAAGGTGAAACCACTATAATTTCTATTTTTACACATTAGAAATAAAAATAGTGATACTAATTTTATTGTCTTTGAATCCTTATGAAACTGGATTTACTAAATTTGTAGTATGAATTAAAATTCTCTCTCTACACACACACACAAATCAAATCACAAAAATAACATTTCATAATTCAAAAATGATGATGACAATATCCTAAGAAATATCACTGTTTCATTAGTTGGGTTGAAGTCCTAGTGATTAAGAGTTTGAACATTGTCTGATTCTGGGTTCTCTAGAAAGTAGAGCCTGAGACAAGGATTAGTTGCTAACACATTTTGGGTTTAGCATTTTACCTTCTTGTAAAAGACTAAGGCCAGGAAGATGAAGGAAAAAGGAAAACTAAGCAAAGATGTAATTGAAATGTGATGCAATACAAACTTTGCTGGCAAACTGATTCACAAAGAAGCATAATGAGACAGAACAGGTTGCTCAGCAGTTCTGTTTACTTTGCACACTCCATTTCTCCAAAAGTATTAGAAGGACAGAATTTAACCTGCCATAGTCCATAAGAGGGATGGCAAAGGGAAAAATGTGCTGCCTGGTTCTCTTATTTCTTGCTAGTAAAAAAAATCAGCCCATTAAGAGCAACATTCTCATATTTCTGGCTTACAGAATTTAGACCCTAAGACACCTCTTAGGAAGTTAGACCTGACATCTGATGGTATGCAGACTGCTTTATATATGTAACTGAAGCGGTGATACAGTAGATTTAAATCTCTATTCATCATTTTCTAGTATTTTAATCAGGTGTAAGTTAATCTCTCTACACTACAAGTTTATTATTATTATTATTATCAACACTTCTATCAGTATCTTAAAGTTGACCTTTATTTTTTATTTTTATTTATATATTTGACAGATACAGATATAGCAAGAAATGGAACACAAGCAGGGGGGTGGGAGAGGAAGAAGCACACTTCCCACTGAGCAGGGAGCCTGATGCGGGGCTCGATCCCAGGACCCTGGGATCATGACCTGAGCCGAAGGCAGACGCTTAATGACTGAGCCACCCAGGCGCCCCTAAAGTTGACCTTTAAAATATTTTACATACACAATGCAAATATTAAGGCATGCAAATTAAAAAAAAATCATTTAGGATGTCTGAGGAATCCCATGATAGAAAGAAGACAGTGACAAAAGCATCTGTTTCAAGAATGCATGAAACAACCTTACTGGAGGATGGGGGGAAGCAAAAATTGCTGACAAATAACTTACAAAATGAGTGGCTCTATCAGACTAGAGATAAAAGAAGCTCTGCGTGGAAAGGAAGAATGAAGGGGGGAAATCGGAGGAGGAGATGAACCATGAGAGACTATGGACTCTGAGAAACAATCTGAGGGCTCTAGAGGGGGGACGGTGAGGGGCTGGGTTAGCCTGGTGATGGGTATTAAAGAGGGCACGTACTGCACGGAGCACTGGGTGTTATATGCAAACAATGAATCATGGAACACTACATCAAAAACTGATGATGTAATGTATGGTGATGAACATAACATAAGAAAAAAAAAAAAAAGCTCTGCATAAGCACTGTACTCTTGTTGAGAATGTTGTATCCCACAGGGGAACAGGTTAGTAATTCTGATACTGTAATTCATGTACATTGGAAATGAACAATTAAGAAAATGATTAGCAGATGATGAGAACTAGGTTTCTCACTACTGAAGTATGAGTTACCAATAAAAAGGGAACAAATTCAGAATGATTCACGGGTTACCATATTAGAGTTGAGGAAATCAGTATGAAGTCATGTTTATCTTAACATAAATAAAAGTGATGCATGCAGAAATATTTATAGATATGTGTATGTGCATGGGTTAGTATATATACATTCCTTTTGCCAACTGATAGGGCCTGGAAGCAATGATATCCCAGTAGAAATAAACACTACTAGCACCCAGATCCTGGTTTCAATAACATTCACACACCCAAAGGAAGCAGGGCCTCATGGAGAAATGGATGATTTTGGAACTGGTCTAGGAAATATACACAGTGGGCCTGGAACATCTTGTCATACCAGAAATAAGAGAATGCTAAACAACAACAAACACACTATTGGAATGTGTCAAGCAAACTGAAAGATCTTCCAATGGCCAAAGCTTTATTCATTTTGAGAACAATATAAATAAAGTTGTACTGGAATATTGCTTAAAGCATAATATAAATATCCTTAGGCCCATACTGATATAATGAATAAATAATTTAAATAAATTTGGAGAATAAACAAATCTCCCATGCAGAATATCTCCAAATAATTTGCATAGACACTCCACCTTCAAGGAGTGGGGACATAATGGCTGGGCATGGTGAAGAGTACAGAATAGAAAAGAAGGTAGGAAGGGGTCTCAAATTTAGTGGAGTAACCTGAAAGAAAACCTGAGCCAGGTGATCAAGATCAACAACAGAGATAAGTCATGTTGATAGGATGCATCCTTGAGATGTGATGAAAATAGCACTCAAACTCTGTGGTTTTGCTCACAAAACCCAAAGCTTGATTGAATCATGAGAAAAACATATGGCAAATCTCATTTGAGGGGAATTTTACAAAATACCTGACCAGTACTCCTCAAAATTGTCAAGGTCCTTATAAACAAGGATAATCTGAGAAGATGTCTCAGCCATAAGGAGTCTAAGATAATAGGACAAGTAAGTGCAATGGGAAATCATGGTGGAATCCTTCAACAGAGAAAGAACATTAGGTTATAAATTAAGTAAATTTGAATAACATATAGACTTTAGTTAATAATAATGTATCAAGGGGCATCTGGGTGGCACAGTCAATTGAGCATCAGGCTCTTGGTTTGAGCTCAGGTCATGATCTCAGGGTTGTGAGATTAAGCCCTTGCCTCAGGCTTTGGGCTCTGTGCAGAGTCTGCTTGAGATTCTCTCTCCCTCTCCCTCTCCCTCTGCCCTTCCGGCTCATGCTCTCTCTCTCTTTCTTTCTCTCAAATAAATAAGTAAAATCTTTAAAAAAAAATGTATCAATGTTGGTTCAAGGATTGCAACAAGTGTATTTTACTACTGAAAGATATAATAAGAAGGGATGCTCAGTGTGCTGTATATGGGAACTTCCTGAACCAACTTTGCAACTACAAAACTATCCTAAAAATAAAGTTTATTAAAATATGATTTTTACAAATTATATAGAAACCTGCCTAGAAAGAATTTGATCCATAGAAATTACTCAGTATATATCAACTGCATTGTAACCTTTATTCTGCCATTTTAGTAATTTTCTACCTTTTTCTCTATTATCCCCAAACCCTCCATCACTTCCACACACATACACACATACCCTTTTGTGCTCCTCACATTGTGAATATTCAATAAAACAATAGATAGAATCTTAGTGTTGAACAGGACCTGGCATACTAACTTTTCTACCCAAATAAATAATTTTTCTATGCCATGGTTACCTACACAACATTCTGCTAGATATTAGCATTTGTAAGGGAGTTACAAACTTACAAGGTAGATCATGCTTTACCAAATTATCATCTTTCAAAGAGAGTACTTTAACAAATTATGTAGCCCAAACAAGTACTCTCCTCAGGAAGAGTACTAGCCTAGCCCTGAGATTTATTCTGACCACCATCTGCTTGCCTTTTCTAACGTGTTATTTCTTTCTAAATTATATTTGATTTTCTGATGTGTTGTTTTTCCCCTTCTCTTCATTCATGCTCACCTTCAATCCTGCTCCTTTCACTCTGTGGTCAAGTAAATCAGGACTGCACCTAACACTCTCTTTGAAAGATGATTTGCACTTTTGCTCTGGATTTCTACCTGCTATATTTTAAAATGTGCCTCCTTTATTCTTTTCCCCTTTCAGGAACCACACCAGTGCAATCCACCCTACCTGACCTCCATAACAGTGAAGTGGAATTAGGCAGGATGCTCAATCAAAGGACTGGGAAAGGTCATAATAGTCAAATAACCCAACCTTCCTCCAGTTACTGCTTCTTTCTAAAATATGTTCCTGATAATATCATTCACTATGTATAAGTCATCCACCTTGGAGGTCATGAACATATCATATCATTAAAAGGGGTAAAGAAGGATTGAAGAAGAACTGATACTGAGTCTTTTTTTCAATGTTTGGTAGAATTCACTAGTGAAGACATGTGGTCCTGGGCTTTTATTTGTTGGGAGCTCTTTGATCATGGTTTTCAATATCCTTACTTGTTATTCATCTGTTCAGGCTTTCTGTTTCTTCTTCATTCAGTTTTGGTAGATTGTATGTTTCCAGGAATTTATTCATTTTCCAAAGAAACAGAAGACATGGGGACACTTCTAAACTGATTTTATGAGGCTAATGTCATGATACAAAAGCCAGACAAAGACACTACCAGAAAAGAAAACTATAGATGCAAAAGACCTTGAAAAGCTACTAGCAAACTGAATTCAACAGTCCATTAAAAGGATTATACACGATGATCAAGTAGAATTTATCCTTGGTTTGCAAGGATAGTCCAATATAAGGAAATAAACCAATGTGATAAACTATGTTAACAAAACGAAAGAAAAAAAACCCATAATGACCTCAACAGCTGCATAAAAACATTGGACAAAGTTCAACATCCATTTATGGTGAAAAGCCCACAGCTAATATCATAATCAATGGGGAAAAACTGAATGCTTCCCCACTAAGATCCTGCACAAGGGATCTTACTTTCACCACTTCTATCAAGGATACTCACTTTTACCACTTCTATTCAACATAGTACCAAAAGCCCTAGTAAGAGCAATTACATAAAAGGAAAAGAAATAAAAGACATCTGAGCTGTAAACAGAGTAAAATTATCTCTGTTTGCAGAAGACATGATTGTATATGTAGAAAACCTAAAAACTCAATGAAACACCTGTTAGAAATAATAAGTAAATTCAGTAAGTTATAGGACACAAAATCAATGTATAATTCAGTCACATTTCTATACACAAAAAGCGAATTATCCAAAAAGGAAATTAAAACATTCCAATTCACAAGAACAACAAAAATAAGAAAACACTTAGCAATAAACTTAATAAAATAGGTAAAGGACTTATATAATTATACTTGAGAATTATAAAACATTGATGAAAGAAATTAAAAAAGATACAGAAGGAAAGACATCCATGTTTGTAAATTCAAAGAATTAATATACTTAAAATGTCTATAACTACCCAAAGGGATGTACAGATTCAGGGCAATCCCTATGAAAATCCCATTCTTTACAGAAACAGAAAAAAGGAAACCTAAAATTCATACAAAACCACAAAAATCCTGAACAATCTTGAGGAAGAATAACAAAGGTAGAGGGCTCATACTTCCTGGATTTCAAAATATATTACAAAAGAACAGTATTCAAAACAGTATAATATTGGCATAAAATCATACACATATACGAAAGGAACAGAATATAGAGCCCAGAAATAAGCCCAGAAATGGTCAACTGATCTTCAGTATGGGTGTTAAGTACACACAATGGGGAAAGAATAGTCTCTTCAATAAATTGTGCTGGGAGAACTAGATATCCACATGCAGAAGAGTGAAATTGGATCTTATCCCACACAATATGTAAAAATGAAACAAAAAGGAAAAAAGAAATAAATGTAAGGCCTGAAACCATAAGACAACTAGAAGAAAACATAAGGAAAAAGCTTCTAATATTTGTTGGCAATGATTTTTTGTTTTGTTTTGTTTTGTTTTGGATATGACACCAGAAGCACAAATAGACAAACGGGTTATGTTGAATGGAAATGCTTCTTCACAGCGAAAGAAACAATCAATAGAATTAAAAGGCAACCTACTGAATGAGAAGAAAATATTTGCAAACCATATATCTGATAAGGGGCAAATATCCAAAATATATAAGCAACTCAAACAAAACAACAGCAAGAAAACAATCTGATTTTTTAAATGACCTGAATAGACATTTCTTAAAAGAAGATATACATACGGACGATAGAAATATGAAAATTTGTTCAACATCACTAATCACCAGGAAATCAAATCAAAACCATAATGAGATTACACCTCACACCTCACTCTTGACCACCTTGATGGACATTGCTAAATGTCCCCTGGGAGCAAAATCACTTGGGTTGGGGATCACTATTATACAGCAATAAGAGTAACTTACTGAAAATTGACAAAATGGATGAATTTTATCAATTGTGTAAATGGAAGAAGCCAGATATAAAAGAGTACATGCTGTATGATTCCATGCACAGAAAATACAAAAACAAGTGACAATGATATATAGTGTTTGAAATCAGGGTACCCTTGAATGAATTGGCATTGACTAGAAGGGAAGACAAGGGGTACTTCTTGGGTTCTGGTTACATTCTACTTTTTAAATCTGGGTAATGGCTACAGAGATGTGCTCAGCTTTGAAAAATTCAGAAAGCTATACATTCTCTTGCAGTTTTCTCTGTGTATACTAGACTTCAATAAAAAGTTTTAAAAATCAATTGTATGAATAAATGAATGAGTGAATGTAAGGTGTCTTTTGAAACACATTTAGCAAAATATCAAATTTGAACATAACACTTCATCTTTATTTCTGTCACTACTAAGTTTGAATTAAGTATCCCCTCACCTGGATGCAACAAAGAAAAAGGTTTAGTAGGTTCTGTAGCACTCATGAGGTTTAGGTATCTTAAAGAATATGAACTCTTTTAGGTCTTTAGGGTTTAACCTTTGTGATCTATTTGAAAAAAAAAACAATTTTAATTCAGCAGATATACACTGCCTATCATTTTTTCCCTCATGAATAAATGCAGACATTATCCATATTATAAAATCTCTGAGACACAATGTTAAGGTCTTTAGTGAATTTTCAAAACACAGAGTATCTGAACCAACAAATGATGCTGTCTATGCCTGTATCTGCGTTTTCTGTTCCTTACTAAGAGAAAAGGTCGCTAATCCGAAAAAATTGTAAACATCATTTACACTGAAACAAGAATTGTGACAGAAAAATTGGTGAAAGAATAATGTCATATACAAATCATTAAATCCATCATAAGGATAACAATGAAAAAAAAGAAATTAAACTTTCTCAAAATGTTTCAATAAATACTTTTGTAAAATGGAACATGATCTGAATCTGAAACTTGCTCTAACCCAACATGTAATAACAATATAATGGTTGAAGAAAACACAAAGAAATACTGTTTTTGATATTAACATTCTTCTAATTCTCTCCACAAATTGAGATTCCTAAATAAACTCAGGAAATTACCTTAAAAAAATCAGAAGCTAAACTGAAAGTCAAGAAATACAACATACCTACAATTTTTCATACATAACACCAAGCAATCAAATAGAAAGCCAAATGCAAATCTCGTTTGGTAAACCTATAATATTAGACTTAAAATTAATGTTAAATCTGTTGGCAAGAGGGATATTTCCTCCCGAATAGATTTTTTTCTTTTGTATATCTAAAACATTGTGCCTGGCCTTTACAGATTAATCCTTGCCTGCATGCAATCAACCAATTCAAATGTTGCCATTGATGTGCCTCTTGAGCTTTATGTAAAGTTTCCATACGGCTGGTCATTTTCAATATGGGCAGATTAGAAACAGTTGCAATGATCAGAATCAGCATGCTATGGTCCAGTGACTTGGATCACAGCAACACAGGTGGACTTGGAAAGCTTTGGTGGATGTGCTCGCTTCGGCAGCACATATACTAAAATTGGAAAGCTTTGGTGGATGATCCTGGTTTGTTCCTGATCTATCATCAAAATATATCACTCCTACTTAAAAAGGGTACTTCCACTTAACAGCTTCTATAGATTCAAGGTAGACCACACTTAAAAGATTTGTATATCTTATAATAGAGAACATACTTGTTATTGAGCCCCCAACCACAGCTTTGTAACTTCCCTCTTATTTGCAATCTTTGCACATCATAAATCATTGTAACTCTTGAATGGACTTTCACATCTTAAGTTAAGTCTTCTAGAAATGAACTGAATACATTATCCAAGGTATTTTAATGTAGATAGTGAAAGAATTAACCCAACTTGAACTATTTTAGAGAAAGAAAAAAAATGATCAAAATAATAGTAGTCTTCTCAACCTGATCTCACTGTTTCCAGAGACTCAGCACACTTTAATTTTTCCACCTTATTCTTCTGTATTGACCTCATTTTCTCAAATTCCTGATGAATTTTTAATCGTTTCGTAGGGACAGCCACAGATAGTTCTAGGCTTGCATGATCACAGAAGAAACAACAGGATTCTGTCACAAAGCATCTGTTTATGAGATAATAGGGAGGGATGGTGACTAGCTTGGCTTATGCCATGTTGTTACTGGTCTGGCAAGAATTTGTCACTGGCAATCCCACTGGAATCACATGGTGTTCAGGATAGAAAGCAGTTCCCCCAAAGAAGGGAATCTGGTCAGAGAAGGGTAACAAATGTCAGTAAGGATCTTCTCTTATTTTAAGTTGATAATGTATGGCAATAGAGCCTATCAACTTTGACTACAAGGGAAAGGCTTTAGACTGAAACAGGAAAATTTATGGTTAGTCTTTGTGGCCAAGTTGGCTCAATGAACTGCAATTGTTTCTTCATCATCACAAAGCAAAGAAGGGTCCTCTAGAGAGTTCCTTGCCAAAGGAAAAAAGAATCAGGTGATACTGCATTGTTGTCAGGTGATTCAGCATTCTAATCTCTCTCACTCTCCTTTACACATCCCCCTCCATCTTCAAACATCCAAGAACCCTCCATCTGGCACAGGAAGACCAGATGGCAGATAATGGAAAGACCAGGAGTGGGGATAAGCAATCCATTGAGGAGTACTATTCACCAGATATGTGCTGGCAGGTGTTGGGGTAGAAGCAGAGGTGTAATCAGGAATAGGGTGGGGTATGAATAGCACAGTCCACTTAGCTCATGCTTCTTAAGCTACAAGTCAGAACTATTAGTTATAGAAGGAAAAGTCCTCAAAGCTCTTATACATCAACTTGTTCATGGTGGTCAGGTATAGGGAATTTTCCAAAGTGGAGTAAGGGAAAGAAGATCAGGAGGCAGGGCCCAGAGATTCCTACTTGTACATCAAGAAGCCACTGCTTATGAGAAATACAATTTTTTTCCTGGAAGATTATTTATTATATCAGTTGCCTTTCAAAATTTAACTTTTAAGTATATTTGAGGAAATTAGTAATGTAGAAAATGTAAACTCTTGTTATATGTTGGGTTAGAGCTGATACATTGGGAAAAGTGTTAATGTTGCTTATTCTTCAGGTTTATTATCTTATTTATTTTGGATTAGTTATCAGTTTGGCTTTGGCTTCGTGTCTACTCAATTTTTTCTCATTCAAAATATATTCATGTGCACCAGTTCAAATCAGCTCTTGTTCTCTCACCTTCATGCCACATTTTGGTGACAAGCTTACCAGGATATGGCCTCCTACCACATCTCATCCTCTACAGTCTGCCCTTTCATTCCATCTTAGTGATCCAGTTGTGGCTTCTCATCCTTTCGTCTCAAGATTAAGACTGGCCCAACCTTTGGCTCTCAATGCTGATTATGAAATAATGAAAACTTACATTTCTCAAGTTACCTCTCCATAAAATAAATCTACATTCCTGGGTTGTAATAAGGAATGGAAACAATTTATTCTCAATTGTTGTTGGATATTTTTGAGGGACATCAGTGGGCAGAGAGAACTAACAATTGTACTCATATCTTAATTAACAAATACCCTTTAAGGGCAGAGATTTGACTTGAATATTATAAAATGCCTTTTGTTCAAATTGATTTTAAATGAATTTTCTACTCTCTATGAATATAGGTGGGCTTAAAATGGCTTTAGTCATGATTGCCTGCAGGGGAATTTACTCAGAATTTTGAAATGTCAATTTCTAGTGTGAGCATTATCTTCTTGGTGAAGATGTTTAAACTTAATCTGGCCTGCTATCTTTTCTTACCCTTATTTATATTTAAATTATTTATTAGTTTTTAATTTCTATGAAGGCAGGGATTTTTGTGTGTTATGTTACTGTTATATGCTCAGGTATCAAGAGCATGGTTTGTCATTTGGAAATAATTTAATATGTATTTGTTAAGTAAATAAATGTCTTTATTATTAAAATGAAGATCAGGAAGTCACATAACAGTTTTTAGAGTTGAAGGTAGTAATACTATCGAATGATACTTTTTTCCAAGAATTCCCTGTCCCCTCCCTTCTACACGAATGACCAATGACTCAGATACACTTACTGCCAAATATCATGTATGCAAAGTCTACCTTAAGCCATGATTATTTTACTGTTGTGGACAGAAGGGCTTTTTAAAAAATTTATTATTACTATTTTTTAAATTCTGTTTCTATTCCTTGACTTCACCTTGTGGAAAAGAAAGTATATTATGGGAGAGAAATTGTTTTACATACCAAGGAAGTACATTGGGGAATAGGGAAAGTAATGCATTTTCCAGTCAGCCAAATTAAGGGGACGTAACACTGACAGCTGCCGTGAAAACTTGCTATAGCTTTTTGTGGCAAATGCTGATTTGGGATATCAAGAGTATAGCTCACACACTTGGGGAGAATATGGTCAGAAAAAAACATCTGTGTACAAGCAAAGAATGGAGAGCCTAGTTGTAAAACTCAATTCATTTCTAAGAAAATTGATCAGAAGTATTTTGGGGAGAATTTCAATAAAATTAAAATGTTATCATTGAAAATAGAAGGAGAGATAAAAAGCTTCCAGGACAAACAAAAACTAAAGGAATTTGCAAACACAAAACCAGCCCTACAAGAAATATTGAAAGGGGTCCTCTAAGCAAAGAGAGAGCCTAAAAACAACATAGACCAGAAAGGAATACAGACAATATACAGTAACAGTCACCTTACAGGCAATACAATGGCACTAAAATCATATCTTTCAATAGTACCCTGAATGTAAATGGGCTAAATGCCCCAATCAAAAGACACAGACTATCATATTGGATTAAAAAACAAGACCCATCGATATGCTCATAAGAGACTCATTTTAGACCCAAAGACACCCCCAGATTGAAAGTGAGGGGGTGGAAAACCATTTACCATGCTAATGGACACCAAAAGAAAGCCGGAGTGGCAATCCTTATATCAGACAAATTAGATTTTAAACCAAAGACTGAAATAAGAGATGAGGAAGGACACTATATCCTACTTAAAGGGTCTATCCAACAAGCAGGTCTAACAATTGTAAATATCTATGCCCCTAACAAGGGAGCAGCCAATTATATAAGCCAATTAATAACAAAAGCAAAGAAACACATTGACAACAATACAATAATAGTGGGGGACTTTAACACTCCCCTGACTGAAATGGACAGATCATCTAAGCAAAAGATCAACAAGGAAATAAAGACTTTAAATGACACACTGGACCAAATGGACTTCACAGACATACTCAGAACATTCCATCCCAAAGCAACAGAATACATATCCTTCTCTAGTGCCCATGGAACATTCTCCAGAATAGATCACAGCCTAGGTCACAAATCAGGTCTCAACTGGTACCAAAAGATTGGGATTATTCCCTGCATATTTTCAGACCACAATGCTTTGAAACTAGAACTCAATCACAAGAGGAAAGTCAGAAAGAATTCAAATACATGGAGGCTAAAGAGCATCCTACTAAAGAATGAATGGGTCAACCAGGAAATTAAAGAAGAATTAAAAACATTCATGGAAACAAATGAAAATGAAAACACAACTGTTCAAAATCTTTGGGATGCAGCAAAGGCAGTCCTGAGAGGAAAGTATATAGCAATACAAGGCTTTCTCAAGAAACGAGAAAGGTCTCAAATATACAACCTAACCCTACACCTAAAGGAGTTACAGAAAAAACAGCAAATAGCACCGAAACCCAGCAGGAGAAGAGAAATAATAAAGATCAGAGCAGAAATCTATGATAGAAAACAAAAGAACAGTAGAACACATCAACGAAACTAAGAGCTGATTCTTTGAAAGAATTAACAAGATTGATAAGCCCCTGGCCAGACTTATCAAAAAGAAAAGAGAAATGACCCAAATCAACAAAATCATGAATGAAAGAGGAGAGATCACAACCAAAACAAAGAAATGCAAACAATTATAAGAACTTATTATGAGCAACTTTATACCAGCAAATTAGATAACCTGGAAGAAATGGGTGCATTCCTAGAGATGTATCAACTACCAAAACGGAACCAGGAAGAAATAGAAAATCTGAACAGACCTATAACCACTAAGGAAATTGAAGCAGTCATCAAAAATCTCCCAACAAACAAAAGCCCAGGGCCAGATGGCTTCCCAGGGGAATTCTACCAAACATTTAAAAAAGAATTAATACCTATTCTTCTGAAACTGTTCCAAAAAATAGAAATAGAAGGAAAACTTCCAAACTCATTTTATGAGGCCACCATTACCTTGATCCCCAAACCAGACAAAGACCCCATCAAAAAGGAGAATAACAGACCAATATCCTTGATGAACACGGATGTAAAAATTCTCACCAAAATACTAGCCAATAGGATCCAACAGTACATTAAAAGGATTATTCACCAGAACCAAGTGGGATTTATCCCTGGGCTGCAAGGTTGGTTCAACATCCGCAAATCAATCAACGTGATACAATACATTAACAAAAGAAAGAACAAAATCATAGGATCCTCTCAATAGATGCAGAAAAAGCATTTGACAAAGTATAGCATCCTTTCTTGATCAAAACTCTTCAGAGTATAGGGATAGAGCATACATACCTCAGTATCATAAAAGCCATCTATGAAAAACCCACAGCAAATATCATTCTCAATTGGGAAAAACTGAGAGCTTTCCCCTAAGGTCAGGAACATGGCTGGGATGTCCACTATCACCACTGCTATTCAACATAGTACTAGAAGTGCTAGCCACAGCAATCAGACAACAAAAAGTAATCAAAGGCATCCAAATCGGCAAAGAGGAAGTCAAACTCTCACTCTTTGCAGATGATATGATACTTTATGTAGAAAACCCAAAAGACTCCACCCCAAAACTGCTAGAACTCAGACAGGAATTCAGTAAAGTGGCAGTATATAAAATCAATGCACAGAAATCAGTGGCATTTCTATACACCACCAACAAGACAGAAGAAAGACAAATTAAGGAGTCGATCCCATTTACAATTGCACCCAAAATCATAAGATACCTAGGAATAAATCTAACCAACGAAGCAAAGGATCTATACTCAGAAAACTATAAAATACTCATGAAAGAAATTGAGGAACACACCAAGAAATTGAAAAATGTTCCATGCTCATGGATTGGAAGAACAAATATTGTGAAGATGTCAATGCTACCTAGAGCAATCTACACATTCAATGCAATCCTCATCAAAATACCACCCACTTTTCAAAGAAATGGAAAAAATAATCCTAAAATTTGTATGGAACCAGAAGAGACCCAGAATAGCCAGAGGAATGTTGAAAAAGAAAAGCAAAGCTGGTGGCATCACAATTCCAGACTTCAAGCTCTACTACAAAGTTGTCATCATCAAGACAGTGTGGTACTGGCACAAAAACAGACATATAGATCAATGGAACAGAGCAGAGAGCCCAGAAATGGACCTTCCGCTCTATGGTCACTTAGTGTTTGACAAAGCAGGAAAGAATGTCCAATGGAAAAAAGGCAGTCTCTTCAAAAAATGGTGTTGGGAAAATTGGACAGCCACATACAGAAGAATGAAACTGGACCATTTCTTTACACCACACACAAAAATAGACTCAAAATGGTTGAAAGACCTAAATGTGACAAGGAGTCCATCAAAATCCTAAAGGAGAACACAGGCAGCAACCTCTTCGACCTCAGCCGCAGCAACTTCTTTCTAGAAACATCACCAAAGGCAAGGGAAGCAAGGGGAAAAAGGAACTGTTGCGACTTCATCAAGATAAAAAGCTTCTGCACAGCAAAAGAAACAGTCCACAAAACCAAAAGACAACCGACAGAATGGGAGAAAATATTTGCAAGTGACATATCAGATAAAGGGCTAGTATCCAAAAATCTATAAAGAACTTATCAAACTCAACACCCAAAGAACAAATAATCCAATCAAGAAATGGGCAGAAGACATGAACTGACAGTTTTCCAAAGAAGACATCCAAATGGCCAACAGACACATGAAAAAGTGCTCCACATCACTCAGCATCAGGGAAATCCAAATCAAAACCTCAATGAGATACCACCTCACACCAGTCAGAATGGCTAAAATTAACAAGTCAGGGAACGACAGATGTTGGTGGGGATGCGGGGAAAGGGGAACCCTCCTACACTGTTGGTGGGAATGCAAGCTGGTGCAACCACTCTGGAAAACAGTATGGAGGTTCCTCAGAAAGTTGAAAATAGAGCTACCCTATGACCCAGCAATTGCACTACTGGGTATTTACCCAAAGATACAAATGTAGGGATCTAAAGGGGTACGTGCACCCCAATGTTTATAGCAGCAATGACCACAATAGCCAAACTGTGGTAAAAGCCAAGATGTCCAATGACAGATGAATGGATAAGGAAGTTGTGGTATATATATACAATGGAATAGTATGCAGTCATCAAATGGAATTAGATCTTGCCTTTTGCAATGACGTGGTTGGAACTGGAGGGTGTTATGCTGAGTGAAATAAGTCAATCATAGAAAGACATGTATCATATGATCTCACTGAAATGAGGAATTCTTAATCTCAGGAAACAAACTGAGGGTTCCTGGAGTGGGGGTGGGGTGGGAGGGATGGGGTGGTTGGGTGATAGACATTGGGGAGGGTATGTGGTATGGTGAGCACTGTGAATTGTGCAAGACTGTTGAATCACAAATCTGTACCTCTGAAACAAATAATGCAATATATGTTAAGAAAAAAAAAAAAGAAGATAGCAGGAGGGGAAGAATAAAGGGGGCAGAAATCTGAGGGGGAGATGAACCATGAGAGATGATGGACTCTGAAAAACAAACTGAGGGTTCTAGAGGGGAGGGGGGTTGGAGGGTGCGTTAGCCTGGTGATGGGTATTAATGAGTGCATGCTATGCATGGAGCACTGGGTGTTATGCACAAACAATGAATCATGGAACACTACATCAAAAACTAATGATGTAATATATGGTGATTAACATAACAATAAAAATTTTTAAAAATTAAAATATTATCCAGCAAAGCACAGACTGAAGGACATCTTTGCCACAGAGGGCAAACCAATAACTTATTTGGTAAATTATTGGATTGAGAAACTGCATTGCTTTCTTCCTCTGGTCTGTGTTCTCTCTCTCTCTCTCTCTCTCTGTATGAAGAAAATGAATCTGTTTTTCACATATGCCTTTCTGTGAGATATAAATGTGGCTAAAAATATAAAATTAACTTTTCTTCCTCCTGAAACAAAGGGAATGACCCTCTTGATGCCATAGTTCTTAAAAGAATTGTAGATATGCCCTTGGAATGATGCAGGCAAATCTCATTAAGACTATGGAGAAATATTATCTTTCATGAGTTTCTCGTGATGAATGCAGGACATTACAGCAAGGCTAAAGTCCTTCAACATTGTTGGAATCCTCACATGTGGGTCCTGAGAGAGAGACAGAATGTGACCTTGTTGGTTTGCTATTTAACCCCAACACTCAAGAGCCAATATGGTTCATGTAGGCAACACCAAAAATAATGCAATTTACATTGTAAAAAAATGTTGGCTTACTGACTTTGTGACCAGCCTTTCAGTGAATGTTCTTAAAAGCATTCTTATCTTAAGAAAAAAGAAAAAGAAGAAGATAGCAGGAGAGGAAGAATGAAGGGGGGTAAGTCAGAGTGGGAGACGAACCAGGAGAGATGATGGACTCTGAAAAACAAACTGAGGTTTCTAGAGGGGAGGGAGGTAGGGGGATGGGTTAGCCTGGTGATGGGTATTAAAGAGGGCACATTCTGCATGGAGCACTGGGTGTTATGAACAAACAATGAATCATGGAACACTACACCAAAACAAATGATGTAATATATGGTGATTAACATAACAATAAAAATTAAACAAACACACAAACAAACAAAAAAAAGCATTCTTATCTAGTTCCTACCTTCAGAGGCTAAAAGCTGGGTTCTGCCCTGAATGTAGGTAAAAAAGCTTGTGCATGTGACTCCTGCTATTACTTTATCTGCTTTCCCCTGCTTAGATTTTTTTTCCCCCCTGGAATGCCAGTCTAAAACCCTAGCACATTTATTGAGACTCTTACAACTTTTACCTAGCTCATAATTAATTCTTTCCCCACGAATGGAATTTGCCTCTGATAGCTTTAACCTTCTATCAGACTGTCAAATCAGTCTTCATATAATGCCAGAGACTGCTGCATGGATGTCTAAATACTTTGTCTCTTCCAGCCTCTCCGTCCTGACTCTGCATTGAAAAATGGAACCTGCTGCAATCACGCTTGTATTCACCTCATCAACATTTAGAGTTGTTCTAAGACAAGAAGCCTCAAATCAGGATCCTGGTTTGTTTCTACATCTCTTTGACCTAAACCTCATTTATTTCTGAATTGTCTTTCTCTTCTCTGGCAAGAGATCATAACAGCTAATGTGCCATTCAGAAGAATTTTATCTATACCTCTGCTGAGTTATTCAGTTATTCAGTTATTCAGATTGGCTTCTACAAGCCAAATTTTATTTTGCAATTACAGTAAAAATAAGGCAACTCATTCGAGTTTAGGGACACAATATAACTGGGCCAATCCAAATAAAATTTTAAAGAAGCCAACATTTATCCATAGCCTGTTCCTTGGCAGGCTTTCCTACAGCAGGAGCTGGGATAGGGTTGGAAAGATTATAGGCTTAGGAGTCAGGAGATAGAGGCCCAAGTCCTGGCATCACCATATACCTGCTGGGTGAAAAAAGGAAGATAACTACAACTATTATAAAGAGCTCTTATAGAAATCATGTGAAATTACATATGTGCTGACACTTCGAAAACTGTAAAATTTTACAAGAATGTTAATTTTTCTTTGTTATTATGGTTATAGTCGCAACAGACGGGCCAGCTAAAGGAAAGAGAAGGTATATAATGAGTATAAGATCGCACAATACATTAATTATACAGTCAAAATTAGAAGCTACTGTTCTTATTAACAATCCCCTCAAAGCACAAAATTGAGAAGACTGATTTTCAATTTCAACAGGAAAAGACTTACAGAGATGTTTTAATCACCTTTTGAATCCCACTGGAGGTTTATGAGGATGGCCAATCACACAACACCCAACAACGGATAGATGGAATCACAGTAGTTTATGAGCCACATATACTCACAGCCCAGGGGAGGAGGGCACACTTTGCCACGCATGGTCACATAAAGGTTAACATCTGGGGACAGTGAACAATCAGGGGCTCTGGGAGGCAGGCTCTGTAATATCTCCAGGTTGTGGTGCCCCCAGTAACGATGGCAGGATATGCTGGGTTGGTTTGAATGATTCCATGGGCCGGCAGGGAACTGAACCTATTATTCAGAAATAGTAAGAACTGTTCCTGGTCCTTCTGATAAGGAACACTGTTTAGCTAGGGAACCATTTCTATGGAGGCATCACAGAAAGGGGAACTTGTAGTTAGGTCATTTGACCCCTTCCTGGTTTCACCGGATGCCAAAGCAACACTTAATATCAGGCCTTACACCAAAAGAGACACTGACTCAACTAGTATAGATAAAAGACTCCACTAGAAGCTGTGACCATGGAGGCAGGTTAGCATAAGAAGAAAAAAAAAATCTAAATTCAAAAGCCTGGGAAGCAATAATCTCTTTTAATCAAGAGATAGAAGAGAAGAAGTTAATAATAATAAATATATAATGAAGGATTGTGGAATAGATAGTTTGAGAATAAGGAGAAAATGGTGTCTTGCAAAATCAGAACATTTCAAAAACTGGGACATGAGGGTGATCAATTATGTCCATAAATACAGAGAAAAAGAGTCAGGTGATGACTTAAAATTGACTTTGAATTTATTTTTATAATTATGAGATCCATTTCAAAGCCTCTATTTGAGTATGACTGTCGATGACCGAGAGGGCAGGCTGAAAATTTTGCGTGTTCTTGGAAGTGAATTCGGCAAATCAATCAAGGGACTGTGGTAATGTCATTACATCCCTAAGAGCAACTGACACACCTTAAAGGCTACCTTAGGGATCCATCACTTTGCCTTAAGCATACGTTGAGACCTAAACAAACAACAAGTTCAACTAATTATAGCAAGTTAATGTGCTCATTTTATATGCCTGGGGAATTAAGGCAATGAAAATCAGAAATCCTGAGATAAATCACCTATAATTCCACTACACAGAAATACTGACAGGTAAAACAGCACCAGGTACTTATCATTGATAAATGTTAATGTACTTGAAAGGGTAATGTTTTCTGAGAGTCATAGGTTGTCTGAATAAAATCTCACAAATGTTCCCAGAAAAATGGGTTCTTCTGAGAAATACCTCTCAGAGGTAAAGCCAGTAGTTTCTTTCTTTCTTTTTTTTTTTTTAAGCCAGTAGTTTCTTAAAGGTTCCCAAATACAGAATGACAAAGTAAAAACTCTTTTGACAAAGTTTCTTGAAATTATTTCTTTAAAAAATTTCCCTACTAAAATCTGTTTGCATTTACAAGAGATGAACTCACTCCACACTTCTGATCTGTTACCCAATACAGCTAAATCATCCTTAGACACATCTGTCAAATTCACTATTTTCTCCCCTTTTACAATGCCTCACTAGGCTCTCTCTTTTAAAACTGCACCATTTAAAAAATTCTGAGCTGAATTTCCCCATTTCCAGGTCCTTCCTGCTCTTCATCTTCTCTGTGAATCACAATAATCTGTCTACAGGTGCCAGTCCTAATTTTGTGGGTTTGAAGCTATGAAATTTTAGGTGGTCCTCTTAATTTAAAAAAGGTATCTTACTTTTGCAATGTTTATAATAACATATGACCACATACATCTTTGTCATAGGAATTCATATAATTCATAAATTTGTATGTCAAAGTAATGCATGTATGTATGTATTTTCAGGGCAGAGTTTCCACAGTTGCTATCACTTTCAAAAGGGATATCTGTGTACCCACATATTAAGAAATATCATCCTAGGGCATAGATTAGAGAAATGCAAAAAGCTACATATTAGCAGAGGTGCCCAGACTCCAGCCAGGCCGTCCTGGTGTATGGTTTTTGTGGTCTCTAAATCCCACTGCTGTGATGCAGCCCTCACCACACAATTTCTCATTAAAATTTGGTTTTCTTGTGAGACATAACTAAGGGAAATATATATAAACATAAATATAAATATGAATATAAATATAAATTTCCCTTCAGTTTTTAACTTAAGGTTTTAAGCATTTTAAAGCCTGAGGGAGCAAAACAAAAATATCAAATTATGGCCGAATACATCTTAAGGTGAACCTGCTGAGTGCCCTTACTATGCAATTTGAATATTTATTGTTTTCATTTTTCTTAAATATTTAAGGTGATTTTGTCTCACCTTGCCAGAGTAGAATTTGCAACAGAGAAACGGATATTTTTTTCAATGTATGTTTTATATTGCTCTCAGTTTTGAGGTAATTCATTTTTTGGTTCTTTTAAGAAAACTTTCTAAAATAATGTGGTTTCTCAAAACAAAAGAGAGAGTGGTAAAATGTAATTTACAGATGGAGTACACAGATATCTCTATTGAGTTAAAGAATAATATTAGAATCTTTGCTCCCCAAAAGCTTTTTAATTTTTTTTTACTATACACTATTTAAATGTGTCTGCAGAAACATTAAATTAGGAGAAAAAATATTGATACTCTGAAAAATATTAATAGAATTACACAGAAAAATAATTCTGAATGTGTTTTTAAATAATTATCTTTTTTTAAGGATAACATATATACAAGAGTTTTCCAGTCTCAAGTCTATTACTTGATGCACAGAACTATTATCCAGATGATGAAACAGAACATCAATGGCACAGTAGAACAGAAGCACCGAAAGTCTCCATCTACCCTTCCCTCAGTTGCCATCCTCTACAAAGTTAACTGTCATTCTGACATGTACCATTCTATATTAGTTTTGTCCATTTGTGTACTTTGTATTAATGGAATGGTACAGTATGCATTATTGCATACTACATGCATAGTTTTAGGAGAAACTGACAGACTTCCAAAGTGATTGTAGCAATTTCCACTATTAACAGTTTACGAGTACTGCACTTGCCTCACGTTCTCACCCAGCTTGTAAGGACAGTCTCTTGAAATTTAGCCATTCTAGTGGGGGAGGGTACAGCGGTACATAACTGTATTTATGATTTTTATTTCCCCACTGACTAATGATGTTCAGCACATTTTCACACTGCCAACATTGATTTATATACCTCTTTTGGAAGTATCTGTTCAAGAATTCTGTCTACTTTTTGGGTGTGTGTTTTGGTCATTTGTGAAATTTAAATGATAATTAATTCTTTATATATTGATGGTATGAATCCTTTGTTCTGTATATGCATTGGAAATATTTTGTCTCTTTTCCTGCCCTTTTGCTCTCTTAATGTTATCTTTCAATGAACAGAAATTCTTACTTTAAAGAAGTATAATTAATCTTATGAATTATGGTGAGCATATTATTTTTAGGAACATCCTGCCTATCCCATGGTCATGATGTTATTCTCTGTTTTCTTCAAGAGGCATCATTTTTAACTCTCTCATCTATCTCTCATCTATCTATCTCTCATCTATCTATCTATCTATCTATCTATCATCTATCTATCTATCTATCTATCTATCTATCTATCTATCTATCTATCATCTATTTGTCATCTATCTATCTATCTATCTATCTATCTATCTATCTATCTATCATCTGTTTTATTATTTATTTGAGAGAGAGACAGAGACACAGAGAGAGGGTGAGCACAAGCAAGGGGAGGAGCAGTGGGAGAGCAGACTCTGCACTGAGCACAGAACCTGAGGTGAGGCTTGATCTCACACTCTGAGATCATGACCTGAGCCAAAATCAAAAGTCAGATGCTTAACCAGCTGACCACCCAGGTGTCCCTCTCACTTATATTTGTAATCCAGCTGACATTAATTTTTGTGTGTGTGGTGATAGTTAGGAATCAAGATTCATTTACTTTAATATAGATATCTGATAAACCAGCATCATTTATTTAAAGGGGTTTATTTTTTTCTTTCTTTCTTTTCCCCCCAATTACTCAAGAGAGTCAGCTTTGTTATAAACCAAGTAACAATAGATGGTCTGTTTTTGGACATAACTATTTGGTTGTGTTGGTATGTTTTTCATCCTTGTTGCAATATCACTCTACCTTAATTTTTTTTTAAGATTTTATTTATTTATTTGACAGAGACACAGTGAGAGAGGGAACTCAAGCAGGGAGAGTGGGGGAGGGAGAAGCAGGCTTCCCGCCCAGCAGGGAGCCCTACGCAGGGCTCCATCCCAGGATCCTGGAATCATGACCTGAGCTGAAGGCAGACACTTAACGACTGAGCCACCCAGGTGCCCCACCCTGCCTTAATTTCTAAAGTTCTAAAATATAATAGTCTTGATTTCTGAAAGGATAATTCCTCCAAAAATATTCTTTTAAGATTGCCTTGGGTGGCGCCTGGGTGGCTCAGTCTGTTAAGCAGCCTACTCTTGATTTTGGCATGATCTTAACCATGATCTCAAGGTTAGGGATTGTGCCCTGAGTTGCGATCTATGCTCAGCGCAGAGTCTGCTTGAGATTCTCTCTTTCCCTCTCCCTCTGCCCCTCCACCTGCTCGTGCTCGCCCCTGCTCTTCTCTCTCTAAAATAAATAAAATCTTAAAAAAAAAAGATTGCTTTGGTTATTCTTAGCCTTTTATTTCCATAATATTTTAAAATCAGCTTGTCAGATTCCAAACACATAAAAAACTGTGATGATATTTTAATTGGGATTAAATTTATAGAAAATTTTTAGGAAAAATAAATATTTATAAAATTGAGAATTCCAAATCCTAAACATAGTGTATCCTTTCATTTTGTTACTTTTTAAATTGATAATATTGTTTATTTGAAAAAATAAGTATTTTTTGTTGGATTTATTCCAAAATATTCCAAAATGTTATTTAAATAATATTTGATTACATTTTACTTTATTTTTAAAAAGATTTTAGTTATTTATTTGAGAGAGGAAGAACAAGTGGGTGGAGGGGCAGGCAGAGGGAGAAGCAGACTCCCTGTTGAGCAGGGAGCCTGACAAAGGGCTAGATCTCAGGACCCCGAGCTGAAGGCAGATGCTTAACCGACTGAGCCACCCAGGTGAGCCATATTTGATTACATTTTAAATGTTACTATTTTACTGTATTTCCTAAAGTTTACTGCTAGCATATTAAAATGGATTTTTGCATATTGTTTTTTAAATAGGTTGATAAATCATTTTTTTAGTTCTAATAATTTGACTATAGATACTCTTGGATTTGTTATATATACCATAATGTCTTCCAATAACGATAACTTTTAGTATCTTAAGTAAAAAAACATTTTTTATATTTCATTCTTTTGATTATAGTTTTGTTTTGTTTTATTTTCATAGATGACTACAGCTTTTAAAGAAATGTTTTTGCAACATCTGTTCATATAGATGCTTTTAAGGTCATAACGCTTCCTCTAAGCACAGCATTGACTGTAAGCTGGAAGTTCGACATGTTATATTTCTATTACCATTAATTTAAAAATATCTAATTTCAATGTTATACTTTTTTAATAATAAAATATTAATTTCTAAAAAGTTAGGAGTATACTATTTACTGTTCATCTATTTTGTAAAAATTATTATTTTCAAATTGTCTAATTTCACTATGGCAAGATGACACAAAGACTCGATATGATTTAAGTTTTCTAAACTGATTTTCGGTATAATTCAGGCTATGATCAACTGGTATATGTTCTATGTGTACTTGAAAAGGTGAAACATCCAGAAACTGTTGGGTTCTGTATTCCACATTTGCCAATACATTCATTTTCTTCCTTTCTTTCTTTTTTTTTTAAAGATTTTATTTATTTATTTTGACAGAGAGAGAGAGAGATAGCGAGAGAGGGAACACAAGCAGGGGGAATGGGAGAGGGAGAAGCACGCTTCCCCGGGGAGGAGGGAGCCCGACGTAGGGCTCAATCCCAGGACCCTGGGATCATGACCTGAGCCGAAGGCAGACCCTTAATAACTGAGCCACCCAGGTGCCCCAATAATTTCATTTTCTTAATCATTTTGTATAGCTCTATTACATCTTTATAAATTTTGACTTTTGTTTGTTTTGCTTTGCTTGCTCTATAAACTGCTACATAAGAAATTTTATGGTCATCTACTGAAATTTTGAGGTTGTGTATTTCTCCATTTAGAAATTGATCATGTCTTGCATTTCACATTTTGAGGCTATGACAATAGGTACACATAAGCTAACAGTTACTATATCTTCTTGGTAAAGTGAATCTTTGATCATTATGAAATATTCCTATTTTTTTCTAGTAACACCTTTGCTTTAATATCTATATTATCCAATATTAGGACAAAAATAGATGCTTTCTTTGGGTTTGAATTTGCATGGCATATCATTTTCATTCTTTTACATTCAAACATTCAAATATTCTGTGCCTTATATTTAAAATATGTCTTATAAGGATGAAGTAAGATTTTATTTTTACATGTTTCAAATTTTAGCATTTAAATAGTTTTTAAGAAATACAATTACCGATATAGTTTATCTTCATCTACCATCATACCATTTATTTCTAGTCTTACCACTTGTTTTATAGAACTTTTTAGAATTTTCTTAACTTTTTAATGTGTTTTTATTATTTAACTTTCTTATGTTAGTTTCTTAGTTATAGATTTTTATTCGTTTTATACTTTAGAACAAGGATCACTGAGTTATTAAAGTCTAACATGAATTAGTATTGTATGTTTTATAAGACTTATAAAGATCTTAGAATATTTTAACTCTACCTCTTCTGTCTTTGATACTATTGCTGCTATGCATTTTAATTTTATATACAGTTCAGGACATATTAAGATTGTTACTCTTATTATTTTATGCCATTATTATCAATTTTTATTTATCCACTTATGTTCCTATCCATTTTTCTTTATCCCTGCCTGCTTTTCACTATTTCAGTTTGGAATAATTTTCTTATTTCTGAAGAACTTACTTACAATTTCTTTTAGTACAGGTATGCTGGTATCATATACTAAAAGATTATTATTTTTTTTTTTACTTTGGGGAGAAGGGGAGCATGATCTGGGAATGTCTATATCCTACTTTCAGTTTATTTTCACTGTATTTTGTGTTTACTTGGCATTTATGTCAGAACTTAAAGAATGTCATTGTATTTTTTTTTTCTGGACTCTATTATTTCTCTGGTGAGTTCAGCTTTCTATCTTATTGATCTTTTAAGGATAATATGTATTTTTTTTCTCCAGCTTTTCTTTGTATTTCATTTTCAGTAGCTTATCTATTATGTGTCCAGGTGTCGCTTTTTGTAGTTATTCAAATTTGTTTCGTACTCATTTGTAGCTTGATATCTTTCATCTTTGCAGATGTGTCTGTCAGCTATTATATCCTCAACTACTGCTTCTTGTCAGTGATATAATTTCTTCTGTAGTGAATCCATTATATTTATTGTTTTTCCTTGCTTCAGTTTGGTTATTTTAAACTGAATGACCTCTAATAATCTCACTACCTCTGTTAAATTTGCTATTAAACCTAACTCTTTTGTGCATAATTTTGGTTATTATAATTTTCAGTTACAGAATTTTCATTTGACTTTTTATTTATTGACTTTTATTTATTGACTCAAGCCTCTGGTTAAATTTTCTATCTTGTTTGTCTTCTTTTTGCACATATTAATTTAAGTGCTAAATTAAAATCTGAGTATTAAAGTATTAATTAGGGCGCCTGGGTGGCTCAGTTGGTAAGCAATGGCCTTCGGCTCAGGTCATGATCCTGGAGTCCCTGGATCGAGTCCTGCATCGGGCTCCCTGCTCAGCGAGGAGCCTGCTTCTCCCTCTAACCCTCCCCCCTCTCATGTACTCTCTCTCTCTCTCATTCTTACTCTCTCAAATAAATAAATCTTTAAAAAAATAAAGTATTAATTAAAAGCAGAGTATAAATTAAAGTGTTAATTAAAAGCTGAATATGATAACTCCAAAATCTGGATTCCATATGGTTTTTCTTCTACTTCATGTGTCAGCTGTAAGTTTTTCTTCTGGGTCATGTTTTTTTGTATGTGTTATAAATTTATTTTTGTATGTCAGATATTTTTGTATGAAAATACAGTTTTTATTTTACCCTTTACAGGTGAAAGAAAGAGTGGTATATCACCTCAAAGTCATGAGAGCCTAAGCTGACTCCAGGCTGCTCTGTCTTTGTAAGCATCATTCCATTTCTGATTCATGAATGACTGTAGGATAGAGGACACCAGTGATCCTACCTGAAAGTCTAGTGTCTTTCTAGAAGCTTTTCTACTGTGGTGGTCCTTGAAATCAATTTTTTTTTTTCAACTGCCAGATGTTGGATTCACTTCCTATCCCTCAAATGCTGGCTATTTTGGCAGTTCACAAGATCCAAGATCCTTTTTTTTTTTTTTTTTTTTGGTCTCTCTAGTATTGGAAGTTTCTTCTCACTTTTCTTTTTTTCCCCATTGACCATTTTCTCTCTTCTCTGCTTCTTATGCCAAACCAAGTATAAGCAAATGCCTTATGAAAACTAGTATGTTCAAAATTGGGGCTCACCCCAGGAGCTTTATTTCATTTCAATCCCAGCTTTAGAGAGAGATATAGGATACCTTCAAACACGTGAATTTCTTTCCTTCCTTCCCTTCCTCCCTCTCTTCTTTCCTTCCTTCCTTCCTTCCTTCCTTTTCGACCTTATCTCATTATTCTTGGATTGACTGTTGATCTGCTGGAAGCTACTCCATCACAGTCATATGCAGAAATCATCTGGGAAAATTTTTTAAACACTATTATTTCAATGTTATTGTCTTGACATTTCAATTTTTTCTACTTAATGGAAGTGTGATGGTTTTAATGCTTATAGCTATTAAATCTTAGGAAGAAATATTTAACTATTTTATTTGTTTATTTATGGTATAGCTATTGTCTAGTTTTCCAATGTTGTTTCCTAATATGTTTCTCCTCATTCTTTCAATGTTAACCTCCAAGGTTAAATTCCTAATTTCATTGGCTCAATCCTGGTACAGTGTTTCGCTTGTGAAATCTTATCTACCTAGAATGAACTCTCCCCTCATTTGTAAGGGTAAATCCTCCTCATCCTTTAGAACTGAACTAAACAATTTCTTTCTCTTCTAATGCATTCCAAGTCTTCCCTGACTAGGCTGGATCCTTTTCTCTGGACTCCCAGACCAATGTATATCTTTCCTTTAGCCAATCTTGATGGGCCTAGTTTTGCATTTTCTTGATTGACTGTTTTTTTGTATACTCCACTCAATTATTAGCAATATGATGGCAGAAGCCAGTTTTGTTGTTACTACATTTATGTCCTCAATGCCTAGCCAAGTATGTGTCATAGAGGAAGCACTCAGATTTTTATAGACTAGGTAAAACAATTTTTATCATTACTGGTCAATGGATCAGAAGAAAACACCTGTTCATGAAATGCTTTCTAGAAGACTTCCAGAAGGCATCCGTGATGGAGTACCATTGTCTGAGACTTTTTTTTTAAAGATTTTATTTATTTATTTGACAGAGAGAGAGAGAGATAGCGAGAGCAGGAACACAAGCAGGGGGAGTGGGAGAGGGAGAAGTAGGCTTCCTGCCGAGCAGGGAGCCCGATGTGGGACTCGATCCCAGGACCCTGAGATCATGACCTGAGCCGAAGGCAGACGCTTAACGACTGAGCCACCCAGGCGCCCCATTGTCTGAAACTCTTAACACAAGAGTCTTTGGGGGCATTATGTTAGATGAGGATTGTATAGGAGTGAGTTAAAATGGTCAGGGCTCATGGCTGAGTGAAGGTCATTGATTAACCACTCATTCAAGAGCTTTGCAAATAATGTGTCTTATCAAGAAATTAATTTTAACTTCAAAATGATGCATTTTAAAAATAACTTTAGAGGGGCGCCTGGGTGGCTCAGTTGTTAGGCGTCTGCCTTCAGCTCAGCTCATGATCCCAACGTCCTGGGATCGAGCCCTGCAAAGGGCTCCCTGCTTTGCAGGAGGCCTGTTTCTCCCTCTCCCACTCCCCCTGCTTGTGTTCCCTCTCTCGCTGTGTCTCTCTCTGTCAAATAAATAAATAAAATCTTTAAAAAAATAATAAAAAATAAAAATAACTTTAGAAAATGTGCTCAATTATTTAGTACAATGAGAGGAAGCCTTAGGACAGGAAGTCTCAGGTACAGATAATGTGCCAAGTATACAAATTTGTTTGTAAATCTCGTTCCATTCATTACCATTTTCATATGAAAAGCTTGCTGTTATTAATCTTCATTAATAAGCACTATTATAAATTTATCAGGTGCTATCATGTATGTCTAATATTCTGTGAATGATGGGTAGTATGGCTATAATTCTGTAAGCCTTGTAATAGTATATTTAATTTCAACTATGAAAACCGATTTTTTGAATTCCTGACACCCTATAAACAGATTTTTTATATCATAAAATGTTTATAAAATGTGGCAAGCATTGAAAAAATCAGTGTTTTTTAACAAATTAATAATAATAAGAGGAAATGCATCAAAGGATATTAAGTCATTAAAAAAATAAGAAATAACAACAACATCCTAAACAACTCTAGGGTCCAAGAGAATACACTTTACATTACACTAGTGACCACATGATTATTGGTTATCAAAACACAGCATGCAGACTTATTGTACGTGGAGGAGAAGTTAATGCTCTAAATACTTTCAATATTAAAGAAGAAGAAACAATCAAACATTAAAATTAATTCTATATACTTGGGAATGAACAATAAAATAGCCTAAGATATTCAGAAACAAATGATAAAGAAAAAAATACATTAATGAATTCAAATAGAGAAAAAAGGTCTTTAAAATAATCAAACATTTGTGAAGACCAATATATTATACAGGAGAAGAGACAGAGAGACAGAGAGAGAAAGACAGAGAGGACACATTAGGCGTTAATATATATGAGAAAGCTAATTTAACAACAAAAAAAAGGATGAAAGTTATTAGTGGATATCAAATATTAATCAATAAATGTACATGTTAAAATATTTATTTTTATAAAGGAAATCATCAATGTATAATGATAATATCCACCATAGATTGAGCCTACCTACATAATCCAGGATAAACTCCCTAAGATTCAAAGGTCCTTATTCTTAATAATATCTGCAAAGTCTATTTTGTCATGTGAAGTAACATTAACAGGTTTCATGGATTAAGGTATGAATCTTTAGGGGACTGTTACCACATACACATACCATACACACATACACATATGATTTTTACCTCCCTTCCTCTGTAGTTCTAAAAATCTGTTTTCCAATCTACTTTGTTAGAAATCAGCAAAAATATGGTCCTTAATTCCAAGTATTACCACTCTAACATTTCTTCTGTCATAATTTTTATTATATCCTTATCTCCCTCAATCACATACAAAGATAGTTTAGTTTTCCCAGTTATCTTCATTGGAAGGGTTGGCCTTGATTATCTAATCTCCTGTTGCTTTAAGTAAAAACCCAAAGTCTCCATTATTCACTTTTAATTTGAAATCACCTATATGAGGATTTCACAGAATACCTAGTCATAATTCAATGCCTTAGAAATTGTGGAGAATGCAAAGTCAAGTGAAGGTGTTTATCTTGGGTATATATGATTCAAAATTTCCCAAGTATAGGAAGGGAGCTGGATGGGTCAAAATATGACAGATATTCACATTCACCCCAAATTTATATTGCTATGGTAATGTGTCTATTGTATATCATCACATATTCTTCTTTATAAAACCAAATGTAAAAATACATTCTCTTAAGATGAAAATATCATAGATGAAATGTACATTTTTATTCATTATTGAAACTTCTAAAGATGTATTTGTTTGAGAGAGAGAAAGAGAGAGGGAATGAGCCTGAGTAGGGAGAGGGGCAAAGGGAGAGGGAGAGGGAGAGAATCTCAAGCAGACTCTGAGCTGAGCGTGGAGACTGACGGGGCTTGATCTGACAACCCTGAGATCATAACTTCAGCCAAAATCAAGAGTCAGACACTTAACCAACTGAGCCACCCAGGCATTCCACATTACTGAAACTTTTATAGTAAACGTATTTGTCCCATAATCATAAATAAAGCAATCTTACCTTATGATAGGAAAAATGAGACCAGTTCTCTCTTGTTCACTTTTGCATGTCCAGGCTACAGCACAGCACCAGAAACAATTTGGACAGGATCTCCATCTCTGCCTTTCACATACTTTAACATCACTGCATTCATCTTTATTTTCAACTATAGTAGGGAGAGATTAACAAATTAACTTGCACACAACATTTGATCTTTGTCTCTGTTGAAATACTTCAGTACTGCATTTTCATTTTGCTATTATAAGTTTATTTTCTTTTAAAATCTTTTAATCTCACCTGGTTCCATTTCACCTCAACTATTCCTGACATTTTATGCTATTTTCCTTTTATCTCCTTCTGCTTTGACCTTATGCCTTTCCTGTTTTTTCCAGAGGCTGTATATTTGTTGTATCCCATTAAGGATGTCAAGTCATGTGTAAACATAACTTCTGTCTCTTAGAGTTAATCATTTCAGACATACTGAAAAGTGTGTTCTTCTTTAGGGTTATATGAGCTATGGTCTTTTTCTCTTCTGCTGAAACATTTATTCCCTTGGGGTCAAAACTGACTTTTTTTCCCCTCTCTTTCTGTACTAATCCTAAAATGAAAAGAAAGAGCATGTGGATTGGCCATCGTTCTGCTACCTTTTTACTTAGGTATTGAATAAAATCTCTTGGAAACCTAAAGGAAAATTACTTTTCTGGGAACCTTATCTGTTTTCTTTTGGTTTGCAGGCATTTGTCAACCTATAAACTGATATGCTGGACTTCTCGATCCTTTCCTGACTCTATATAAAATATATAGAGATATGTATATGTATATATATATATGACAGATCACATACAAATCTTCCATTTCCAGAATCCACTTCAATCAGGGTTCTTGCTGACTCTGCTCTCATTTCAAGATCTCTATCATAGATGGACAGTACAAATTCTGCAGGTCTCTGCTTCCTGACTGTGGCTTTTAGCCTTTCTGGTCTTTGCATGTGGAAAAATGGTCAGATATGATATAAAAGAAGTACAGAGCATATTCTGAGGTTTCTAAAAGTACACACAACTCATGTTTATGCATTTCACGCTCTTGCATGGCCCAGTCTAAAACACATAGCCTGAAAGGCAGACATGATGCAGAAGTAAGAAAGAGGTAAATTTTACGACTGTATTATAGAGAAGACAGGGTGACTGAAATCATGCTGGAACACAGATTGAAGGTGGAAGTGGGGTATCTGGGTGGCTCTATCACTTAAGCATCTGACTCTTGATATTAGCTCAGGTCATGATCTTGGGGCTGTGGGATCAAGCCCCATGTCTGGCTCTGTGCTTGGTGGGGAGTCTGCTTGAGAGTCTCTCCTCTCCCTTTCCCTTTGCCCCCCACCTACTCGCTTTTGCGCACGTGCATGCACTCTCTCTAAAAATAATAGTAAATAAATCTTTTAAAAAAACTGAAGGCGAAGTTACCTAAATATATACTATGTCTCTGAAAATTTCCCATTTTTGTCCTCCTTAATAGAGATATTAGACTTCAGAGTCAGAGCATGGACAATACATAAGGAAAAAAACATTTTATATTTTCTTTCATATGATGAATACATTGCAACAAATTCAATGTCTTTGAATTTGTCATTTTCATTTTATATTTTTTGCTCCATTAAAGTTATATGTACAAAATTTCTCCTAATTTCAGACAATATTAATTTGTAATATTTTGTGCTATAGTCTCTTTATATATCCTCATAAGTATTTTATTTTGAAGCTGGCCATTTTATAGGAGTATATTATTTTGTATTGATGTTCAAAATTACTTTCTAGCGAAAAGCCACCATCCTGGTGTCATCTACACTTTGTATGCTAATTATTACGTAAATTTTAATCTATGTTTCTTTCTTAAATCTAAAATTATATTGAGCATTGCAGTGCAGTATGATATTTGTCTCTTGATTTATAATCGAAGTAGGTTGCTCTTATTAACATACTTCCTCTAGGCAAGGGCAGAAGAAGTGTGGCTATATTTTTTAAACTGTATTAAAAGAGGGTAAGTGAAAGTTTGATTAATATTTCATTTTTTCATCTTTGAAAATGATAAAACTACACAAGAATGCCTTAGGCAGAATATTTAGATTCTTGAATTAAATAACCAACATATTTATCCCTTTATCACAAAATGAATATTCTTATAATTTAATGTTATTCTATAATATAAAATATCTGATTTTCACATAACTCATGTAGTTTACAAAATAATAGGGAGAAACAATATTTAAGGCATTAAATGAAATAAAAATATTATTAGTGACAAAGATTTGCCTAATGTTTTATTTCAAATGCCACAGTTATTTTAAGCAAGCCAGAGGAAGGAAGGCACACTCCTTTGTGGAAAAGCTAGAGGATACCTATCCTCCCCTGCTTTCTCTAATCTCCTTCATCTTCTTCCTGTTAAGTGAAAAAGGAAATTATAATTGAGTATACCCTTCATTTTTCTCCGACTCTCTCACAGTACACTCTAAACCTTCTATCTTCCATTCTCATAGAAATAAGTGAATTTAAAAATATATAAAAATGTTAATATCATTTTATTCATTTTCTATGTAGGGCACCTGCATTCAGAGTAGGCTCTAGGTCTCCAGTTACCTTCAAATTCAAGGACACTGATTTAACCCTTGCATTCCTTTTAGAACACACTCCTAATATTGTCATACAACTCTGGGGACTGAGAACTCAGTGATGTAGAAGTGTTGGGGCTTAGAGCAAATGGTCAAGAACGAATTCTTGAGATGTCTTCAGGACAAAAAGGTGGTTTTATTTTATTTTATTTTTTTTTAATTTTTTTTTTTTAAGATTATTTATTTGAGAGAGAGAGAGAGAGAGAGAGAAACAGCATGAGAGGGGAAAGCGTCAGAGGGAGAAGCAGGCTCCTCGCTGAGCAGGGAGCCCGATGTGGGACTCGATCCCAGGACTCCGGGATCATGACCTGAGCCGAAGGCAGTCGCTTAACCAACTGAGCCACCCAGGCGCCCCAAAAAGGTGGTTTTATTAAAGCACAAGGGACAGGACCCGTGGGCAGAAAGAAGTGCACAGGGTTCTTGAGGAGTGATTGATGATATACTTTCAAGTTGGGAGGGGAGTGGGATAGCACAAGTCTCCAAGGTATTTTGGAAACAAGATTTTCAGGACCCTGAGGGGGCTAGCTATTGTTAGGAAAAGGTCATTTATTACTGATTAGTAAAACCTCAGTCATGAGACCCCTCAGATGTATATCAGTGGGTCATAGGCTTAGAGGATGACTGTCAATGTACATCTTAGGGGGTAGAGATAAAGGAATTTCCAAAGGAATTTCTATATATGTAAAGTAGACTCACAGGATCCTGGGGGGTCGGCTAACACTGCCTTTTGCCTTTAGCAAAGTGTCAACATCCAAGTAGCTGAGTTCCCAAAGGAAGGTCACTCTGCCTGTTTCAAGGACTAGTCAATGGGCTGTAAATAGTAAGGAAATTCTATTAGTTTTGTTTCCTACATCATCACCACTTCCTGAGGTAGCCCATTCTTGTTGGAAGGCTTTAGATGTTAGTGACTGTAATGCAGACAAAATGGGTCCTGCTTTGGTTCTATTTATCTTTCATCGTTTTTTCCCCTTCTGGGCTGCAGAGAAAATAACTGAATTTCTCCCCTCATGTTATTTCTCCCAACAGCCCACTGGTTGCCTCACTTTATTTTGTATTTCCTAGCCTTTTTCTTTATTATCTTCCTCCTTGCGTCCCACTTTTTCTACACTCTCCTAACCAATTAATTTCCTCATCCTTCTTTCATTGAATCACCACGATTTACTGAGCCACTTCTATGTGCTTTCCCACTAGGGAAGCAGGAGTGAAAAACAAGGCAAAAAGTCTTGCTCGCATGAAATTGTTTTCTTTCACATTCTCTATCAGTTTTTACTTTAATTTCCATCCTTCTTTCCCTCCACTCCAACATAAACTAGCAAAAACTTAAACATAGCTAACTGCCTGAATAAGGAATATAGGCTACATTTACATACCACTTAAGGGACATAATGGAAATTTAGTATAAGTTTCAATTTGAACACAACTTTGTAGAAGGGAAATATGCCTGGATTTGGGCTAAACTTGCACATCTAAAAATATAATTAATCACTTTAAACATTATCCAGTAACTTCATTGCAAACATCATTCAGCCCAAACAAAATTGTCTCGTAAAAAAATCGTCTCATATAAATTTTAATAGGAATAAGGCCCAGGTTTTCCATATAGAGAACCTGAATTCAGAGTGGGCTCTGACTCTCCAATTACCCTCAAATTCATAATTTGCTTCCCAAAGCATTAATCATCATCTCTGACATGTCCATACACTCAGTCACCATTTATTGATTAATATTTTATGCTAAACCCTAAGCTGAATGCCAAGGAGGAAAAATAAAACCCTAAATTTTGCAGTGGTTTATGGTTTATACAATATCTTTGCATTCTAATATTTTCAACAATATTGGAACTTTATTAAGCCATTTTACTTGCTATAGAAACCGAGACCAAGGGACTTTAAATACTTGCTGGATATCAAACATAAAACATGCCATACTTAATGTTGAATATGAATTTTCTTATTCCAATATCACTTCTCATTCCCAAACTATGACTCACTCGATCCATCCAATTTTGTCTGCCATCAAAACCTGAAACATTAAATAATTTCTGCAAACCTGTAAGTAGGGGCCAAATCTAATCAAATGAAGAGAGATCTGGACTTTATCTTGCCTTCTACTGGACAATGGTTTTTCCCAGAAACCTCTTCCCTAAAGAGATTCCTGGGCTTAAGGTCAGCACCATAAATTCTTCAGAAAGAAATCTTTAATCTGGGTTGTATTCTGAACACCATTCCTCACCTAAAGGCTAAAATAGACAATCCAATGAATCTGAGATTTAAATTAGAGTGGAAAATGGTGTGAAGCAGGATTAAGAATAAAGCTACCTTTTCTTTTTGTCTCAAAGAACATTTTAAATCTTCTGGGATAACTAAACCTCTTTTGTTTTTAATTAGAAATGTCCATGGTACGCCATCCAGCTAACAACAACCACTTTCAGGACCATTTTTCTCTTGCAGATTTCAGTGTTCATAATTAACTGAATAATATTTTAATATTTTCTTCATACATTTTTGGCCAAGATTTGAATGGTAAGTGTGATGCTGTCTACAGAGGACAAATTAAAAAAGCAAAATTCACTTTCTAAACTTTGGCTACTGAATGGTTAGGTCTCGTCAGTCTATAAGGATACATAGTCAAAGATAATCCTAAATTGGAAAGAACTTTGTAAGAGAACATTTAATAAAATTTGATTAATTGAAAAATATGACACAGGAACATTGCAGAATTTTTCTACAGTCAAAAAACTAGTTGCAAACCCATGACTAGAACCCAGACCTACCATTGAAACCAGAGTTTTTGTAGACACCAAGCTACCTTTCAACCCTAAAATGCCATAAAAGGAATGAAGAAAACTAATACAACTTATCAAATCCTTTATTTTAAAATAAATAAGTTGCTATACTTTTTTTGAGGCTATTTGTGGCAGTAATAGCACTGTGCCTTTGTGCACTATTTCACATAATCCTTATGGTAGACATTATTTGCATTCCTTATATTTGATTCATTCTCCTTCCAGGAACATAGAGCTTACATGTCCCAATCTCCTTGCAGTTAGTCGGAGCCATATGACCAATTTTGGTCAACGGGCTGTAAATAGAAATAACATGTGCCATGTCAGATTGGTGCATAGAAAAAAAAAGAATGAGAAATCTCAGTGCATGTATTTCATATGGTGAACCTAAAATATGACAGAACGCTCATTCACCACACCCCCACCTCTGCCTGCCAACCAGTGTGAAAGATGTGGCATGAACAAGAGATGCAATTGTATTACATTAGGTCATTGAAATTTAGATGTTGTTTTTCACCAAATTGAAATCTTGCCTTATCTGTCTAATACATTATTTTGCCCAATTTGAGCTAGGTTTTGTTATTCCCATTTTACGGGAAAGGAAACTGAAGCTTAAAGAGTTCATTAGAGCTCCAAATCCTCAAAAGGATAAACCACCAGGAAATAGATACAATGCCAAAAACAGCAGATGTGCAAAAACTCAAGCTATTATTTGATAAGTAAACTTTAATTGTACCTTGTATCTCTTACTTGCTCAATACAGAAAGCTTAATGTAGCTAAATCCAAGTAAAATTTGTTACCTCAGTGTTTTTACTTAAATTTATTCAACTGAGAATTTGTACCAACCCCTCTCTCCTCTCCTTTCAAGCATATATCTAAGATCTGAGGAGGTTTCATAGCATTACAATAACATTATGGGGAAGATTAAGTGCTTGCAGTCATTCTGTAGCATAGCATCTACCAAGTCCTAGTGGGACATCTACCAAGAAATACTATCTCCTCAGACTCTGTGGCATCATCATCATTTTCTGTTCTGGTCTTTTTCACAGTGTCCAAACTGTGTTTTTCTCTTGTTCTTTCATCAGGACCATGAGACCATTTAAGGATCTAAGAGCTTATTCAGTTTCACTACTTTCTCTAACCCTTCTAAAGAAATGGGAATACTATGTTCCTGTATTTTTTCATTGTCCTTGGAGGCTCCTTGGAGCTGCTTCCTACCTTCTCTGTCAGTGGAAGCTCACATGGAAAATCATCATTCTACTAGTAGCATTGTTTTTGTAATGTCAAAATTACCTGCGAGGCTGACAGTGCTAAAATTTCAAGATGAAAAGATATAAAGATTATCTATGCACCAGTTTTTCTTAGAGTTCATTAATTGGAGGGGTCCAGTGACTGGCATGAGCTCAGGGCCACTTTTCAGACCACTTTCAGGCTCTAAATTTCTTGCTCATTCCCCAACCCTCTTTTGTACTGCAGTCTAAAATATGTATAGAAGTCTAGGGCAGGAGAGCTGGCTTGTACATACTTAAACATTATTTTCCACAGTGATGGTTTCCTCTTTCTGATTGAGTCAAACTGTGCCTGGGGTAACCTATCAATAGGAATGACACTTTAAGAAGATTGTTAAAGCACTGATAATCCAGGGGATACTGACATGAATAATAAAGGTTCTGGAAATTATAACCCCTGAATAATCAAAGCCCAGATATATTTTTCCTTGAATATCTGGTTATGTAATAACTATTTAAA
Organism: Callorhinus ursinus; assembly: GCF_003265705.2. Taxonomy (NCBI): domain Eukaryota; kingdom Metazoa; phylum Chordata; class Mammalia; order Carnivora; family Otariidae; genus Callorhinus; species Callorhinus ursinus. The sequence continues at coordinate 42,685,110 of NW_027397072.1, forward strand.
TATAATCTAAAATTTATCAATTATATCTTATTTTAAAAGTATTTCTTTATTCATTTATGGCTTCCTCCATCGTAGTCCATTTTTATTATATGACTCCACTACACTTTGTTCATATTGATAGGCATTCAAACTATATACAGCTACTAGGCTATTATAAATAAAGTTGACATAAACATTCTCCTATAGGTCAAATTTTATAGACTTATATTTATATTTCACTTGGTAAATATCTTAGACACGAATTTCTGGGACATAGGTTAAGTTTCTGCCTAACTTTAAAGGAACTGTTAGGGGGTTGCCTGGGTGGCACAGTCGTTAAGTGTCTGCCTTTGGCTCAGGTCATGATCTCAGGGTCCTGGGATCGAGCCCCGCATCAGGCTCCCTGCTCTGCGGTAAGCCTGCTTCTCCCTCTCCCACTCTCCCTGCTTGTGTTCCTTCTCTTGCTCTGTCTCTCTCTGTCAAATAAAAAATAAAATCTTTGGGAAAAAAAAGGAAACTGTTAAAACATTTCCCAAAGCAGTAATAGAATTTTACATATCCCACCAACAATACATAAGAACTCCAGTTACTCCACACTGTTGAATTTATCAGTATTTAAAAAATTGTTTGCCTATTGTAGTGAGTGTGAAGTGGTGTCTCTCAGTTTAATTTGCATTTCCTTGATGACTAACATGTGGAAAAAATTTACATGTGCTTAATGACTATTTGTAGATCTTTTGTGAAGTGTCTGTACTATTCCCTGTTTATTAGATTTGTGTCATTATATCGATTTGTATGAATTCTTTATATATTTTGAGAATAATTTTTCTCATATATATGAGAAAATAAATGAGAAAACTAGCCACACAAACTAGAAGATATATATGATAGATAACAATAATTTCTATGTATTTCTTACATATAGCACATGTATGATGAAACACAATTTGTCAATTTTCCTTTGAGAGTTAGTTTTTTTTTTTTTACGTTAGAAAATTTTGTTTACCTCAAAGTCTGCCTCTCTCTAGAAGCTCATACTAAAAGATTTCATGTCAATAATTCACTTCAAATTAATTTTAGGTATGGTGTGAAGTATGATGGAGGCTTTTTACTCCTTTTCCAAATGGACATCCAGTTGTTCTAGCACAATTTATAGAGTCTTTCTTTTCCCCATTAAAATTTTGCAGTTTTGTCAAAAATAAGGTGATTACATAAATATGTATCAATTTTTCAACTTTCTAATCTGTTCCAAGCATTGGTTGTGGATTAGTATGACAATATAACACTGTCTTAAACATTACAAACTTATAGGAAGTCTTTGAAATCAAATAACATGGATTTTTAAATCAAGATTATGTTGGCTCTTCTAGGTCTTTTACATTTCTCTTGTCAATTTCTCCAAAAATTGCTGGAATTTTATAGCAGAAATTTTTAGCTGGAATTTTATACCAAATTGGAAAGAACAGATAGCAAGTTGGATATAATATACATATTGTTTTCCCTCTATTTAATGTAGTCTCTCTATTTTTTTATACCTTCTATAATTTTTCACTAGTGTTCTGTGAACTTTCAGTGTAGATGTATCACAAATCTTTCATAAATTTATTTTTTTAGTTTTGTTGTTATTGTATCTTTTCAATATTTTATTTTCCACTTGTTTGATGTTAATTAATAGTAGAGAGAAATAAAATTGCTCTTTTTGTTTATCATGAACAATTATTAACTTGCCTATGACATCTAGGATATTTTAACAGAATCCTTAGGATTTTCTACATATACACAACTGGGTATTGTAAATAAAGGCAAATTTACTTCTTCCTTTCCAATTTTTAGTCTTTTTCTTTCATTTTCTCCTGTATTATAATTGCTAAGACTTCTGCCACAATCTTAACTTGGAAAGAATAGAAACTTTGCCTTGTAGCCAATGTTTGGGGGGGATGCATTCAATATTTTACTATTAATAAAAATGCAAAATGTGAGCTATGGGTTATTCATAGATTCCCCTTTACAGATTGAGAAAGTGCCCCTAGTAGTCCTCTTTTCTTTCTTTCTTTCTTTCTCTCTCTCTCTCTTTCTTTCTTTCTTTCTTTCTTTCTTTCTTTCTTTCTTTCTTTCTTTCTTTCTTTCTTTCTTTCTTTCCTTCCTTCCTTCCTTCCTTCCTTCTTTCTTTTCTTTCTTTCTTTCTTTCTTTCTTTCTTTCT
>NW_027397072.1:42687299-42693271 GCF_003265705.2 Callorhinus ursinus
TCTTTCTTTCTTTCTTTCTTTCTTTCTTTCTTTCTTTCTTTCTTTCTCTTTCTTTCTTTCTATGAGTAGTTGTTAAAGTTTATCAAATTTTTTTTAAGCATCTTTGGAGAGGCTTATGTTTTTCTCTTTATTTCATCATTGTGTTGAAATACATTGATTGATATTTCAATGTTAAACCAAACTTGCATTCCTGAGATAAATTCATCCTATCTTACTTAATCCATGTAGTTACTATGAAGTAATTATAATTATCCTCATTTTACATGCAAATGAATTAAAATACCAAGATATTAACGGACTAGCCCAGTATCAAACACTTAGTTTTTAAATTAAGAGAGAAATTAAGAGAGGCTATAGATTTAGAACTGGGCATTTAAATTTTCTGGTGAAGAAAATGCAAGCACTCTATTTGTATTAAAGAGAAAGCTACTGGTAGACGAAGAAGACTGAAATGTGAGAAAGGAAACAAATTTATTGGGAACCTCCTATACAATGCACTGTAATAGCCTATTCTAAGAAAGCATACTTTCCACAATATGATTTAAATTCAAGATGTCCTGACTAAGAAGGTATGGTGGCCCATTAATTGTGCTCTTTCACATAATTTATATAAGTCTGGCCTTAGTCTGTAGTAATTGTGTAAGCATTTAGCCTGACACAAGGAAGTGCTTTCTCTCAGAAAATTCAACTCAAGGCTATAATTCTATGTCTATACTGTTAAATGAAGTGTACAAGTTTTTCAAAATTCCTCCTTTGCAGAAAACTCTCTATCTGCTAGAAACAGATGGGCTAAAGGATATTTTAATCAAATACCCAAACAGATGCTAAGAAAATTCATCATCAGTGAAACACAACATTGGAATAAATTGATACCTTTTGTCTATCTTGCCTATTGGGATGTTAGTCAATCATCAACAGACTTGTCTCCTTTGAAATGTGTCACAAGAGAGTTTCCAATTAGGGCACACTGGGAAGCACAAATTAGCCTAACTGATGACGTGTCTTAACGACATTAGTCAGATATAAAGATTGAATAATAGTGTCAAACAGATCAACACAGTCCAATACTTAATAGGAAAGAGGTGGAAATTTAAATTTATCTTAATGTTTAAAAGAAAAAAAATCTTAATCTTGCACGAATATTTACTATCATTTTCGATTTAGGCTAGTAGCTTTGTCTTTCTCATCCTCAATTTTCTGATCTTTAGAGGGCTGTAATTACAAACCAGTTGGTGTTTTGTGAGATAAAAATATAATGGGACTAGGCTGAAATAATCATAATTCATATAAAGTACTCTATAAATATGATATGTTATAATTTCCATAATTACATTGTTATTTTAAGGGATACTGCCTCTGGATTTAGAGATGGTTCTTCATGCAATTTTTAACTCCTAAAAATGAAATCTTTGATGATTGTGTATTAAGTGGAATCACCATTTTAGTCTTTCTTAATGTCAGATAGGAACACGATAATAAACTTTTCATGGATCGCAATGTTTTAATGGATCTCTTTTCTCAGTACAGCCTTTGTACTTTGATTTTCCTTGAATATTAGTTGGGTCTGAGAAAAATTATTCAAAACACAGTGGATTCTCCTGCCTGGGGAATTATCTCAAAATGCAAACCTAAACCATAAACAAATCCATCTGTTTATTTCACTTATCTCAGAGAATTTTGGAATAGTTATTTGTGAGCTCAAGACTAACTGCAAAGTTAATTTATATCATCTTATAGATAAAATTTTCTACACTTACACTTGAATGCATACATACATGCATGTATATATAAAAAAAGAAAAAAAAAGAAGTTATAAAAGTAATATATAAAAAATAGTATCAGGGTCACCTGGGTGGCTCAGTCAGTTAAGTTTCCAACTCTTGATTTCTGCTTGGGTCATGGTCTTGGGGTTATGGAATCAAGCCCTGGGTTGGATTCCATGGTCAGTGGGGAGTCAGCTTGGGATTCTCTCTCCCTCTGCGCCACCCCCCTGCCCCCAACTCATGCACATGCTCTCTCTCTCTAAAATAAATAAATCTTTAAAAATACAGTGTCAGGAATTAGGAAATCAATGTCTTATTCCACTTGTAATTACCAAGTTCATTCATTCATTCATTCATTCATTCATCCATCCATCCATCCATCCATCCATCCATCCTTCCATCTACCCATCCATTCAACAATGCAACTGTGGTTATATTTGTTGTATATACATGTCAGACATAAACAAGTTACAGTGGTGAAAAATGTCATATATCCTTTGGTCTTATGGAGAATATATTCTGTAGCAAGAGGAAAATAAGAATACATACAAGGCAAGACTTCTCCCTTCTTGATTGTTTTCCCTTTTGCCTGAGCCAAGTCTCTCACTGGCAGGGATTTGGCTATGGCAGGGCCAAGGTTGAAGATTTGTCCATTGCGGGGCTGAGACTAATATCTGGCCCAGGTGATTGGCACTGTCAGAATACTTGGGCCTGAAAAATGGTCTGGTGTGAGTGGCATGTTCTGTAGGTCCATAATCCAGGATTTTCCTGGCACACTGCTGTGTTTAGCAAGGCTAAAACCCATGAGGTAGCTACTTGGCCAGCATGTTTGGCAGAGCTGAGGCCAAAGAAGCAGCGTGTGAGTTTGAGAGATCGATTACATTCAGAGAGATTATACAAATTAGAAAATACAGAGGGATGAGATAATGTGAATTAAGTTTCTCAATGTCAAAGAGATGATAAAAAATACAGAAAGAAGAAAAACTGAAATAAATCCTGGATTGCTGGGTTGGAATTAGAGTTATTAGTGTGAACTCAGTTTTTAATACATGAATAGTTATATAAGATAACTATACAAATGAAGTCCGATAGATGGATTTTTATATCTTAGAGCTAGAGATCAATATAGATACACGTGAGAGAAAATATACATAAATATATGTAAATAAATATAAATATATATTCTGGCCCAGATCACTGCATTCTGGTAGCAATTAGCACACCTAACACCCAAATTCTGGTTCCTAAGTACTATTATCTGATAAAAGCAACTGGGGCTGATTCCAGAGCTGGAACGAGAAAAGTACAAGAGAGCCTGAAACCTCAGGTTGCGCTAGCAGCAAGAAGGTAAAATTTAGAAATGTAAATGAAAGTAAAGAATATGAAAAATTTTGTGAAAATATTTAGCAATGTAAATTTCAAATTTGTGTTATTTATAATTGCCACAGCAATACATACTATAATATTATCTTATGTTCTTATCTAATAAACATCTACTCCCTTACAGTCTGATTGAAATATTGTCACTATTCTAATTTGTCTAGCATATAGTTTATCTGTTATGCAAGGCATTTAATGAATGTAAACACTGAGTCTATAAAATTAAATGAGCTGAAAGTGATCAGCTCCTGGATTTGGGCATATGATTCCAAATTCTTCCAGTTTTGCCATCTGTCACAACAAAGTAATGGCTAACATAGAAAACTAATTCCAGAGGAAACAGAAATAATAAACAAAAGAAAAAAGTAAAATATTATATTAATATATTAAGATACATTAATAATTGCCTTCATAAAACAAACCATCCTAAGGAGTCATTGGAGATCATAAAACATTTTTGGAAATTAAAAAAATTATAAAATTATAATGATCTTACATTAAAAAAAAACAACCAAAGCTATGAAATCTAGAAGGGACTCTTAAAATATATAGGGTCATAGTCATAGAAAATATGAGAAGAAAGATAGGAACTCTATAGGAATTTCAAGAAGAATAGACCTACAAAAATGGAGATTAACCAGGATATAATAAAAATATAAACAGATTGATCTGAGAGGTGGTTAAAATTCACCACTGTTGCACATAGTGTTTATTTTGGTGATATGTGTTGTATTTTAATAAGATGTTAAATTAAACATTTGAAACCTATTATTTTTGTAACAATCCATATGAAATTTAAGAAAAAAGAAAACCTTCTGTTGAAAATTGTGGTCCTAATGTTAGACCAACTAAAGTATGATGTACTTTGAGCAGCTGACATAAGAAAAGATAATCCTACTAATCTTGTTCAGATTTTTTTCCTTATAGTAGTGCATATTGAATGACATATGATTATAGTCCCTTCTCTACTGATGCAGTCTCAATATTTGATTCCGCAAATATGTGATTATTTAAAAATAATATTGTAACATTCAACAGCTGTAGGTGGTTCAGAATCAACCTGTAGGAAAGGGTTGGCTCAGGGATTTATAGTTATAAGACATAATTTAGGAATTATAAACATTGAAAATGTGAAATTAATATAATGGACAGAAATCAAATCTGAAATCAAATAAGGGCCCCATTAGAGCCGTTCCATTTCAGGTGTTTATATACTTTTATGTTCTAAGATGTCCCACACTTCTGCTGATCTCTTCAGTGTGCTTTTATTCCATCATATCAGACTTGGTTCCAGATGATCTGATCAGAAACTCTCCCACCCCAGTCTTAAAACAGAGTCTCTTCTCAGTTTGTAAGATTACCAGAATCCTGCTCCTTAGTACAGTGTTGCAAGGATAATCATAGGTGAAATAAAACTTACTATATTTTATACTGAATTAGAGAATCCTGATTTTCTAAGTTTTTGGCAGATTTTTAATTTTTAAAATTTTCTCTACACATGTGACATGATCAGTTATTTTATTCTTTTCCATATTATTTTTCAGATTAAAAAAAATTCCCATATGTTCTAAAGAGAAAATGTATTTTAAACTTTTATTATTTTCTTCAAATTATAAGAATTATAATATTTTTGTTGTTTTTGATGGTAGAAATAATGGGATAGAGATTTATTTGCAGAAGAATTTGATCCTGTGGAATAATTTTCTACAAGCCTTTGTAATTATCATCAAATTTTCCTCTAGGTACCAAAGGATTTTGAATTTGCCTTAAGAAATATTTTCTCTGGATTCAGACCCATTCAAGTACTTGAATTAGGTACCAATCTTTGTATTATTATTCCAAAACTGCTAAAGCCCACTAAATTAATGTGAAAAAAAAAAAAGATGCAGAATCAGTATAATTATTGATGACACTATGGTATTGTGATTTATAAGAAATATATATTTGGTCTTTTCCATGGTTCCAGGGTCACAGCTCTTAAATCCCTGGGAATTTCCTGTGAAAAGAGCCATAAAAGTGTATTTTGTTATGTTAATGAGATGACTTTCTGAAAGCCCTAGGTAACCTAAGGATGGGGGGGATGATTGCCAGGAGAACCAAGCATGTGATTAAAAGGTTGGAACTCTCAGTTCCTCTCCCAACACTAACTCTAGGGAAGGGAGAGGGGCTGAAGATTGAGTTTAACTGCCAAAACCAGTAATTTAATCAATCATGTTTATGAAATGAACTCTCCATAAAACCCCAAAAGGACAGGGTTCAGAGAGCTTCTGGGTGGAGAGTATATGGAGATTTGGAGAGAGTGGTGAGCTCCCAGAGGGCATAGGAGCTCCAACCCTTTCTCCACACTCTGCCCTATGCATCTCTTCCATCTCGCTGTTTCTGAGTTCTATCTTTTTATCATAAACAGATTTCCTGAGTTCTGTCAGTCACCCTAACAATTTAATTGAACCCAAGGAAGGGGTCTTGGGAATGTCCAGGTAACAATGGTCCTGCAACTGGCATCTTCTGACAGGGAGGGAGGAGGGAAGTCTTGTGAATCCTTTACCTTTGGAATCTGATGCTATCTCTGGGTAGATAGTGACTGAATTGAGTTGAATTATGGGATACTCAGTTGGTGTCCTGAGAATTACTTGGTGGTGGTAGGGAAACCTCTCCCTCACAAATTGGAATTAGGATCTGGACATTTTAGCATAATAGAAAAGGAACTCTCAGATCTCCTCCTCCTAACCATATATATATATAATTTTAGATATATAATTTTAAAATTTAAAAAAATATGTAATTTTAAAATTTTATATATATTATATAAATAACTATATATTATATATA
>NW_027397072.1:42698271-42821846 GCF_003265705.2 Callorhinus ursinus
TGTGTATATAGATACAACCTATATATGTATATGTATGTATATATAACATAAAGGTAAAAATAGGTTGGGTTCATAATTGGGAAAGGTAACTGTGTTTGTGTCAGAGTAGTAAAAACAATTTGCTAAGAAGGGTGATCAACACAATAAATCTACAAATCAGTGACCTTCTTCCCTGACGCATATAATTACAAACATCACATACATTGATTTTCTCTCTTACTGCTAGTATTACTGAGAAGTTTCCATTTGTAATCCACTGTTTCTTTTGTCCTACTTACGAACCACATAGTCATAACTTGTTCAGCTTCACATAATGGGTTTTTTAATGGAAAAGGTAAAAATATTAAGTATTTTCCATCAGAAATCCTTGGCTTTCTTTTTAATTAACTAGTGTCTTTTTTTCTTAAGACTTTATTTATTTATTTGACACAGAGAGAGAGAGAGAGAGAGCACAAGCAGAGGGAGCAGCAGAGGGAGAGGGAGAAGCAGGCTCCCCGCTGAGCAGGGAGCCCGATGTGGGACTGGATCCCAGGACCCAGGGATTATGACCTGAGCCAAAGGCAGACGCTTAACTGGCTGAGCCACCCAGGCGTCCCTTAACTAGTGTCTTTTAATGATTTTGCCAAGGCATGTTTTTTAGATTAATGTCTATCTTTAAAGCAACAAATTCTTCCTAGTATTGATAATTTGTCATGGAAACAACCTTCAAATTCACTCAACTCTGCCTGCAACACAGAACAATAAATGTTTGCAGATATGAGTCTACTTATGTTTTACAGTGATTAGAATGTAAAATAGTATTCAGTTCAGGAAGTCAATATACTATTGTAGGAAATCAGTGCAGTCAGACTTAAAGATGATGATGGCATTGATTTACGTAGGTATTTAGGTGATTGATATACTCAAAAGATTTCTAACCAATCTGAGGTATTCCAGAAATAAGCTTATTTGGCCACAGATGCAGATATTCTCTTTTGAATGTTTCATTAGCCATTCAGATCCAATTTTACAAATATATGCTTGTTGGACTTGAAAGATGAAACCATTTTAAATCAGAAATTAGATAACAATAACAAATGAACTGAACTGCAGTTTTGCACAGGGTTTTTAAAACTTCTGTATGCCTTACTATACAATTTTCAAACACTGTTCTCAATAAGCAACTCATATAATCTCCTTCCAACTGAAGGTAGGCATCTTTTGATTGACAGCTTTTAGCAACATTTCCTCATTGCTTGGATTAGAAGAAGGAGGAACAAGAGGAGAAGAAAGAATCATCTAAACCGGGGGTCAGCAAACTTTTTCTGTATAAGACACTCTTTTAGTTTTTTTTTCTTTTTCCTTTTTGTTTTATTTTGTTTTGTCTTAGTATGTAACAGAATGGACATGCCTTATTACAACACAACTTCTTATAAAACAGGCAACAGACTAGATTTGGTTTCAGGGCAGTAGTTTGTCAAATTTCCATCTAACCTCTGGTTCAGGATACAATAACAGAGCAACTGCAAGCCAGTTTTAATAGATCAATGCATCTGAGTTGAATTGATAATTTTAGCAACACTTGTTACCTACAAAAGTATATAAAAAGAAATTGGATTCCTCTGGAATTATACCTGAAGGCCTCAAAGCATTTTTATTTTGAACATATGTAAATAGTACAGATGTTTATATTTAACCAATATCATGAGTTATGTTTTTTAAGATTTTATTTATTTATTTGAGAGAGGGAATGAGAGAGAGAGAGAGAGAGCACATGAGAGGGGGGAGGGTCAGAGGGAGAAGCAGACTCCCCGCTGAGCAGGGAGCCCGATGTGGGACTCCATCCCGGGACTCCAGGATCATGACCTGAGCCGAAGGCAGTCGCCCAACCAACTGAGCCACCCAGGTGCCCCTCCATGAGTTATTTTTAAATGTTTTACCTGGATATGTTTGTGGGATAGTGGCCTTTAAGCTTCCTAATCTTGATTTTAGGAAAAAAGAAATTGTCTGAGAACTGTGAAATCAAAACTCCACAGTGAAAAGGCGGTCTCAGGAAATGTGGCTTTAACTATTTTCTACAAAGTGCACATAAGGTTTGAGAGACAAAGGGAATGTTTTAGTCTTCTTTGTTTATCTCCTCATTTCATGGATAAGAATCGTATGACAAATTAGTGGTACGGTTATTATTAGAAAACACTTTACTATAACAAAAAGGAAATACTACTTATCAATAATTTGCTGCCTGTGAACAAATTTAAAAATGAAGTACAAGAATTGCTACTTCGGATGATTCACCTTTCTGTTACATGCAAAAAAAAATAGTATCACTGAAAAAACAAAAGTTTTTAAAATATATTCTAACTCATCATCCTAAAATGAAATCTCCAACCTAGTTTCATCTATAATCATCATCTCTTTTTTTTTTAATATTATAATGGGGTAAGTTTCTGTGCTTATATAAAGGCCACTTTCTCCTCTTATCCTTCTAAAAGATTTATTCTTGCAAACACAACCCTTCTGCTCTAACAACCTCTCCCTCTCTCCTGGATCATTCCATCAACAGATAGGCTCGAATATATCCCATTTAAAAAATAATAATAATAAATAAAAAATAAACAAAGGAAACATTCAGAAAACTCCCCTCCTTTCATCTTATGTCTACCTTCAGCTACTACTATAATTCTCTGCTCTTCTTCATATGAAAATATCTTGAGTTGATTATTTCCTCCGCCCCTTTGCCTTCTGTAATTGCCCTGAAAAAGTTCAAATGGTTTCCATCTCCTCAATTTTACAGTATAGTGCTTATAAATTTTATCAGTCATCTATTATTTTTTGATTCCAATTACCATTTTCTTCTCATTCTATCTGATGTTGATAATCATGCACTCTTCTAGAAATAATATTTTTCTATTGGATTCCATGATACCACACAGTCATGGTTTTCCTCCTTACTCAGGGGCTGTCCTTTTTCACTAAAACTATTTTTCCAGTTGATATCTAAGTATTTAAGTGTCATAAGGCCTAGTTTTAGGTCCTCTTCCCCATATATACATACCCTTCAGGTGAATTCATTAAGTGTCATGGCTTTGAATAGCATCTATGTACATATTCCTTCAAATCTGAAACTTTAGTCTTCTACCCTGAACACCTCTGATCAGCATTTCTAAAAGCCTCCATAAGATTTCTGGCTAACTGTCTGAAAGTCATACCAAAATTCTTGGTTTTCCTTTCTAAAAATGGTTCCGCCCATCATCTCTCCATTAAGGCAAAAATCTAGAATTATCTTTGATATTCCTGTGTCTCTTACCTAGATTCAATAACTCCACCCCCCTTACCCACATATACCACACATCATATACTATACAAACAAAAGCAATCCGTTAACACGTTAATGTCTCTGTATGGATCCATAGTTTTTAAATTAAGTTTTTATCATTCTAATCCAAAACACTTTATTTCTTACCAACGATATATTTTTTAACTATCCCTCTTATTCGCACTTAAAATAAAATCCAAATTGTTATAATGACTCTCAAGGCTTTGCCTAAACTGAAACCTAACTACTTCTCCATTATTATCTTTTACCATGATCCCTCATATTCTATAAACTCAATCTACTATAGATGGTCAGACTTCTTACTAGTTTTCAGAAATTAATTTTGTTCTGGCTTTGAGGTATTTCCATCTGCTATTCTTTCTCCATGGGAGCCACTGACCCCAGATCTTCTAGCCTTTCAAGGCTCAGCTTAAATGCATTTTCTCAGTCTGTAACTCTACTATCACTGTACTATATAACTGTACTATATACTTGGTTTTGAATTCTTCATAGTATCATAATATTTATCACTATCTGACATTATTTTTCTCATGTATTTGCTCATTTTGTGTTATTTGTCTTTGCTACCATTTGATTAAAAGCTCATCCAGGGCTTAGAACCAGAGCTTAGACCTTGCTATTTCATCAACTGCTTTATTCCCCATGGCTAGAAATGCAAAGAATGAACATTCAATATACATATATTGAAACAGCGAAAGAAAAATGACATAATAAGCAGGAAAATTATCCTGCCAATAAATTATAGAAGATTTTTTTTCAGCAAGAATGGAAAATATATGGAAGAACACCTTCCCCCCCAACTCTACACACATAGCTGATTTAAGCAACTGAGAATGGCACATTTCTGGTTGAATCTTGGTATAGCCTGGGATCCTTTTCATTGCAATACTCACTTTGGCTACTATTCAAACAGCATCAGCCATGAGTTTTCCCACCCTGAAATTAAATAACATTGCTTAGTTTGTGTATAGTTTCAGACAAACCTGTCAACTTCATTATATAAGTGCGTGATACTTAGTTCAATTCAATAGACATTTATTGAGCAACTTCACTGCTGAAATCTTGGTCTTTGTTTTTGAGGACTCACAGTGTAAAGGAAAAAAGTATACAAATAATCAAAATCAGAGAATTTAGGGAAGAGGGAGTAGCACAATCAAGGTGTGAAAAGTTGAATAACATGGCAGTTAAATTTGATCTTAATGGTTGGAAAGAAGGTCAAAAGAGTATTGGTAGAGATAAGGCTGTGAACAGTCAGGGGCAGATTGTGAAAAACTTTTAAGACTATGATACAGAGCTTGGATCTTAATGAGCTCTCACTGGAGAGGAAAGAGGACAATCAGAGTTTTGAGAAAGATAACTGGTGGTGAAGAGTAGAATTGAACAGAACAATAGAAATCTAGGGGCACATAGACCAGCTAGAATGAAAATGCAAAATCTTAAGTGTCAGATAATTAGGACCTGGATTAGGTGCTAATGGGAAAGAAAGAAAGGGATACATTTTAGGAATTGCAGTTATAACTATATACTTAATGCTTGTTTTGTTCTGAATGATGTTAACAGAGAAAGATATTGAGTAAAAAAAATATCACTTCAATAGATGATGACAGGCACCCAAGAGTGAGAAGTAATTTCAGGGGAAGTGAGGAGTCTGGTTTACACATGTTAAATTTGAAGAGCTGGAAAGGTATGGCTGTAGAACTATTTAGCCACAGTAAGAAATCAATGCCTTGGGGTATCGATGGGTGAAATTTATCTCTTTTCTGTCTGAGTTCTCAACTTATTTAGAAATCATGCAAAAATTTATTTAGTTCCAAACTATCAGCTTTTTTGCTACTTAAGTTGAATTAGAGAATATAACTTAGGTTTCTAAAATCTTTAAGTTTCAACTTGATTGGCTCATTCTCCCAAGCAGCAAGAGAAGATCTGTCTAGTGAGTGTAAAACATGGCATTCATCCTTTACTGCTGTATATTTCATACTATTTCAGGTTGTGAAACAATTTTGATCTAAACAAGCATATCAGTTATGTTGAACCTGCCACATAGTGGGTCTTAATATTAAGGCAGTTACTTGAAGCTGAATTAAAAGCCTGAGTAACAACTGATGGGTTCCATCATTCCTCACCATTTTCTTTGAGTAACTTGGTTTCAAATAGATCCAGAGTTCACTGCCAGCAAAAAATGTGGCATAATGCTTTATGTTACCTTCGGATCATTACTACTACTGCTCCTGCTACTACTGTTATTTAATCCTTAGCATGGACCATCCTGTGGTCAATATTTTCCATTCACAATATTAATTCTCACAAAAGCTTTATATGTTAGTGATTCTTACTCTTATCATATACTATTTTATTAGGAGTCTTGACATTTTAGATGCATAAGTGAACAGAAAGATAAAACAGAAGTCCCGAAGTCCTCCTGAACTCTATCTGATTACATGAAGCTGGATAGACAGATTCATTATCTCAACATTTTTAACCCTTTGGAAGCTCTATTTTGACCTATTTATTTATTTATTTATTTATTTTAGAGAGGGAGAGAGCTTATGTACAAGTGGAGGGGAGGGGCAGTGGGAGAGGGAGAGAGAGAATCCTTAAGCAAACTCCCTGCTGAGTGCAAAGTCCAATGCAGGGCTTGATCCCAGGACCCTGAGATCATGACCTGAGCTTAAATCAAGAGAGGGAAAGGACACTCAACCGACTGAGCTATCCAGGTGCTCTACCTTGACCTCTTAACTATACATTTTGAAATTTCCTCTATATACAGATTAGGTTTCTTACCCCAGTGTTGGATTGATGGTACCTGGAAGAGGTTTCATCTTTATCCCTGTTGTGACTGTAAAGGCTAATATGAGAATTTCAGCCTTTCTAAGGCAAGTTTACCACATTCATGCTTTCTAGGCATCTGAGTCTAGACAAGAAACAGCCTCAAAGATAACCTTTCCTGGTTTAGACATAGACTCTACTCAAACATAGCTCCCCTCTGCTAAAAATGCAGCTCTTAAAATGGCATATTACTACTTTATTTTATCAGAAGTAAGTGTCATTTTTTTAAATGCAGCATTCATTTATAAGTCACTAGGAAAAACAAATTTCAAATATTATACTTGTTTCATATTTTGATTATAAGACTCAGATTTCAGTTGTTAAGTACAAAATCTGTTGTACCTTGGAATCATTTAAATATTATAAGTTCTTTGAATTTTCACGTTTTAGATTTTTCTCACCACTACTACACCTTAAGTCATTGCTCCTCTTTCTTAAAACCCTGCGAATTCTGTGTGAAGAACTATCTCCCAAAGATAAGTTATAGCAGAAAGTTTTATTATTGTCACCTGCAGAGGCAGATGTATCCTTACCCAAATTTTGGTTTGGGTATTGTTACTGCTGACACCACACACACTGAGAGGGAATGAAAAGGTTTATTACTGGTATAATTGAGGTCTCTGGGGAAAACAGTTGTATTTCTCTCAAGCAAGTCCAAAATGGCTTGACAGAGAAAAGGAGAGGAACCTGGTTCTTAATTGTGTTTAGAAGGTAGAGTGGTTTAAATCTTTCTCTGGTGTCAGAGGAGGGAATATAGGGCCTTCTTGTCAGCTTGCCCAGATGTGGGGCATACAGAGAGGAAAGGGAGAGTTATTTTATTTTATTTTATTTTATTTTATTTTTTTAAAAGATTTTATTTATTTTTTTTGACAGAGAGAGACACAGTGAGAGAGGGAACACAAGCAGGGGGAGTGGGAGAGGGAGAAGCAGGCTTCCCGCTGAGCAGGGAGCCCAATGTGAGGCTCAATCCCAGGACCCTGGGATCATGACCTGAGCTGAAGGCAGATGCCTAAGGACTGAGCCACCCAGGCACCCCAGAAAGGGAGAATTTTAAAAGCTGTCAGCAGTCAAATATCAAAAAAAGGAGTCAGACTCCTACCTTTATTTTCAAAACTTATAAATATCAGTGTTTTAACTTACTAGGGTAGAATATTCTTTTATCAGAATTTCCACAAACACTTTCTATACATAGAAAACACTAAGATATTTAGATGCTTTGGAATTTATTTATCTGCATTTCCCCAAATTCTTGAGCATCTCTCCATAGAGTCTGTCTCAAAGACTAATGTCACCCTCTCTTAGACAAAAGGTAAAGAGTTTACTGATGCATTTTGACTTTCTGATAACTTTCAGGCAGTTGATCATATTGTTTCTCTGATCTAATGGTATTGCCTAAATAGGGTCCAAAATATGAATGGTTTATTTTTTCTCTTTAGTCCATTTTGGCATGTTGATAGATAAATTCTTAAATGAACTTTCATTTAATTTTGAATATGAAATGTTAAGAAAAAAAGCATCAGTATCAGAATATAGAAAATAGCATCACCCTAAAATTTATCAGCATATATGAGTCTCGTTTAATGACCTCAAATTTTGCAAAATAATCTCATAATTTTTTTCTATATTTCCTCTATTTAGATATTATTGAGATGGGTTTTGGTCTTATAGAAAGTTAAAAAAATCTGCTTAAGTTACAACCTACTAATAGTAACAAAGCTTTTTGTCACTACTCCATTAGTCCAACATTTCAGGAAAATGTTCTGTCTAAAATGGGCATTATGTTTCTCTTTTTCTTTCTTCCCTCCTCCCCCTCCCCTTTTCTTTCTTTCACTTGAATTGGAAGTTTCCAAAAGGCAAAAGGCAAAGTAAAGAGGATAACAATCAAAGCTGGGTAAACATCCTTCCATGGAAAAATATCAAGATTCAGTTTTTTAACATAGCTTATATGAGAGAGCTTTGCTTTACCCAACCATAGTGAAGGCCCCTTACCCACTTTTCTGTTGGTAGTGCTGTTTTGACAGTAGTCCTTTGTGTGCACGAGTTACTACTGTTATGTCCTGATTTTGGACAAACAGCAATTATTGGACACTGGATCATGCCAGTCAACCCTAGAGGAAAGGATATTACCTCTGGATGTTTGAGCTTTGCTTTAGGAAGACCACAGAGCTCATCACTGCTGTATTGCCTTTATTATGCCTCCCTCAGGGAAGAGCTGGAACCAATAACTCACGAAGCACAGAACCCTCGCACAGAAATTTAATAGTATTTAGCCACTACAAACCTGGACTGAATTCAGCTAAGAGGCTCAGTATCCTAGCCTTTAGCAACCCCCTGTGTGAATATGTCCCTCATTTATTGCATTCCCTGCCAGTTAAGTGATACACTGACTTGGCAGTTATAATTTTGTGAAGAGGTGGGTATTTTTTTTTTATCAGTCTCAAAAGAATTCAAACCTGAAGTAATATCTGACTGTGAACACTTTATGTGACTTTTATTTGAGGGAACATCTCTAAAAGACTTAAGAGCTAGACAATTTCTCACTTGGGTTGCTTGTATTTCTATTTCAACTAACTTTTTCATAGCTTTTGAAGTAGTTTCAGATGGTCTATGGAAACGTAGGTGAATCATAGTCATGATCTCTGGCCCATTTTTCTTGTTTTCTCCACCAGTTACTATATAAAATAAAACAGATCTGTTATATTGGAATCTAGTCAAGTCTGCCCAACCTCTGGGCATTAAAACTTCCTATGGAAGTGGCATAGCACCTTGGATAGTGGTCTCCTGGGATCTCATCAAAGCACATTTAAGCCTAACATACTCCGAATTGAGAGGTTTGGGGAAACAGAAATAGCACCACCAAACAAAAAATATGTGTATCATTAAAAAAAAAAAAGAAGTAATTTTGCTTTTCAAAAGAAACTTTTCAAAAGTTCAAAAATCAATCATGACAAAATGTTAAGTAGTGGAATTTGACCTAAGATATATTTACATAAATTTGGAATTCTAAAGCTATTATAGTGGTGAGTATGAAAAAATATGGACAGAATTGGCATTTCCTTTCAATTTTTCTGTAGTAGTTCCCTGGAAATCTTTTCCTACTGGGGAGGTGGGAAGAGCATGGAAGGAGAGGAGATCCAGAAATGTAAGTTCTGATTCCCCATGTGGTTCCGTGTTAGAATCCGCGTGGTTCCATGTGGTTCCATGAGGCTCCATGTTAGAATCCGTCAGAAGAGTTCAGTGAGATTTGAGGGCAGAAAGGAAGGAGAGGTACAGCTCTTCAGAGATAGCTACAAAAGATTGAGGGGGAGATGTGAGGCTCAAAGCAGCTTCTGGTTTTAGAGATGCTGCAGCCTGAGAGAGTTGAAAATTTCTTGGCTTCTCACAGTTCATCGTGGCTTCAGGGGCAAGCTATGGAGAAGCTACCACGTGAAAAGATAGATGTTTGTATCTTCTCAGAAGTTCCTGAGAATCTCAGCAGCTTCCAGGAAAGCTCTTAAAATTCACCCCTCCCTGTTCTGTAGGCTGAGGTCCTTAGGGGCACTCTCCCTGTTCCCTGTTCTCCCAACAGCCTCTTTTGTTTTAAACCCTTTGGAATGCCTTCTGATTACTTAATTTACCCTTAAATTAATTTAAGCTAATTATCATGTTCAAATTCAAAACTTGGAATTAATGTTTGTATTTATTTATTGATTTTATCTTCAGAGACTTTCCAGTAAATACTATGTATTCTCTCAAGGTATGCAATCACAACATAGAAATTGCTTAGATATTTCATTAACAACACCTTGACCATTAGTTAACTAGCACTATTTTTGAAAAACTATTATAACTGAAATACAAAAAAAGGAAAATTTGGTTTGTTGGCATATCAAAACATAATTTTCTTTGATAATATGGTTTCTTCAAGATGTGGAAAATTTGATACTGAATTTAATTTATACATCAAATCTGATAATGTGTGATTTCTATTAAAGGATCATGTTTCCAAAAGAATTTAAAAAAATCACTCAGCTGATTTGAAGGGCTTTTTCTGACAAAGACTTACAATGGTGCTCTATCTGCTTTGGTGCTATTATATGTTTCCTGTAATTAAATACAGATGGGGGAAATCTTAAGGGGGTTATAATATTGGTTACAGTGGTGGAGTAAATTCATTCAATTAAAGTGAATAGCATTATTTAATCTGGGCTAAAAGAGGAGAGTTGACAGGCAGACTGTACCAAGTTCTTTTGCATTTGCACTAGGGATGGGATAGGGGGAAGAGATTTAAAACTGTAATATAGGGGGTTTGGGCTTAAGATTTTAAATCAAAAGTTTTGTGCTCACGAATTTGTGTATGAAAATACAGAGCTTACCGACTTACATGGGATTATGCCCTACTGTACCCATTGTAATTTGAAAATGTCATAAGTAAAAAATGCGATTAATACATCTAACCTGTTGAGCATCATAGCTTCATCTGGCCTGCCCTATATGTGTTCAGAACACCTACACTAGCCTATAGCCAGGCAAAATTATCTAACACAAAGCCTATTTTAAAATAAAGTGTTGAGGGGCACCTGGCTGGCTCATTCAGCAGAGCATGTGACCCCTGATCCTGGGGTTGTGAGTTCAAACCTCACTTTGGGCATAGAGCTTAAAGTGTTGAATACTCATGTAATTTACTGAATACTGTAGTGAAAGGGAAAACATGTTGAAAAATGTTTGTATGAGTACAGAATGGTTGTAAATGTTTTGGTTGTTAACCTTTGTGATCATATGGCGGACTGGGAGCTGAGGTTACCTGCTACAGCTCAGGACCATGAGATAGTATCATACTGCATTTCACTTAGCCTGGGAAAAGATCAAAATTTAAAATTTGAAGTATTGCTTTCACACCACTGTAAAGTCAAAAAAAATATAAGTTTGAATCATCATAAATAGGGGACCATCTGTATATTTATCAGAGATTCTCTAAACATGGGATGAAATGGGATAAGTTTCTACCCGTTGGTGGGTAGAGGATTTTAGTCTGAATAATGATAAAGCTGTTAGAACTCGCATTGCTCCCTTAGGCAAGAAGATTTTTACCTCTTAATTGACACAATTTGTGATGCAGAACTGCCATATCAAAAATAGATAAGGTATCTTCCTGCCCTGTTGATAAAATGTAATCTGATATTTGATGTTGTGACCTATGACGATTTTTGTATACTCCCTGAATAAGGTCTTGTTCAAGCCTATGTTTTACAGCTTTCTGTATCCACCAATCCAGCACCTAAGTCTCTATATTCCCTCTAATGGAAGACATGCATATTCCACCATCAACACTTCAAGATTTTCCCAATGTGCCTATATTTTAACAGATCCCCCCTCCCCAGGGTCCTTCCTCTAAGAGACCAACATTCACATTTTCAGTAGATTGATTACCCAGCTTACTTACTTTTCCTGTTCAATCATTCTTGTGCCCAGTTGAACTAGCTCTTGAGACCTTTTTTGGCACAAGGCAGTGCTGCCAAATCTATTCCAGCAAGGTCACTTTGTGGCATTTAATTAGTTTATTAGATACCTTGCAAAAAGTGTAGCCAAAATATAACTTAACTAGCAACCCTCCAACCATAACATCTCAAAATATCATTTTCTGACAATATTTCTCAAGGAATATGAGAATTTTTGGAAAGCATTATTGTCCACAGGACTTAAGTAAATGGACTTTAACTCAGTTAAATTATATTTATCACTGAACTATTCACATGATTGCAGCTGTTATAACTATAGCACTTCATGTATTTCTAAAGCAAACTTTTTATTTTTATAGTTGGGAAAACAAGGCTCCAGTGAATGAAATGAGTTGCCAAGGTGATGCAAATTGTTTGTGCTGGAGGGTGACCCAAACCTCCAAACTTCAATACCAATGTCTTTTAAGCCCCTATATAGTAGCCTTTTTTTTTTTCTTTTCCTACCTCAAGGACACCTTTGCAAGCTAGAAGGTGCTCGAGGCAGAGTTGGAGTTCATGTAATTAGCTGTGATTTGTTGGGGCTGTGAGTCAGTTTGCCCTGGGTCCTTAGGCAGCTCTCAGGGGCTTGCCTCCTGGTCATAAAAGTAAGGAGAGTGGAGGAGGGTGGGCTTCTTGGTGGACCCATGAGCAGGGTATGGGATCAATAACACCATCTTAGACATGTACTTCTTTTATTTTATTTTATTTATTTATTTGAAAGGGAGAGAGAGTGCATGGGAGGGAGGGAGAGAGAATCTGAAGTCCGAGCTGAGTGCAGAGCTTAACACAGGGCTCGATCCCACAACCCTCAGATCATGACCTAAGCCGAAATCAAGAGTTGGATCCTTAACTGACTGAGCCACCCATGTGCCCTTAGACATGTATTTCTGCTCTGATTTGTCCCCCTTCTTTTTTTTTTTTAAGATTTATTTATTTTAGTGGGGAGAGAGAGAGAGCACACAGGAAATTTTTGCAATCTTCTTTTGCAATCTCTCTCATGTATTTTGTCCCTGAGACATGAACTGAACAGGAAGAGAAAAAATGTAATATTTAGATTAAGTATCTGGATATAGCTGGCATGCATGAGTGGAATTTCATCTTTTAGTCCAGGAAGAGTAAAAGATTTGCTGGATAAAGGACAGCACCCTTCCCCTCATTTCCCCCCAGATTGGGAATCCTCTATCCTAAATGAACTCTTTTCAACCCAGGACACATAGGTGTGGCTGTTTCTCTCCCTCTGGCAAAAAGGGGCCCTGTAACAAATTTTGAGTGTCTGGAAAATTAGCAGCTATTCTTAGCTAAAAATTCAGGGTGGAAAAACCCACCAGACTGTAGCTTGTCAGGCTCCCACTAACTTGAAACATGTCCTTAGAGCTGGCAAGAGTGATTTTTGGTTATGAAAGGGAAGGGGTGCTTCCCAAGGCTTCCCAAGGCTTTTACAGGACTTCGGGCTTGGCAAAGTGGAAATGCACATCCTTTTGCTACAGTAACACAAGGGAAGAACAAAAAGCAAATAAGCACAAATATATGTATGTGTGTGTATTTCATTTTTCTTCTCTGTGAGTAAGGAAAAAACCCAGAAGGGATAACTAGATGATATAAATACTAATTTAGTGCCTAACGTGTCAAGCAATGGATTGGCAATGGGGATAAGAGACAGATCTAGTCTCTGCATTTCTGGTGATTACATTTTAATAAAAGAGGTAAGAATACACAGGCATATAATTAAATAAAATAGTTTTTGCTTGAGATAAAGAAATGCATAAGGGTAGGATCAGAAGATATAGTAGAGAGAAGACGAGGGTCAGGGGTCAGTCCAGTTTGTGGACCAGACACATGGGTGAGGGTCCTCACTTGGAAAGTGAGAAAGATTTTTTGAGAAACACATCTCAAGAAATCATTCTATTTTTTGGGGGGGCAGGGGAACCAATCCATACCCTTGTTTAATTATACTTTAATTTTCTAAAACTTACTAAATACTTCATTACAAAAGATACTTTAGTACAGTGACACTCTAAGCCAAGAAGAACCCACACTGGTGCCAAAAGAACCCTGGTGTGATCTACCTTTATATATTCTTATGCAGATTATACAATGATCTTTATTGTGTCTTATATTAAAATTTGTAGTTTTATGCATTTAAAATTTCCACTTTTTAGTGAATGTATGTTGATATTTTAGTTGTAACTAGGCAGGTTATAAGTTAATACATAAGTATCATAGTGCTATCAATTAAGACAGATGATCAGAATGAAGTAGGATTCATCTAAAAAACTTCCCTTGGAAAGGAATTCTATGCTTTGCTCTTAATAAGTATGGGTGGGTAAATTGGAGAAACATAGAGTATGTTTGATACTCAGCCAATGGGAGCAGTTTAGAATTTAGCACCCCTTTCCCCACTGGCCCACATTAAAGGCATACTTTTAGTGGAACAGGGCAAAATTTCTGGGCACTACTGTTTCCTTAACCTGAGTCATATAAATACCTGGAAGGCATTCTCAGGTATATGTAACTAATACTGTTTTTGATATAAATGTACACAGCAGAGATATAATATAAAAGATTATAGAAATGAGAGGGATGCTTGTAGCTCTCATAGCAAAATTCATCATTCAATGTAAATACATAATTTCAAATCATCTGTGGCCTACAATTTTAATCTTGTCAAACTTGTAATAACTTTTCTCTTTGCTCTGCTTTCCTGATTTGGAAAAAGAAACCTGATATCTCACTCTTGCGTTTTTTTTTTCTTTTTGTATGAAAATTCTTTTATAATCTGAAAAGAAAAATTCTCCTTCCTGGCTTATTCCTTAATTTTTATTTTTAAATTTATTTTATTTTTAAAAAGATTTTATCTATTTATTTGTCAGAGAGAGAGAGAGAGAGAGAACAAGCAGGGGGAGCAGCAGGCCAAGGAAAAAGCAGACTCCCCGCTGAGCAAGGAGCCTGATGCGGGACTTGATCCCAGGACCCTGAGATCATGACCTGAGCTGAAGGCAGACACTTAACTGACTGAGCCACCCAGGGGTCCCTCCTTAATTTTTAATAAGAAGTAGCTGAAAGTAGGAAGAACACAACCATTTTCATGGTTAAAAATTTGGTACAGCTTTGGGAGTAATCAGGTGAATGTTTGGGGCAACCTTCCCACTGAGAATAGTTTCAGATAGGGAAGCAGTGCAGGAAATGCAGATTTATAGGGGAATCTTAATCACTGACATAGGAGTAATTCTAGGAATGTCTGCTCTCTGCAATACTGTTTAGGCCTCTTCTTTTCTCTCTTCTAGAAATTTATGCAGGTCCAAAGGGGTAAAATGATAAATGGGTACCTAGATGATACCTAGATGGATGGAGGTTGTGGTTCACTAGTTATTTAACAGACTGGATACCTAATTGGGTCAACTATGATTTAATACACCCTCATTAATGCTTGAACTTTAAAACAAACATTTTTCAAGTTAGTATTTGGATTAGAGCCCATTTGGCATAGGGATTGTACATATCTAGAGAAGTGGCAAACTTGCCTGAGTATGGCAGCCAATAAAAAGAAGTACAAATAATAGTAGGAGTTTTGAATAGGCAGTTGTATATGTCCTGGACATTGATGCTAACCTTGGCTTCATCTCTTTCAGAATGCACCCTTAAATACCCTAGGATCTCCGAGATCTTGTACATTCCATCAGAAGTTGAAAATCATGATCTCTGGACAAGATTCAGATGAAAACACTTGTGATGGTCTAGGTAATGTTCATTCACACTGAATTTGTTTAATATCATTTTGTTGCCAAATAAAAATGAATCAATTTTTAAAAACCCAGATCATCTGTTCCTTTTGAAGAACTGTGTCTAGTTACCAGAGTATACATTCCTTTATGACAAAAATGGGTTGTATCTCAGAATTGGTGTTTTGAAGAAGCATGCACACTCCACCTTGCCATAGTCTTCATCTCTCTCTTTTTCCCATCACAGAAAGCTACTCTCAGCATTTATCCTTGCCCTTGCCTTATTATTTTCCATTTTGTAAAATTAAGAGACAGTGAAACATTACTCCAAAAACTCCAAAAATTATTGCTAGGCATCCCAAAGAGGGATGCATTTCTCAGGAAATAGGGTACAGTATAATTGTCGGTAAATGAACGCTTTTTAAAAAATCTTTTTGTTTTTTGGGTTTTTTTTGTATGTTTGTTTTAAAAATAATTTTATTTTACTTAATTTCATCATGATAAGTGTACTCTTTAATCCCCATCCCCTATTTCACTCATCCCCCACCGACATCCCCTCTGGTAAGCATCAGTTTGTTCTCTGTAGTTGAGTCTGTTTCTTGATTTCTCTCTCTTTTATTCCTTTGCTTATTTGTTTTATTTCTTGAACTCTACATACAAGTGAGATCATATGGTAATTGTCTTCCTCTGATTGGCTTATTTCACTTGGCATTACACTCTCTAGCTCTATCCATGTTGTTGCAAATGGCAAGATTTCATTTGTCTTTTATGGCTGAACAATATTCCATTGTATATATATATACACCACTTCTTTACCTATTCATCTATCAACAGACACTTGGGCTGCTTCCATAGTTTGGCTTTTGTAAATAATGCTGCAACACACACAGAGGTGCATGTATCCTTTCAAATTAGTGTTTTTGGTTTTCTGGGGGTAAATACTGAGTAGTGCCATTACTAGATCATAGGGTAGTTCTATTTTCAATTTTTTGAGAAACCTCCTTACTGTTTTCCAGAGTGGATGCACCAGTTCATTCCCACCAACAATACCAGAGGGTTCCTTTTTCTCTACATCCTCACCAACACCTATTGTTTCTTGTGTCCTTGATGTTAGCCATTCTGACAGGTGTGAGGCAATATATCTTATTGTAGTTTTGATTTGCATTTTCCTGATGACTGATGTTGAGCATCTTCCCATATGTCTGTTGGCCATCTGTATGTCTTCCTTGGAAAAATGTCTGTTCATGTCTTCTGCCCCTTGTTAAATTGGATTATTTGTTTTGGGATGTTGAGTTTTATTAGTTCTTTCTATATTTTGGATACTAACCCTTTATCAAATGTGTCATTTGCAAATATCTTCGCCCATTCAGTAGGTTGCCTTTTAGTTTTGTTGATTATTTCCTTCACTGTGTAGAAACTTTTTATTTTGATGTAGTTTCAATAGTTTATTTTTGCTTTTATATCCCTTGCCTCAAGAGACATATCTAGAAAAATGTTGCTCTGGCCAATGTCAGAGAAATTAGAGCTTGTGCTCTTTTCAAGGATTTTATGGCTTCAGGTCTTACATTTAGGTCTTTAATCCACTTTGAATTTATTTTTTGTGGATGGTGAAAGAAAGTGGTTAAAGTGAACTATTCTTACACATGTAATGAGTAATTATGTTTGTTTCTAAAGAATGAATTGTTGATATATTTACTTTTCTGCACTGGCCTCCTTAGACATGTAGGCTTTTGATAACTGCAGTAAAGCCCATTATCCCTCAGAATGTCCTTGTTTTTCCTGACAAATACAAAAACTCAGATCCAAGGTCTTGAAGGTCAAAGTATATGTTTTTTTTCTCATTATTTAGCCTTAATATGGGATTGACTATTACCTCTGACGTGAGAGAGTCAATGATGTAGCCAAATTCTTTCAAGTCCTCACATTTCCCCCTGTCCACAGTGTTGGGTATGAGGTAAGGCATATTTAATCTTCCCACACTAAAGGTATGACATGGGTCATGTGGGCCACCAATGTCACTGAAATCAGGCATCTGATTCAGGTGATATCCTTGGTCTTGATCCCTTAGAATTAGGTATTGTGTTTTATACCTTGGGTGTCAATATCTCAAATTCTATTTACCCAGTTACCTTTTAGAGTGCAAAAAAATCCAGCAAAACTGCATGGCAAAAAGAATTATTTCCTTTCTACATTTTTTTCTTTTGATGCCAACAAAAACTTATTGACACAGGCTAGCAATTCAAAGGCATTAATGATGTTGGCATGCTCTTATGTATCTCTCAGATATGGAATGCGTACTTACACAGTGTTAAATCACCTCACCCCCACCCAACCATGTCAATGAACAGGTCTTATATGGATAAAGAGGCAATTCGAGTTTACTAGGTTTGACATCCAAAATTTGAATTCCAGTGTGGCTGATAATAATTATCCACATTAGTCTGGGGAAGTTAATTTTAATTCCTAAGTCTCAGTTATTTCATTTAAGAGGAGATGGTGATATTCATTCCACAGGGTAATTGTGAGAATTTCAGGAGGCAAAGTGATATAAGATAATACAGTGGTGAGGAACATGAGCTTAAAAGTCAGGCTGAGTGGTTTAAAAACTCTCCATTGATTACTGGGACCTTGGGAGAGTTATTCAAATTAAATGACCTCCAGTTTCTTCATCTTTATTATGGAATTGTAACATGTTCCTTTTAGGATTGAAGGGTTCAATAATATAACATAGTTAGCAGTTGGCTATCATAAAGTAGGTATTCAGTAATTGATGATGATATATATATATGATTTTTAATAAACAAAGTGAAATATACATACATTTGAGCAGAATGTGGGGGTTAGGGAAGCTGAACTGTGTTCATAAAAAAAAACAATGAAATGGGACAAAACCAGAGAGGGAGACAAACCATAAGAGACTCTTAAGCTCAGGAAGCAAACTGAGGGTTGCTGGAGTGGTGGGGGGTGGGAGGGATGGGGTGGCTGGGTGATGGACATTGGGGAGGGTATGTGCTATGGTGAGCGCTGTGAATTGTGTACGACTGATGAATCACAAACCTGCACCCCTGAAACAAATAATTCATTATATGTTAATAAAAAATAAAAAAAACTAAAAAAAAAAAATCTGCATTTAAGTGGACCCAATCAATCTTCGAAAAATAAGGAAAATTTGTAACATGAAGCAGTAATAGGAAAATTTAAAGAAGAAACAACTGGAGATACTGGAAATAAAATACAAAGCAATAGAAGTAAAATAATAAAAAGGAAATTATAAAGAAATGAAGGGAAAATTGGAAAGGTGAGAGATGGGGGTAATAGATGAGTCCACATAGATATAGTAGTATTTCCATAAAAAAACAATAATTAAAAAATAGAGCAAAGTTAAAGAAATAATTACCAGGACTCAAATTAAAAGGGTTCATAAAGTATCAAATAATATAAATGAGGAAAAAGGTGAATGCATATTATATTGACATTTAAGAACATAAAAGGCCAAGAGAAAATTCTGAAAGCTTATGTAAAGGAAAATCAGAAAACAAAGGATAGGTGCCAATTAATATAATACTTCTCAACAATATCAATGGATGCAAAAAAGAAAGATAATTTTGGGGCACCTGGGTGGCTCATTCAGTTAACTATCCAACTCTTGGTTTCAGTTCAGGTCATAATCTCAGTGTCATGAGATCAAGCCCCATGAAGAGGTCCAGGCTCAGCACGGAGTCTACTTGGAATTCTCTCCCTTTCCCTCTCTCTCTGCTCCTCCTCCCGCCCCCATCCCCTGTCCCTGCCAGCACACTGCTCTCTCTTTCTCTCTCAAGTAAATAAATAGAATCTTAAAGAAAAAAAGAGAGAAAGAGATGATATATCTATTGTTGAAGGAAAATAGCTTAATATCTAGAGTGTTCTTTCATTAATAGTTGTATCCCAAAAAATGGCTATATTTCCTAGATATACCAAGAAAATCTGTTAGCAGAACATTATGTTCACTTGCAGCACGTGTTAGTTAGCTAATGTACATACTCTTTTTGGTTCTTGCCCACCTCTCTGACTTTTCTCCTCATCTAGATGAGATGGTATTCTCTTTTATAGGTTTGTTCTATCAGTGGAGAAAAGTCAGAGGGAGGGAGAGTAAAAATGAGATGATTTAATGCAACTCAAAAGGACTTTCACCTTAAACTCATCTTGGGTTGTTAAAAATGTAAGAGAAGAAGAGAATCAAATAAAATATACTTTTGGCATTACCAACAATTTTTTTCTGTGTCTTTTATGTGCAAACATGAAAAAAACAATACTTCCTACGAGAAAAGAGAAAATTACAGGCATAGATTGCTATAATTCAAACATTATCAAATTGTAGATTTTACTATCACAGTTTATTTACTAAGAAAAAAATAATGTTGGGAACATAAATAAGAAAGAATAGTGTGTTAAGAATGTACATAGCGTACTTTGAATCTTTATGAAGTGATATGGAGCACTCAATAAAATGTTTTAATATATTTGTCATAAATACCATTTTTATAAAAGTAGATTTAAGTAATTCTATTACTGGAAATAATGATGATACATTGTGAAAATATGATGTAAAATATTCAGATTTACAGTCTCATTCCCTGATTCTTCTTACTCCAGGCCCAATTGTTTCAAAATCTTTCCCATTCCCTCGCTTCTTCTAATAAAAAAAGTTTCTTGCACATGGAAACCAGCTGTCTTTCTTACAATTAAATCTCCGATTGTTCCACAAAACCATAGTAAACAAACATGCTTGTTTTGCTCATATATACCATATCTTTAAACATTTCTCCCTAATGACTGACAACGTTCATTGTCAGTGATATGAAAGAAAATGTGAGAGGAAACATATAATGAGCTAGATCACGAAAGTCTTTGATAGTTATTGGAAGGAGTTGAGAATTTTCAAAGTAGTTAGAAAACAGACTTTCAACATCATAAATTTGTCCTTTAAAAGAATATTAAAGTGTTTTTAAGAATGTAACCAATTTTGGGGGGTGCCTGGGTGGCTCAGTTGGTTAAGTGTCTGCCTTTGGCTCTGGTCATAATGCTGGGGTCCTGGGATCATGGGGCTCCCTGCTCAGCAGGGAGTCTGCTTCTCTCTCTCCCTCACCCCTCCTCCTGCTTGTACTCTCTCTCTCTCACTCACTCTCTCAAATAAATAAATCTTTTTTAAAAAATAAGAATGTAGGCAATTTTTGAATAAAACTTTTCAAAGAGGGAGTGCCAGTTAGGTTGCAGATAACCAAAACCTCTCTAGCTAGCTTATGCAGAAAAGATGTGGTTCATGGAAGAAGAGATTTAGAATACTGGAGTGCTGGAGGAGTAAGCTATAGGCCAAGCTTCCAGAAATACACTTGCGGTGCTTAAAATTCTCTCTCTAAGGATATAGTTGCTACAGTTTGCTACAGTTAGGAAGAAGAGCACTGGCCAGAGCTGGGTCATATGGAAGCTACTTGCTCCAAACCCACATCTCAGTTGTGATGCCATGCCAACAAAAACAGATGCACTGTGCCCTGATTCTTGGCATTCACAAGGTCTGGAATACTTGCTACAACACACACACACACACACACACACATACACACAAACACACACCCTTACACCAGAATCAGAAATAGCAGAAGCATCAAACATGTTTCATTTCTATTTTTTAATACATCTTGAGTGCATCTACTTGGCATAATTGAGGTGTGTGCAGGACCTGAGCTGTGAGATTGTTTGAGAAAGGTAATCTTTAACTTTCTAGCCTCTATCATATCCTAAGAAGTGTGAAAGAGCAGTTGGTATGCAGTTAATAAACCAATCTGCTATCTCTGCCGTAACCAGGAAGGAAGAGAATATGTATTAATGTTACATTCAATCTGAATAAGGAGTATCTAATATTCAGACAAATCAAGTAAATGCAAGGCAGAATGCATTCTTTAGGGGAAATTTTCTCTTGGTGACCAACAGAGGCCCTACCTAATTCTGAGAACAACCATTTACATTTTTCCCTCAATAGAGTCCTCATATTACACTAGACAGCTGGTCAGATTCACAAACTTAAGAAAAAGTTAGATTTTTGCCTAAAGTGCATTCTTCTTTTTAAAATTCTTGCTCACTTTCTTTTCCCATTTCTCTACTATCTTGAGTTTTAAAAATATATATAATGAAGAAGTACTTCAAAAACTAAGCAACCCCTTTTACTACTCTTCTTTTACTTTGAATCCTTCTTATAAAGTGGTGTTACCATTCATATAACATTAATATATCATGTTTAGTATTCTAAAGGAGAGATAAGCACAGGAATATTGTATTAAAGTGATTTCCACTACCCACTGTTAAATGCCTCAGTGTTCCAGTATATGCGAAAGTATCACTGCCTGGCCGGAAGGTCAGACCACCCATACCAGATTCTGCAGCTATTTGAGAAGCTATGCTGAAAGTGAGTGATAATTAGAGATACTATGCCAAATGCACACAGCAGGCAAATCTGTGTTTCGACCAAGATTAAAGAATAGGCTCCAAACAATCAAGCTACTTGTCCTAATCCATTCAGGCTGCTATAACAAAATACCATAAACTGGGTAGTTTACAAACAACAGAAATTTATTTCTCACAGTTGTGGAGGCTGGAAGTACAAGATTAGGGTGCTAGCATGTGGTTGGGGTCTGGTGACAGCCCTCTTCTGGGTTGCAGATTTTAGACTTTTGTGTCCTCATTTGGTGGAAGGGTCTACAGAGATTGCTCATGTCTCTTTGATGAAAACATTAATCCCATTCATGAGGAGGACATAATCTGTTTAGTTTATTTTTTAATTTTTTTAAGATTTAAAAAATTTTTTTATTAGACAGAGAAAGAGTACAAGCAGGGGGAGTGGCAGGCAGAGGGAGAGGGAGAAGCAGGCTCCCTGCTCAGCAGGGAGCCCGAAGTGGGGCTCAACCCAGAAGCCCAGAATTATGAGCTGAGCCTAAAGCAGCTGCTTAACCTTCTGAGCCACCCAGACACCCCTTGTCTGTTTAGTTTAAAAAGTAGTCACTTGCAAATATATTTCTTATTTACCCGAATACTGACACTAAAACAATGGGAGGCAATCAGCTCCCTTGCAGGCAAAAATTTTCAGTGTGAAAGAATGTTTAGAGGAGTTGAAGCAAAGTATACCTGATTAGGTGGGTAGAATGAAAAGCAACCATTAGAGAAAGACACAGAACCTCTAGTGAGAAGCTCACATGCACTGCTACTTAGTTTTGAATTATCTCACTGATTGCAGTGTGATTGATCAATTTTTTTAATGTAAATGGGATAAAGGCTTCAATTAAGAAAAACAAATTGCAAATTGGGTACAGGGTGTTAATATATGCTCTCCTATGCTCTCTACATGCTGTACATATATTATCAGGAAATGGGAATATTGAATATGAAAGAATGGAAAGTGATTCCCTTCAAATACTCATAATAAAAATCAAAATGGTATGTCCACATTATTATGATGTAGAGTAGTCTGTAAGACTAAAAAGTAATACTGGAGGTAAAGAGGGTCACTTCATGGTGATAAAGGCTCTAATTTACAACTAAGATATAATTGCAAAGAGGATTGTACTTGATAAATAAAACCTCTGTAGAGAATAAACTGATGGGTAGCAGAGGGGAGGTGGGTTGGGGGGATGTGTGAAATAGGTGATG
The DNA here is from genome assembly GCF_003265705.2 of Callorhinus ursinus. Lineage (NCBI taxonomy): Eukaryota > Metazoa > Chordata > Mammalia > Carnivora > Otariidae > Callorhinus > Callorhinus ursinus. The sequence goes on from NW_027397072.1 coordinate 42,721,287, forward strand.
GGGATGAAGGAGGGCACTTGTGATGGGCACTTGTGATGAGCACTGGGTATTGTATGGAAATGCTGAATCATTATATTGTACCCCTGAAACTAATATTACTCTGTGTGTTAACTAACTGGAATTTAAATAAAAACTTAAAAAAATGAAAAGTTAAATTAAAAGAAACCCTCAATACATATTGAGGCAAGATGTACAAAATAAAATTTAAAGAACAAATTGACTAATCATAGAGGTAGATTTATAGCTGTCTTTGTAACCAGTAAGAAAAAAAAAACAGACCAATTTCATAAAACTGTGAAAAATTGGAACAACACAATTAGCAATCTTGACTTACCTATCCTAAGGACACTTGCACTAAATTGCAAACTAACAACTGTATTATTTTCATTTCCACATCAAATGTTTAAAAGCCATTTCCATATGCTGAGCCACAAAGCAAGACTCAGAAATTTTGAAGCACTGAGATAATACAAAAACAGTTGAAACAGAAATCAATAAAACAACAACAAAAGTGCAAACACATCCAACATTCTTTTTTTTTTTAAAGATTTTTTTTTTAAGATTTTATTTATTTGCAAGAGAGAGAATGAGAGACAGAGAGCATAAGAGGGAGGAGGGTCAGAGGGAGAAGCAAACTCCCTGTTGAGCAGGAAGCCCGAGGTGGGACTCGATCCCGGGACTCCAGGATCATGACCTGAGCCGAAGGCAGTCGCTTACCCAACTGAACCACCCAGGTGCCCCACATCCAACATTCTTGGAAATTTAGAAAATGTATTTCTAAATAGCCCATGGGTGAAATATTAACTCGTTAAGCCAATTAGAAGAAATAGTAAATTGAAAAAAAGTCTACATATTAAAACTTGTGGAGTGTTGCTAAATTTATGCTTGCAGGGAAATAGATTCGAATGGATTCATTATAATAAAATAAAGGTGGGAAAATCAATAAACTAAGCATTTTTTTGGTCTGGTAGCAAGAGGAATAACCCAAAGTAGAAGTGAATGAAGTATAAAAATAACAACAACAACAAAAAGCAGAATAAAAACATAAAATAGAATTAACATTTGCCAAAAAATACTAACGTAGCTGACAAAAGACTGTTAGAAATGATGAAGGAAAAATGTCTCAAACATTAGCAATGAAAAGGATTCATCATCACATAGATCAGAGGTCAAAAAAAAATAGACCACCTCTATGCTAAAATATTTAAACATTTAGGAGAAGCATACCAATTCACAGAAAGATGTAACTTACCAAAACATTTTTTGAAAAAAAAATAGATTGATTCCATAGTTAAAAACATAACTACAAAGGAATCTTTAGATTCCAATGGCTTACTGCTGAAACCGAATACTTGATGAAGAAATAATGCCTAATACAAACTGGCTTTTTCCTAAGACAATATAAAGATAAAAATCCTAATTAATTTTATGACATGAGCAAATCACTGTACTTAAAAGGAAAATTTTAGCCCAGTCTCATGTAAACACAGATGCAAAATCCCTAAACAAAATATTAAAATATCTATAAATATATATTATTATATATAATGCAATGATATATTTTAACTAATTTGAGTTTATTGTAAAGGTCTGAGTGTAGTTGAACACTGAAAATTAAGCTTTGTAACACATTGTATTGATGGGATAAAACAGAAAAACATACTAATATCTTAACTGATTGAGAGAAAATATGCATCAATAAATTTCAAGATCATCTTTTTTTTAAAAGATTTTGTTTATTTGACAGAGAGAGACACAGCGAGAGAGGGAACACAAGCAGGGGGAGTGGGAGAGGGAGAAGCAGGCTTCCCACGGAGCAGGGAGCCCAAACCGGGGCTTGATCCCAGGACCCCGGGATCATGACCTGAGCTGAAGGCAGATGCTTAACGACTGAGCCACCCAGGCGCCCCTCAAGATCAATTTTTACTTTCCAAGTATTCAGTAAATTAGGAAAGAAAGAGGCTTCATTAATCTGATAAAGTATGTGTATTAGATATCTCGCTGCTTGACAAATTACCCTCAAACTTAGTGACTTTGAAACAAAAACACACATTATCTCACAGGTTCTATGGCCCATGACTCTGGGTACAGCTTAGCTGAATGCCAAGGCTGCAGTCAAGGTAGCCACTGGATCTCAGTCAACTCCAGGTTTGACTGGGGGGCTGTCTGCTTCCATGTTCACTCACACTGCTGTTGGAAAGCCCCAGGTCCTTACTGGCTATTGACCAGAGACATCAGTTTCTCAGCATGACCCTTCCCATAGGACTACTCAAAACATAGCAGCTTGTTTCCTGCTGGGTAAAGGCTTCAAGAGCAGATGACCTGTCAGAAGTGACATCCCACACATTACACTGGTATGTTCTATTCATTAGAAATGAGTGACACACGAGGGCAGCAGATTTCACATGGGATTGGATACCAGAGAGCAAGAACCATTGGGAACCATTTCAGGGGTTGTGTACCACAGGGTGTCAACATCAATAACAGAAAAGACCTTCAGCAATCCTCATACTTAGTGATAAAATGCTGAAAGTGTTTCCTCTGAGCTTGGGAATAAAACATGATGGTCTCTCACGTATTAAAAATTTTACTGGAGGTCCTACTCCATGCTGTAAAGCAAGAAAGTACACAGCATTAAGGAATTTCAAAGATGGAAACCCTCTTAGGTCCCTCTCCCTCTCTGGGAGCCTTGTAATATCACCCAATAAACTTTACTGTATTCTTAATAGACTTTGCTGCCCACCAAAAAAAAACCCCCAAAATTCAAAGAAAAAAACACAAAATCATTATTTGCAAAAGGCTTGCTCATGGATATAATTTAAAAAAAAATCTACATAGAGCGTAGCTTTAAAAAAGTGATTATGTCAAGAGATCATTTCAAATAGCAACAAATACGAAAAAAATAGCAAAAATATAATAAAAATAGTGGAAGCTTCTATATTAAAAACTAAACCACTATTAAAAGAAATTGAGGAAGATTTGAAAAAAAAAAAACATTCCACGTTCATGAATTAAAAATCTAAGTATTATAGGGGCACCTGGGTGGCTCAGTCGGTTAAGTGTCTGCCTTCAGCTCAGGTCATGATCTCAGGGTCCTGGGATGGATCTCCTCCTCCGGTCCCTGATCAACAGGGAGCCTGCTTTTCCCTCTCCCTTTGCCTCTCCCCCCCTCCGCTTATGTGTGCGTGATCTCTCTCTCTCTCTCAAATAAATAAAAGCTTTAAAAAATCTAAGTCTTGCAAAAATATCAATCTTCCCCCTCTTCCATGGGGTTCTAATAAAAATATCATTAAATTTTGGTTGCATTATTATATGGGAAAAGAATTCTGATCTTTTTAATGGAAAAAAAACCTAGAGAAACCACACATAAACACACACACACATATAAAACAGAATGCTATATGTTACAACTGATTCTATTAGTTTATAAGTTATATTTTATAGCTTCACTAGGGAAGACAGTATGGTTTTGGGTATTCATGCAGAACAGACAAAAAGACCAGTGTTACAAAACAGACACTTTCAAAAATAGACCCTTCATACATGGTCAGTTAACTCATGAAAAAGTATGAATTAATTAAATAATAAAAGAAAAGGTCTAACTATAAAGAATAAATTGTTCTATGTTAAAATTAAGAGCTTCTGTTTATCAAAGATCCAAGGTGCCTGGGTGGCTCAGTCAGTTAAGTGTCTGACTCGATTTTGGCTCAGGTCATGATCTCGGGGTTGTGAGATTGAGCGCACGTGGGGCTCAGCGCTATGCATGGAACCTGTTTAAGATTCTCTCTCTCCCTTTGCTCCTGCCCCTCCCTCTCTTAAAAAAATGATCCAATTAGATGAAGAAAAGTAAGCTATTAATTCAAAGAAGATACTGGCGACACATGAAATCCTCTAAGATGTAAGACTTGTGACTTGGATAAAAGATTTGAAATGCCACTGTATGAAAGAAGGCATCAAATGGTCAATAAATAGATGAAATTTTGTGCAGCTTCACTAATAAGAGCAATAAAAATTATGTGTACTATGAGTTACCAAGTAATTGTCATAAAACCACAAACACTACATAGAACAAAACTTACATTCAAAAACAATTAGAAATCAAAGAGAACCAGAGCACCTGGGTGGCTTAGTTGGTTAAGCGTCTGCCTTTGGCTCAGGTCATGATCCTGGGGTCCCAGGATGGAGCCCCACTTAAGGCTCCCTGCTCAGTTTCTCCCTCTCCCTCTGCTGTTCCCCCTGCTTGCTCTCTCTCTCTCTGGCTTTCTCTCTTCCTCAAATAAATAAATAAAATCTTAACAAAATCAAAGAGAACCAAGTTTAAATAGATTAAATTCAATAAATAAGAAACAGAATATCAGGTAAACTTAAGCTTTTTAATTTGCATTAATCATTTCAGTAATGTTAAGTCAACAACTATTTACACCCTTTATAGACCTAAGGAATTTCTTTGAGGTTTAGATGATAGTAACTTGGCTTTTTTTTCAATTCCTCACCTTTTATTCTATTGGCTTGTTTGTACCCTTTCTTAGTAATATATATATATAATGCTTTGTATCTCATCTCCATGTTGCCTCTAAACTTTGTAGGTGACTGATCTAAGTTCTCACAGCCAGGAAGTTGAAAGCACTACTGATTTGAAATCAGAATAACTTCCTCTATTTTAGGTAACACTAATTTTTTAATTTTGTGAACTTGAGGTAGGCAACTAATTTACTTCAGTTTCAGTTTCATTTCCCATAAAATGTGAGAAAATATAGTTGCACCTTTCTCACTAGGTTGTTAGGCAAACTCTATGAGATGGTATATTCAAAAAACATTTTAAACATTATAAAAAAATGGACAAATTATGATGATGACAAATTTGTGGAGTTTGCCCAAGCCCCATGCTTTCTCTTATTTGTACAATCCCAATCACAAAAAAATAAACATAAAAATAAAAAGAAAATGTACTCCAGCCACATACACCATGAGTCTGATGAGAAATTTTGTGCAAAAGAATAATTAATTGGAATTCATCACTGTATGCACACATTTGTAGCTAAGCAACAAACTAAAATTATCCTGTACTTCTACTGCCCAGTTTTACCTTAAATTCATTAAATAAAATCCTTTCAATATCCACCTTGATTTTTTATCCCCTTTGTTTATCACTCTGTTTTTTTCTTTTGAAGTGCCTATGTGCTAATACCATTTTGCAAACCAACATAAGGCTATCTTTTAAAATGAAGCACATATAACAACACATTGATGCCTAATTTAGTACAAAGTTCTGTTTATGTTGGAAGCATTAGATTAATTTTATTTAAACTGTGACATAATTCGGTTTCCATGGGAACCTGGATGCTAACCAAGCCAAGTGAGGCACCATGCAGTTTATTTCTAATTCGGCAGGGCTTGCCGAGTTCTTTTCCCAAGGTGTTTACTAAATATAATCACGTTAGTTTGGTGGAGATGAAGCAAATCACTCTACCTCACAGGTTTTTGTTTTTTTCTGTTTTTTTTTAATTGCTGTTTACTTTGTTTTGTTTTGTTTGACTCTTATTTTGTTAAATTTTCCTCAGAGGGACAGAGATACTTCCCGAAGAAAAATTCATTTAAAACAAACTGACATAATATCTGAACTTTGAATTTCTGAGCATGATTTTTGAGCATGCCAACTATTTAAGTCAGCTTACAGAATGTACAATATAAGATCAATTTCTATTATGTCCCACACATGAATATTCTACCATGAACTAAAGTAGAATTTCACTCTCCAACATTGAAGCTGAAACAAAGGAAACAGGAGAGGGATGTAGAATGGAATAAATTCCTTGTCATATTACTGCCTAATTACATCATGCAGTCTCTGATTTGTTTTAATGCTGGGGATAAGGACATGTGTTTATTTCATTCTTAATTTGTACTGCCAAGTTAGGGATGTTTTCAGAGTGGCATTATGCTCGGTTAAGTAGAAAAACCTTATATGGCACCCACAACAAGGAAACACTTGAAAATTGTGAGTCCCAGGTATGTTTTGAATCAACATAAAATTCAAATACCTTCAACATATGTTATTTGGATGCCTATTATATGCCCAAACTGTGCTAGATTAGAATGTAAAGGAGAGCAAGAAGATAAAGCACAGCTTTTCTACCTTTAAAGTACCAACAATTAGGGCACAAATACACACTCACAAATACATTGATAAGGGTCATTGATAAGGGTCACTGATAAGGGACAAGCCATGAGAAATAATGTAATTGACTTAAAACAACATATGTACTGAACAAGGTTTATTGAAGAATGTAGTGTCAAAGGGAAGCAGAGGAACTCATGTCTGCTGTATACTTATGTATGTTGTTTTATACCTGCAGGTTATGTGTCATTGTTAGGTATGTTGCTTTACACATGCAACTCTGAGATTGCTGTCAAGGTAATATGGGCAAGAATGAAAAGGATGTTACTACCTTGTTTTGCTTAATGTGTTTTATGAAAATCAGGCACTACACAAATATTTATTGCAAACATTCCTTTTTGCTCTCTTGTATTCAGCAATATTGCTGCTTTTGTAAGTGATTTCACATTAAATGTCATCATTATTGGTAAAGGTAGTGTTTCTGTGTGCCTTCTTCCCAAATGTATGCATTTTCATTTTGTTTGCACTGAGATCTCCTTCCTTTTCATTCTCACTGATAACTGGGGAGTAGCTCTACCTTACCTGTTGCCAGAAAGGTCACTGATAGAGTAAATTACCCTACAAAATTTTCTTTCTCTCACTATGATTATCACAAATACCATCACCATCTATATTTTTTTTCTGGTTTTCTTTTTCTTACCAAAAGTCTGCCTTCATATTTTTTTGTTCTGTTTGTTTTGGTTTGGTTTTCTCTATTTATTCCCAGAGAGCCTTTTTTCATTTGGATGATATATCTTTGCAGATTTGTTGATATCTCTCTCTCTCATCAATCTATCACCAGTTGAGTAAGCTGATCCCTTTTTTTTGGTGTTGTGGGGGGGGGGGGGGGGGTGTATGTGTTGTGGACCATGTAATTTTGTTGATTCTTTATCTAGTAGAACCCTCATTGATGCAGATTTTGGTACCAAGAGTGGTTCTAGAGGAACAGAATTTAAAGGAAAAGTATTATGAATTGGCTCCGGGTTTCTGACATTTTCCTAATATAATTAGGTTAATTATATTGATTAATGATTCTATTTCTAGTGGTATAGAGGACACTGGTTATTGATGTCAGTATGTGGTAATAGAAATACACAATTTCTATTGATAGAAATAGATACTCCAAATCAGATATTTATATGAGATAAGGTTCTGGGTGCTCAAGCATTTGATACTCTAGAACATTTTAGTACCCTGAGGAATATAATGAGATTGGCTGGTTATTCCTATATGCGTGAGAGAAATTGGAAAATAACAAAGGATGAGCTTACAACTTCAAATTTCCAAGAGAAGGTATAAATTACCTGAAAATTTGCCCTGAAGAAAGCTTTATCTTTTGTAGATGCAAGGCTGAGATTTCTGAAGGTCAAACCCAGAGTCTCATCCTGCATGTGGTTGAATTATAATACAAATTGAATCCCCAATCTTGCAGAGTATGTACCATTAAAGTGAAGGTATTGATTGAGAAGGATGACATCCTGGAAAGTGGAATGAGAACAGATGTGAAAATCCCAGTGGAGCTGGAGATATAGAACCCTTAATTCTGCTCAAGTCTTCTTCACCTATAGAAGACTTTGCAACTCTGTCTGGGGAGGTTAACTCTATTTTGTTTGAAGATATGTAATAGCCTCCTCTGGCCTTGCCAGACATTGTTGGTTGTCTTCAGGACTCACTCCTACTACCCCATATTATTTCTAGATCTATATCTAAACTCAAGCATCAGGAGACCCCAAAGGTGAAGCAGGAAGTATCATCTATGAGAAACGGTGCTTATACATCAAAATAACTACATGATGTTTCTAATTTATACAGAGATAAATCTGGATAATATGTGGGGGAATAGATATTAAGAATGTGGGATGATGATGAGAGGAAACAAAGTTAATTCAGGCCAAAATACTGACATGGGCCCACTAGGCAGAAATTCTGGATTCAAAGTGTTAGATTGAGGAATTCTAGATTCAAAATTTTAGATTGAGGTGGGTTTGGTTGGGTGGCTGAAAAATGGATCAAAAAGTGGCCTACACTAAATGAAGATGAAATGCCAGAACTACCTTGGTATAGCATACAGGAAGGCTATTAAAGTTTTAGGGAGATTAAAATAATAGAGAAGATTTATCATGTAAGACCTGTTCACCCACTCCTGAAATTTCCAGAGGACACACCTCCCAACATGGCTGTCAGAAATAAATTTGTGAAGGGAACCCCATATCCTCGAAGGGTTCTGTGTTCTTCTATGTAGTTTGGAAACTATAGTGGAAACATTTGCCACCAGACTGGCATCCCCAAATGCAGTGGAGACAACTATTGGATAGCAGAATGTCAAGGCGTAATTGAAGGCACTTAATCATCAAAGCCAAGGTGATCATGGTTAGCACTAGGTAATGGGTAACAGAATCAGAGTAGTTGTCAGAATAGCCTAATTCACAGAGACTTATGATGTTAGCTAGTGTTTTCATGTCCCTATAAGAGAAATAGATGGACAGTCTAAGTCTAATACTTCTTATTTGACCTATGCAACTGTATGAATTCTAGGCTGGATGTACAGAAGTCTAACTTGAATCAACAAAACATAGTCACTGTCCTTTTATTAGTTCCCAGACTTTAAGCAGTTTGTGGACCCAAAACCCCTTGAAATGAAGGGGAGGGTGGGTTCCCTTCAGGAAGCACTCTGATATAATTTGTATTGTTGAAATTTACTCAAGTCTTCCCCAAAGAGACTTCTCACCATTTATCAGGGTGATTGTTCACTATGGAAAGGGAAATATTCAGACTTCAAGAAGGTTACTGGACATTGACTTTAAATTGACACTAATTCAAGGAGACCCACTGTGGTCAAACAGTGAGACAAGGGACTTATGGAAGTCAGGTGTTCAATGAGGTTTTAGCTCATGTCCCTGCCCTAATGTGTCCAGTTTATCCTGTGGTCATTTCCCCAGTTCCAAGATACACAAATGGTATAGACATAGGCAACAATTTTTTTTTAAGATTTCATTTATTTATTTGAGAGAGAGATAATGAGAGAGAGAGAGAGAGCGCGCACATGAGAGGGGGGAGGGTCAGAGGGAGAAGCAGACTCCCCGCTGAGCAGGGAGCCCAATGTGGGACTCGATCCCGGGACTCCAGGATCATGACCTGAGCTGAAGGCAGTTGCTTAACCAACTGAGCCACCCAGGCACCCCGACATATGCAACAATTAGCAGAATTACCATATTTGTTGCCTGACCTGTGGAGTAAACACTATTATTTTAGAAAAGGTTAAGTTGAAGCAACTAGAATGGCCTCTGTCTAGAAAAAACAGCAAACCAAAAGCAATGACACATTCCTGGAAGGACTGCAGAGGTTAGTGCCAGCATTAAGGACTTGAGAGATGCAGGGGTAGTGATCCCCCAAACTGCTCCATTCATTTTGTTTATTTGGCCTGTGTAGAAAACAGATGGATCTTGGAGAATCAGAATGGATTATCATACACTTAATCAGGAGTGACTGCAATTGCAGCTGCTTTCCCAGATGTGGATTCACTGCTTGAACAAATTAACATACCTCCTGGTACCTGCCTTGCAGCTATTGATCTGGATTTCTTTTTTTTTCTTCTTTCTTAATACCTGTTAGTGAAGATTGCCAGAAGCAGTTTCTTTCAGCAGACAAGTTAGGAATTTACTTTCAGTGTTCTGCTTTAGGGGTATATCACTCTCTAGCTCTACACCCTAATTTAGTCTACAGCAAACTTCATCAACTATCCCTTCCAAAAGACATCACACTGATCCATTAAATTGATGATATTATGCTGGTTGGACCTAGTTAGCAAGAAGTAACAACTATTCTAGACATACTGGCAAAACATTTGTATGTCAGAAAATAGGAAATAAATTCAACAAAAATTCAGAGACTTGCTACTCCAGTGAAATTTCTAAGGACCCAGTGGTGTTGAGCATGTTCCGATATTCCTTCTAAGGTAGGTAATAAGATCCTGCACTGGCCCCTCCTGTAACCAAAACCTGACCCTGTACCTAGTGGACCTCTTTGGATTTTGGGGATAATATATTTCTCATTCAACTGTGCTACTCAGTTGCTCATTTACTGAGTAACCCAAGAACCTGCTACTTTAGAGTTTAGAATTCAAACCTCTGTTTGAACTGCTCTGCCAGTTGGGTATTAGATCCAGAAGATTTTAGGGTACTTAAAGTGGCAGATAGAGACCCCTAGGATGAATCAAAACACAGATACTTAGGATTTTGTGGCAAAGTGTTGCCATCTTACGTGTGTAACTATTCTCCTTTGAGAAATAGCCTTTGGCTTGCTACTGGCCTTTGCAGAGACTGAAAGCTTAGCTATAAGTCACCAGATTTACCACGTAACCCGAGCTGCCCATTATGAACCGGGAGTTGTCTGACCTCCAACCACCAAACCATAAAGCTTGGCATGCACATCGGCACTCCATTTTCGAATAGAAGTGATACATAAGAGATCAGACTTAATCAGCACCTGAAGGCACAGTAAAATACACGAGGAAGTATCTTAAGTGCCTATGGCCTCCATCCCTGCTACATTATCTTCTCTGCCCCAGGCTACACCTATGACCTCATGGAGAGTTCCCTATGACCATCTGAATAAAAGAGAAGAAATTTGGGCCTAGGTTACAGATGACCCTGCATGATATATAGGCACCACCCAAAAGCTGCCGGTAGTATTACTATAGCCCCTTTCTGGGACATCCCTAAAGAACAGTGGGTGAAACAAAATCCTGCTAGTAGGAATGACTTCAAGCAATAAAATTGGTTGTTTGTTCTGTCTGGAAGGAGAAATAGTCAAAGATATGAGTTTATACTAATTCATGGATGTGGCCAAAGGTTTAGCTAGAAGGTCAAGGTCTTGGAAAGAATATGATTAGTAAAGTACTGACAAGGATATCTGTAAAAGAGGTATACTGATAGACATCTTTGAATGGGTAAAAATATAAAGACATTTATAAAAAAATGTAAAGACATTTGTGTCCCATGTGAATTGACCTCACCCAGTGACTTCAATAGAGCAGGATTTTAATAATTAAGTGGATAGGATGACCTGTTCTCTGAAATTCAGTCAGCCTTCTTCCTCACTCATTCCTATCATTTTTTTTCCCCCAGTGGGCTCATAAACAAAGTGGCCATAGTAGCAGTGGTAGAGGTTACACATGGGCTCAGTAATGTTGATTTCCACTCATTGAAGCTGACAGCTACAGTTACTGCTGAATGCTCAGTCTTCCAGTAACAGAAACTAACACTGAGTCCCTGATACAAGACCATGCTCCAGGATAACTATCTGATGGCATGTTGATTACATTGGATAACATCTATCATGGAAGGGAAAGTACTTTGTTCTTCCTGAAATAGACACATACTCTCAATAGGGATTTGGAATGCTTCTGCCAATACTACTATCTGTGGACTTAAAGAACACCTTATCTATCATTATGACATCCCACACAGCATTGCTTCTGATCAAAGAACTCCACAGCAAATGGAATGCAGCAATGGGCACATGATCATTGAATTCCTTGGTCTTACCATGTTATCTATCATCCTGAAGCAGCTGGCTTGAAAGAACTTTGGAATGCTCTTTTGAAGACTTAGTTATAGTGCCAGGTAGGAACAATATCTTATCGATTGGGGTCAGTGTCCTCCAGGAAGCTGTATATGCTTTAAATAATCATCCAATATATGATGCTATTTCTCCCATGGTCAGGATTCATGGATTTAGTAAATAAGGAGTGGAAGTGGGAGTAACAACACTATTTCCCTTAGTGATCTAATTTTTCCTTTCTTTCCCCATGACCTTATTATCTGCTTGGAATTAGAGGTCTTAATTCCAAAGGTAGAAATGCTGCCGCCAGGAAACACAATAATGATTCCATTAAGCTGGAAGTTAAGAATTCCACCTGGCCACTGTGGCTCCTCAGGTCTCTGTATCCACAATCAAAGGCTGCTATTTTGGATGGTGATCCTCATAACTAAGTGAAAATTGGGCTACTACAATGAAATTGAGATAAGAAACAGTGTGTCAAAAACTAATGATGTAATGTATGGTGATTAACATAACATAATAAAAAAAAGAAACAGTGTATCTGTAATACAGAAGATACATTAGGTTATCTCTTAGTGTTGTCATGTCCTGTAATTAAGGCCAATGGAAAACAACAATAATCTAATTCAGACAAGAATGGTATTGGCCAAGACCTGTCAGAAAAGTTTTAGGTTGCCCCATGAGACATAGAACCATGATCAGCTAAAGTACTTCCTGAGGACAAATAAGACATGGAATGAGAAAGTAAGAACACTGTTATAAATACTAGTTATGATCACATGACCTATTGTAGAAATATATACATTTCTGCTATATATTTATGTATATATATCTTACTTTTGATTTCCTCTTAACATCTAACATAAAATATGTTTATTAATTATAGCTAACTTTATTAACTGTATTTAATTTATAGGATGTGAAAGAGAGTAAATATCAGCCAATGAATTTGCATTGCTTTTATTTATTTATTTATTTATTTATTTATTTATTTATTTATTTATAAGATTTCTTTATTTTAGAGAGTGAGAGAGAGGAGAGACAGAGGGAGGGGCAAAAAGAGAAGGAGAGAATCTCAAACAAATTCCACGCCAAGTGTGGAACCTGATGCGGGGCTAGATCCAAAGACCCTGAGTTCACAACCTGAGCTAAACCAAGAGTCGGATGCTTAACTGACTGTGCAACCCAGGTGCCCCATGCATTGCTTTTAGATAAACGTTTAGTGCATTTTTAGTTGTGTGCAGGATAGTTATATCATGTTAGGTAGAAGGATGTGTTTCTTTTGTATTTATTTGGAGATTAACTATGATTCATGGAGCTAACCATGGGTTCTGAGTTGATAAAGGGTGACTGTGATGGTCAGTAATGTCTGTCAACTGCTCTAGACTAGGGCAACTATTATTCAATCCAACACTAAACAACGTGCTAAAAAAAAAAAAGAGAATGTGTTGCTGAAGGGGCACCTGGGTGGCTCTTTCGATTAAGTGTCTGCCTGCTGCTCAGGCTCAGGTCATGATCCTGAAGTCCCAGGATCCAGCCCCGCATTGGGCTCCCTGCTCAGAGGGGAGTCTGTCCCTCTGTCACTCACCCCACTGTGCCCTCTCTCTCACTCTCTCTGTCTCAAATAAATAAATAAAATCTTTTTAAAAATGGTCTTAAAAAAAGGGAATACGTTGCTGTAAGGGGTATTTTGTAGATGTGACTGCTACCTACAATCAGTTGACTTTAGGTAAAAATAAATAAATAAATAAATAAATAAATAAATAAATAAATAAATAAAAGATTGTGCTCAATAATCTGTGTGGGCCAGATCCAATCAGTTGGAAGCTCTTAATTAAGACCAGAACTGAGGTATCCCTGAGGAGAAATTCTACCTGTGGACTTAAGCTTTAGCTCTTACCCAAGAGTTTCCAGTTTGTCCTTCATGATGACTTTCCCCAAAGATTTTGACTTGTCTAGCCAGCCCTCACTATTGCATGAGTCAACTACATTAAAAATCTATGTATCTTTATCTATCTACCTACTTATCTACTTACCTATCATATGCATATGATAGATAAGCTTTATTTCTATGGTCAAGCCCTGACTGAAACACTTAGATATGACAAAATGCACTCTTTAACTTAGCAAAGTCTCAACTTAATGCTTTTTAATCTTTAACAAAATACAAGGATTTTAGAACATTTTAAGGGAAAATGCTACATTTTAATTATAAGTAATTTTTTCATGAGATTCAAATCTGTTTTTTAAACCTACATTATTAGTATTATTTTATACAGATATTTTTCCTTTAGATTTAGCTACACATTTTTTTCTTTCTTTCTTCTTTTTTTTTTTCCTTGCACTTGAAACTTTTCACCCAGGGTCATGCTGTTTCTGCTTAAAGTCCATCTTTAGGATTTATGTGAGTGAGGTGGGCTAGTGAAGGAATATCAGGTTAAAAATTTTTTTAAAATAAGAGAAACAAAGAAAGAGAGAAAACAATTTGTTTATGCTCAATGTCAAATATATTTACACCTAAAATTCTCACAGCATATTCATTATATTATTCCATTACCTTCTACATTTTATTTCATTCTTGAGAAGTCAGCTATAAGTCTAAATGTAGACCTAAGATGCTTGAAATATGATTCCTGAACCAATAGTCACCATCATGAGAGAAACTTAGAAATGCAAATGATAGAACTTGCCAATACCTATTGAATCAGAAAATCTGAGCATAGTAATCAGTCAACAAATCCTCCAAATGATTGTTGTGTAAGTTAAACTTTGAAATGCACTGTTTTAACTAAATTGCAGCTGAATCTACTTTTTAATATTTTAAAAAGGTTTTCTTTGGTTTTGGTTTTGTGTTGTTCTTCTGAACTGTTGAAATAAGAATTTGGTTTTATTCATATATCTTGGAGATTGATTGGTATTTTTCATGTCCAAGATATTATCTTGGTTTTAGAGATTTAGCTCAAAAATGCTCAGCCATTTTCCCCTCAAATATTGACTCTTCTTTTTCTCAGTCCTCTCCTCTTGGAATTATAAGTAAATGTGCTCTTTTCCATATCTGAAATTTTTCTCTTATTTTTGAATTTTTTTCTTCATTCTGGATTGTTTTCTGAATGTTTTTCCAATTAATTAACTTTTAGTTTTTGATAATCTGTTTCCCATATATGTGTGTATGTGTGTGTGTGTGTGTATAGTATATGTATATATAATATATATAGTATATCATTATACTTTTCATGCATATTACTTATCTAAAAGCTTCATTTTTGCTAGGTCAGTTCTTATACTTTTCATTGCTGAAATTTTTATTTATTTGTTTATCTATTTATTTAGACAAAGAAATCCTAGTTGTTTTAGAATTAATGTCTTATAATTCTATTAAAAGCCATGTATATTTCTGCATTTTTTAAATAGTTGTTTTGATGGGTAACATTTGGAATGCCTTGTTCCCTGACCTTTGTAAGTTATTTCCCATTGTACTACCAAAATTTTGGGGCAGGGAATAATTTTGAGGCATAACTTCTCGATGGCTTTTCTTTTGTTTCTGCCATGCATCTCAAGCCACTAACTTTCAGGGAATATTTTATATTAATGCTTGAAGTTATTAAAATTCTATCTTCATGAAGTATATTTGGGTGGCAAATCTTTAAGAGGCCTGACTTATGGTTAATTTTTCTTCAGTTTTCCTTCATACTGTGCTTAGAGCAAAGGCAACTTTTCTTGAAGAACATGGAGTTCCTTTAACGCAAAGGTGCGGGCCTTTATGAGTTCAGCTTGATCTAGGGAGTCCTCTAATAAATCTCCCATTTTCTATGGCCTGGAGGCTTTGACTTTTGCTACCCTGTCCTGGAAAGAATTACAAGCTAGGTTCTTCCTCCAACATCAACAAATGCCCTCAGAACAAAAGCTGCTTCAGGACTTACCCTTTGTTTCTCACTTTCCCTTATACTTTGGACTTTAAATCCCTTGCTAGGTTGTCCACTCTTTGATGTTTGAAAGTTTTTCAAAAAATCATCAAGCATTTTTACTAGTTTTCAACAACAGAGTTGTCTAATTACCTACCCCAACATATTTTGTAAAAGGGATTCAAAGATTATTTGGCAGTGTATTTGACCACAACTTTTGGAAATATTTCATGAGTCACATGGGAAAAGTGGTTACATTAAACCCATTTTGATTTTACATTTTATGACAGATCCACTCACTACCGTATTCCCAAGTGATTTCTTGAATTTTTGTACCTGATTAGATATAACTTGTAAACTTTGATTTTATATCTATATTAACCACTTTAGTGTTGATGTAAGTCTATCTTCTATTTAGAATGGTGTTTTCTAAACATTTCTCATTATGACTCTGAAATCCTCATCAACTGACAGAATTAAAGTATAAGTCAGTCAATTTTCACTGCATATTCTAAGTAGAATGGGTTAAAGTATGTGTGTGTGTGTGCGTGTGTGTGTGCATGTGTGTGTGTGAGACAGAGAGACAGAGAGAGAATGAGTTAATTCTTCTATATATGAATAATAAAGAAGCCATTATCATTATCATCTATGCAAATTGACTGGGTACACATTTATTCTAGGGTTAAACTCTCCTCCCATCTAATCTTCTCCATGTTTTCTGCCTGCTTCATTGTCCAAACTGTGTTTGAAGATTATATGTTTATTTAAGGATAATTTATGAATCCACAGAGAATTGAAGAAACAAAATCAGATGTAATTTACCAATTGGATCTACACATCTTCTCTGAGACTTGAGGCTTATATTATATAATTGGTTAAGTCCTTTTCTCATTTCAGAAGCTAAATCATATGGAGGATTTTATAATCATGGCCACTGCCAGGTAATACTATTCTTTGTAGAAAGAGTAAAAACCTTAACCTATCCACATATTCAGTATATTTGAATGAATGGGATGTTACTCTGCTACCACATCGGTTAAATTTATAATTTTAGTCTGATTTTTTTTCTTTTTCTCAGGACACTAATGCACTAATGTTCATAGTGTCTAAATTGAACTCTGGTTCTTGTTCAGGGCATAGCTGACCCTGTCTAAAATCACTACACAATCTGATGATGGATCTTTCTAGTAACCACATTCTATCTAGGCTAGACAAATTATTTTCATGTAGAAAATTGTCCTACTAAACTGTTCCACACTGCACAGAAATTACGACAGTAGAAAAGGCTAAAGCAATTTTCAGGGGACAAAGCACATGAATCGGAAGCCAGCATCAAATTATGTTTCTTTCCTTAACTAAAAGTCATCTTCAGATGTTATCTTCATGTAATACCCAGTGAACTTCACACAGTAAGAAATTACTGAAGTGGTTTCATCAGCAAATCTTTTGTAAAACTCCTGATATAGAACTTCGTTTAGAAAGTAATTTATATGTGTTAGCTATTATTATTGTAGGACTTGAAAAATATCCTACTTCATAGGTGGTCTTATACTAAATCACGGGAAATTTGTATAAACTTTAATTTTATCAAGAATTTTTACCTACATTACTTTACTTAAGTTTTTAAACCAATCGTGAATTATAAATGCAACTTAATTATGCACACTTAAGGAATAAATCAAATAAAGTGAGTAAGGAAGCTAAACATAACTGTCATACTTTCTAATTCTATTTATATATTTTCCTTCATGCAGAAAATTGTATTATATTATATTACATAGAATTGCTTTGACCTATGTGCTGTTTAGAAGTAGTGTGCTTAGTTTCCAAATATTTGGGGATTTTCCAGCTACATTTTTGTTATTATTTCTACTTTAATTCCACTGGGGTTTGAGAATATACTTTGTATGATTTTTATTCTTTCAAAATTTTTGAGGTGTATTTTCTTGCCCAAAATATTATCTATCTTGGTAAATATTGCATCCAAGCTTGGTGAGAATGTGGGTTTTGCTGTTGCTGAGTGAATTATTCCATAAATAGATTAGATGGAGTTGATAGTCAATGTTGTTTGGTTCAACTCTATCCATATTGATTTTCTGCCCACTTGATTTATGAATTAATGACAGAGGTGTGTTGAAGTTTCCTACTAAATATAACAGTGGATTTTTCTATTACTCCTTTCAGATCCATCATTTTTTGCCTGATATATTTTGATTCTCTATTGTTCATTTCATACATATTTAAGATTATTATATATTCTTAGAGAATTGACTGCTTTATGATTATGCAGTGTCTTTCTTTTTGACAATTTCCCTTTTTCATAAGTCTGCTTTCTCTGAAATTAATAATCTACTCCAGCTTTCTTTTGATTAATGTTAGCATGGTATATCTTTCTCCATTCTTTGCTTTTAACCTATCTTGTCTTTATATTTAGTGTGGATTTCTTGTAGGTAACATATTGTTATGTGTTTTTTTATCCCACTTTGACTATCTCTATTTTTAACTGGCATTCTTAGAACATTCACCTTTAGAGTGATTATTGATATATTTGGATTGTTATCAACCGTGTTTGTAACATCTTTATTCTTTGCCAGAGGCTTCTCCCCCACCCCACCATCTTTGATTTTAACTGAGCATCTAATATATTTCTATTTTATGTCTTCTCTGATGTGGGAAATAAAGGCAGAAGAAAAAATTATTAATTTCCTTACTACCTAAAGCCTATTGACAAGTCTTTGAAACAGGCAGCATGACATTCCTCTAGGAACTCAACTGCCTGGATGTTGATACTTTGCTCAGGGCAAAAGGCAATCTTAGCCCAACACCCAGGACCCTGTAAGTCTACTTTAACATATAAAAATGCCTTTGGAAACTTCCTTTATCTCTACCCCTCCCCCAAGATACATGTTGGCAATAATCCCCCAAGCACATGACCCACCAATATACATCTGAAGGGTCTCATGACTTAGGTTTTATTAGGCAATAATAAATGACTTTTTCCCAACAATACCTCACCCCCTCAAGGTCCTGGAAACCTTGCTTCCAAAATTCCTTAGAGACTTATGCTACCCCTAACCTCCTCCCAACTTGAAAGTATGTAATGGGCCGCTCCTCGTGACCCCGGTGCAGCTATTTCTGCCCACGGATCCTGACTCTGTGCTTTAATAAAACCACCTTTTTGCACCAAGGACATCTCAAGAATTCTTTCTTGGCTGCCGGCTTCGAATCCTAATGTCTTTCCTACATTCATTCTCTTTGTATGTATCAATTATAGTATTTCAACAAATAGCACTTTCCCTAGAGTTTACAATACATATTTTCAACTAATCTAATTAAACTTTAAAATAACAATATTTTGCTTCATGTGTGGTGCAGATAACCTTATAGCAAAATTTTCCCAAATCCATCCTTCCATCCCTATGAAAGTATGGTTACTTCCTTATCCAAATGCTATAATCACCCATTATAGTATTATTTTCCACAGCTATCTTTTAGATCAATTAAGAATAAGTATAAAGTTATTTGCCTTTACTTATTCTTTTTCTGATGTTCTTTCTTTATGTATATCTAAGATTCTGACATATATTTTTTCAATATAAAGAAAATCATTTAATATTTTTGCAGTGAAGATCTGCTAATGATGAATTCCCTCAGTTTTATTTGTCTGAAAAAAACCTTTCTTTTTCCTTAACTTTTGAAAAAACAATCATTGGATATAGATTCCTAGACTGATGGCTTTTTATTTTTCTTTCATTTTAAAATTTTAAATATTTAGTTCTACTTCTTTCTTGTTTGCATGGTTTCCAACAAGAAGTCACCTATCATTCTTATTTTTGTTCCTCTCTAGATAAGATTTTTTTGTCCTTCCATGAATTCTTTCAAGATCTTCTCCTTGTCTTTGATTTTTTTGGAGTTTGAATATGCTATTCCTAAGTATAGATTTCTGGGGTATTCAAATTGGTATTTTCTGAGCTTCATAGATCTCTGCTTTGTGATAGGTCAATAATTTTGGAAAAATCCTTAGCCATTATCACTGCAAATATTTCTTCTGATTTGTTCTCTCTTATCCTTTTTTTATTTTAATTACATCATTTGAAATTTTCCTACAGTTCTTTGATATTCTGTTTTGTTTTTCCACTTTTTTGTCTTTTAATTTCAGGTCAGAACTTTCTGATTACCTACCCTCAATTCACTGTTTTTGTTTTTGCTTTTTTTTTTTTGACATTTCTATTTAAGTACCTACTTCTGATTCTTTCTCTGTTTGTATTGAATTTCCTCTGAAGCCCATCAAAGGCATCTTTATTTCTATTGCAGCATTTGTGGTTCCTAGCATTTCCTGTTCATGCTTTCATAGAATTTTGATTTCTCTCTTTATATTACCTATCTGTGTATTAATCTGCTTTTGTTTTAAGAGTCCTGAGCATATGCATCATTGTTTCCATATTCTGCTCTGATAATTTCATCATCTGTGTCATATCTGAGTTGGTTCTGATACATGTTTTGCCTTTTCAGATAGTTTCATTTTTGACTTTGTTGTGCTCTGTAATTTGTTGTTGAAGGCCAGCTATATCATAGCAAGTAACAAGACCTGTTACTTCGACTAGTACTTGACTTTATTTTATATTTGTCGTATTTTATATTATAGTTTCCAGAGGATAGAATATTCTCTAGTGCCCTTGTTTTCGTCTCCTCTCATTTTGAGTTTCCTAAATACTCCTCAGAGAGAGTCTGTGTCTTGTAGGTAATTCTTTCATCTGCAATCGCTATTATATGGGAGTGTGGTGGTAAGGTATGAGGAAGCAGTAGCGTTTTATGATGTTCTAATGAAATCACAAGCTTTGAGCGGGTGTATGTCTTTGGCCTATGACTTTCACAATCGCATCTTCTTTTATAGTTTCCTCCATCCCTATTGATAAAACAGGAAACCTAAAAACTGCTGGAGTGTGATGAATACCCTTTCCTCAGAGTTCTAACTAGGCTCTGATAAACCATTTACCTTGGAGATTAGATCTTTGTGAAGGAAAACACTCTCTTCTCTCCTTGTTAGTGCCACATGGGGGTCTTTCTTGACTGAATTTTTACTTCATGATTTCACACTAAACGTAGTGTTGAGACTGTTTCATACCAGCTCCTCTGGGAACAGACAGCATTATCTCCTATTTTAGGTAATAATCATTAACATGCATCTTTACTTTGCTATCAAATTTTTATGAGTTACATCATTGTTTTATTTTGGCTACTCTGCCAGCTGGCATTGAAGCTGAGGTTTTTAATTTCCCAGGAATACTGCTATTGATAGGGTCATTTTTCTTCAAAGCTATAGTTTCAGAAGTCAGTCAGACCTGGATTTGAACTCTGTCTCCTCCATCTACTTATTTTGTGGCTTTAGACAATGTATTTAATTATCTAAACATAATTTTCTTTTATCTGTTTTTTGGGGGACACCAATAATATCTACTCTATAAGGCTATTGTGAAGATTATAGAAAAGAATTTAATGGATTTAAGTTGATACCATTTATTTTTCATTTGTGGAAATATGGCAGATTTTTAAATGGGACCATTTAAAAATATTTTATAGATCACTTTTATAGAACATTTTTTTTTTTTAGTAAGTTCTATGTCCATTGTTGGGCTCGAACTCACAACCCTGAGATCAAGAGTCACATGCTCTACTGACTGAGCCAGCCAGGCACCCCTATATAGATCACTGTTAAATAACTGGTTTACATATCCAAATCCTGATAAATTTAAACCAAATTTCTGATAAATTCATTGTCTTCTTAGTTTGAACAAAGCGACACTGAAGAAGAAAAAGTTATCAACACACTGATATGCTAGTTATATATTCCAATAATAAGGGACTGATCATAAGGCTAAATAAAACAAAATTTCAAGAACAGAACCTCAAAGTCATATTTCAAAGAGGGTTCGTAAAGCAAACATGTAGAATTTATAAAAATGATGTTTTGTTTTTTGTTTTTTTTCCCAATTACAGGACAACTAATGTTTCAGGAAACATACCTTTTTGCTAGGGGGACAGAATAAAATGACCCACTTGTATACAAAGGAAAATCTCTCAATTAATTCAATCCCATCACTTTGTTTCCACTGGAGATGCATTTTTAGAATTGGCAAGAAATGTACCTTGGGGGAGTCCATCATGTGAATTATATTTCAATAATATTGAGCTTCATTACAATGTCCAAAGGCCTAGTCATCAATCCATGTACAATTAAAATATATCTGGAGTAATAATATTACACAGTTTCATCTGTATTCCAATTAACATTTTGCATTTTGCTTTTAGATCTTTCATTACAAATGGATTGCCAAATTAAATGAGGTGGCCAGTTTCCTATATTTAGCAACATATAATTTTAATTTGTACTTTCCTAGTGAAAAAAAATATGAGCAATTGACATCACTAGTAACAATTACTGAAAAAATAGAGTAATATAAAAATCCCCCAATAGCTTGTATTCATCCTCCTTGACAAAACCCTCTGCCTTTACTTGCCTCAATTATAGAGTCAATGTCTTAAATTTGATTGAAGCTTGAAGCTACTTTTTGACCCAGTATAGTAAGCCTCAAGTTTAAACATCTTCGGAATATTATTTGAGAAATCTCATTGACATAGTCTTAAATACCCTCAAGCTAAAAAAAAAAAAGAAAATATACATACTTTGTGATTTTAATCCCAGAAAGATTTCTATGGCATACACAGAGGTACAGTAATATATATATATATATACAATAATATATATATGTATACATATATATATATGTGTGTATATATATATATATATATATATGGATCAAATAAACTAATATTTATAAAACGGTTAGGACAGTGCTTATAACATTATGCCATGGGGGTTTTGTTAGCCTGTTAGTGTTGTCTTTACCTTGCTTCTTTGTTTTTTGGAATTATTAATTATTCACATTAACTAATATTCCTAACATAATTTTCTGCTAGAGTAAATGTTATTACTATAGAAGGTTTTAAAGAGCAAGACTATAATTATCAGAAAGGAGTATGGAATGTGGATAGATAAGAGAACATTGATAGTGTTACATCCCTTCAACTAGTTCAAGTAGTTATGAAAGATGCCAGATGACATAATTGTCTTTTTTAATTTATTGAATTTATTAATGGGTTATTAAAAATCAAATTCATTTTGATTTACACACCAGATGAACTTGAACACATAGCCATATAATAGCTGTAGTCACTTCCCTTTGTTTTTAATTTTTTTCTGTTTTCTTTTTCTTTCTTTTTCTTTCCTTTTTTCTTTCTTTCTTTTTTTTTTTTTTTTTTGTTAATTATCTCAAGTCTTGTCATCCTCTTCCCAACACTTGTATTGTACTCATGGATGACTTTATTCTGTATATAGATTAACTTTCCAAAAACCTGGTTTCTTAGGGCACTGGCCTCTTCTCCTACAAAGATGACACCCTTCACTCTAGCTCACATACTCTATGATAGATGAGTCCGGAATATGATATGACCAAAAGCTATGACCTTACAGTGTCTCAGTCTCAATCGTCCCATTCTATGACCATCACCTTTTTTCTTTCTCCCACTGATATTCTGACCCCATGGCTCATAACTCATTAACCTGAGCAAATTTTTCATTTTTTAAAGATTTATTTATTATTTATTTTGAGAGAGAGAGAGAGAGAGTGAACACGAATGGGAGGGGCAGAGGGAAAGGGAGAGAATTACAAGCACGTTCCATGTTGAGTGCAGAACCCTACACAGAGCTCAATCTCACGACCCTGAGATCATGACCTGAGCTGAAATCAAGAGTTGGATGCGTAACCAACTGAGCCACCCGTGCACTCCAAATTTTCTTTCTGTCATCACATCTGTGCCCTCACTTCCTGCCCCCCCCAATTTACATTCTATGGTCAACAATTGTAACCACTCTCCTATACTTTTCAGTTGTGCTCCTTCTTTTCCTCATTGTATTTAACAAAAGCTTAACCCTAACAACCCTGGAAAAAACTCAGCTCACACTTGAGTTTCTGCTCACTCTGGGCCAGAATCCATAGCTCTGAATGTGAGTAGATAAGACACTCAACCATATTGATTGGTCTCATTAACCTCAAATTTGTCTTTAATGTTCCACTATGATAATAATAATAAAATAAAAAAACCACTCCTTAATCCAATCACTCTCCTATTTTCCTAGATGCCAATTTCTTTTCTCCTCATACCTTCAATATCCTTTCCCACATTGTCACTCTCAGATAATCATCCTAATTTTATTTGAGAAAATAGAAATTATAAGATAGATTACTACCAGCACACCTGACCATCCATTAGCATTTGTAACCATATACATTTCTTCCTTTTCTCTTTTGAATTATAGCAGTTGTCCTGCAGTTTGAAATGTCTCTTTCTTATATCCTCCCTTTCTGTACACTGTATGATTATATGATCTTCACCAGAAAAAAACATCAATTCCCTCCTTCATCAGGCCAAATGGTAGTAACATGTATGTTTTATCAACCACTTCCATTAACCTCTCCAGTTATTCTTATTGAATATCAATTCTGTTTTTCTATTCCCAGGTTTAAAGCATTACAAAGGGGAATTTGTCATATTAAGAAGCATTATGTTTCTTTTTGTCTGTTTTTAGAGTGGGCCTATTCCATGAGCTTTTAACCACCTCAGACTGCAGTCATCGCTGCTTGAAACATTCATGCATAGTTTTGCATTTACATATGGATACTTGAACGTATCAGTATGGTTTTATTTTTTTTAATTTTTATTTATTTTATTTTATTTTTTTAAAGATTTTATTTATTTATTTCACAGAGAGAGACACAGTGAGAGAGGGAACACAAGCAGAGGGAGTGGGAGAGGGAGAAGCAGGCTTCCCGCTGAGCAGGGAGCCCGATGTGGGACTCGATCCTAGGACCCTGGGACCATGACCTGAGCCGAAGGCAGATGCTTAATGACTGAGCCACCCAGGCACCCTATTTATTTATTTTAAAGATTTTATTTATTCATTTGAGAGAGAGAGAGAGAGAGACAGAGAGAGCACAAGCAGGAAGAGAGGCAGAGGAAGAGGGAGAACAGACTCCCTGCTGAGCTGGGAGCCAGATATGGGGGTAGATCCCAGGACCTGGAGATCATAACCTGAGCTGAAGGCAGACACTTAACAATATGAGCCACCCACGCACCCCCTTTTTTATTTTTTAAAGATTTTATTTATTTATTTGAGAGAGAGAGAGAGAGAGAGAGCATGACCAGGGGTGGGAAGGGGCAGAGGGAGAAGGAGAAACAGGCTCCTCACTGAGCCGGGAGCCTGACGTGGGGCTCGATCCCCAGGACCCCAGGACAATGACCTGAGCTGAAGGCAGATGCTTAACTGACTGAGCCAACAGGCACCCCTGGGATGGTTTTAAATTTGCTTTTCACTTATACTCTTGGATGTACCAGGAATTTCTTTTGACTTTACTTTTATATGATACTTAAAGTCTATGTTAGTAGCTGTTCTTATGTGTTTATTCAGTATTTTCCATTTTTTCTATTTAATTTTCAGTGTAAAGTACTCTTAATAGACTTGGCAGTCATCCAAGCATATGGAAAATTTGGGGAAGTTAATGTTTTGAAGATCAAAATCCCACTCTTTGACAACATTGCCTTGTTGATGTGGTGATACCTTTTTTTTTTTTTTTTTTTTTGCCTTCCTTTCAATGCTTACTTTTTCTAGATATTAAATTGTTGGCTCACTGTTGTCTTTTGGTACTTTGAATATATTTTCAAACTGCCTTCTGCCCCCCATTGTGTATGATGAAGAATCAGGTGTTAATCTTATTGTTTGTTCCTTCTATGTGATGAATCATTATTAACTTTCTTCATTCAAGTTTTTCTTTGTCTGGCTTTCAAAAGTTTAAGTATGATGTGTCTATGGGTCATTTTATCATGTATCCTATTTCAAACTGTTGAACTTTTTCATGTGTGCATAAGTAATTATGTGTGCATAATTATGTTTTTCATATATTTGGGAAGTTTTAGGCTATTATTTTCTCAAACTTTTTTTTTTCCTGCTCCATTTTCTTTCTCTCCTGTCTTTCTGGGACTCTACTTATGTGGAAAATGGTGTGCTTGATGATGTTTTAAGACTTCATTATTCTTTTTTGGTCACCTGACTCTTTCTTTTTCAGATTGCTTACTTTCTATTGATCTAACTTCAAGTTTATAGATTCTTTCTCTGCCAGCTCAAATCTCTTGAACACCTTTAGTGAATCCTTAATTTCAGTTGTTGTAACTTTTTTTTTTTATGGAGCTACATTTGACATACAACATTATATTAGTTTCTAGCATACAACACAATGATTTGATATTCAGTTATTTCAATTTTAACTTCATAATTTTCATTTGAGCTTTTTGTGTGTATAATTTCTATCTCTTTATAGGAATGTTCTATTTGATGAGTCATTATTATCATATTTCCCTTTATTTTTTAAAGACAGTGTTTTTTTATTTCTTTAAGCATATTTATAATAGCTGCTTTTAAAAGTCTTTGTCTGCTAGGGGAATAAAAGGCACAACATTGGGAATATAGTCAATGATATTGTAATAGTATATGGTGACAGATGGTGGCTACACTTGCGGTAAGCATAGCATAATGTATAGAGAAGTTGAATCACTAAGTTGTACACTTCAACTGATGTAATGCTGTGTTAGTTATACTCAAATAAAAAAATAAAAATAAGTTTTTGTCAAGTCCAATGCCTTCCTTACTTCAGAGGCAGTTCCTTTTCTTTCCTTCTTTTTTTTAAGATTTTATTTATTTATTTGACAGAGAGAGCACAAGCAGGGGAGTAGCAGGCAGAGGGAGAGGGAGAATCAGGCTCCTGTGAGCAGGGAGCCTGATCCTAGGACACTGGGATCACAACCTGAGCTAAAAGCAGACGCTTAACCAACTGAGCCACCCAGGGGCCTCTCAGAGTCAGTTTCTGTTGACTGTTTATGGTTTTTTTTCTTTTCTTGTGTATGGTCCTCTCTCTCTCTCTCTTTTTTTTTGCATGTCTCATAATTCTTGTTGTTGTAGAAAATTATAGACATATTAGATAACATACTGTATAAAAAAAAGATTTTAATCCCTCCAGAACTATACTTGTTGTTGGGGTGTGTGTGTGTGTGTGTAGTCACCTGCATCTACCAATTCTGCAAAGACTGTTTCCCTATAAGTGTGGGCTCTAATATCTCTATTAAGATTTTCTTTTAATTACCATTTTTATTTTTAAGCTTGGATCCCTATGAAATGCTACTGGATCATATTAACTTAATGGTAGCCAGTGATTGGTCCATCTGTCTTAAACATCATGAGCCACTAAGGCTTCCACTCCCTGCCAATGAATCTGTTTGTAGATTAAGGATTGCATTCAAAGTTTAGTCAGTTTATAAATTTGTCCTGGCTTTTAATTTTTATATTCATAAGGTCTCATATTTGGCCAAGAAAAATTCACTAAGGACCAATCTACTTCTTTTTTTTCAAGATTTTTTTAAAAGATTTTATTTATTTATTTGAGAGAGAGAGAATGAGAGACAGAGAGCATGAGAAGGAAGAGGGTCAGAGGCAGAAGCAGACTCCCCGCTGAGCAGGGAGCCCGATGTGGGACTCAATCCTGGGACTCCAGGATCATGACCTGAGCTGAAGGCAGTCGCTTAACCAACTGAGCCACCCAGGCACCCCATAAGATTTTATTTATTTATTTGAGAGAGAGAGAGAAGAGTGGTGGGGAGGGGTAGAGGGAGAGAGAGAGAGAAGCCGATTCCCTGCTGAGCAGGAAGCCTGACAATGTGGGGCTTGATCCCAGGACCTGGAGGTCCCCAGGACCTGGAAATCATGACCAGAGCCGAAGGCAGTTGCCCACCCAACTGAGCCACCCCAGGCACCCCAAGGGACCAATCTACTTTTGAGAACACCAGAGATAACTGAGATTTTAACTAGGGCCTCTTTGAATATTATCCTTTCCAGGAGTTCTTGTTAAACTTATGGCTGATATTGCTTGCCTGAATGAGTACTGAAGTCCTCAGCTAACTGTTATGATGACCTTCCCTGATTGTCACTGAGATCACTATTACTTTCAACAATGTTTTCAGGCATTAGATTTTATATACCACGATGCTAATAATGTTAGCCTCCTATGACAGAGGCTGGTAGACCTCTCAGCATGCTCCATTCTAGCAGAAATTCTATGCCACAGAGCCAGAAGGAAAAATAATGGAAGTATTCCCAAGCCAAATTGCCACATATTTCCACTCTTCTTACCAAGATTCCATAGATTTTTGTAACTAAATTTATTCTAAATTTGTGTATGCCTTTTGGTCAATTTTCTAAGTTTAAATGCTTGTTTTTGGCACTTTTATCCAGTTATTCACTCAGCCACTACAAAACCCCTGCTGCTCTCCATTCATTCTTAAAATGACTATATCAGTTAATGGACTGTGGCCTTCTTGGAGGACAGGACTATATATATCACTTACATCTGTATCTCCAACACATAGTATTCATGTTTGTTACAGACCTTCTCCAATGCCTAGTAGAATTGAAAACAGTTTCTGTTAATCAAATTGGCATTAGCTACTAGGCTTGAGATTAGTGAACTAGCAATAATATCAGGCCATGACAAAAATAATTTGTTCATCTCAGTCAAAATAATATACTACATCCTTGTATTATGAAGGCAGACTTGTAGTCATTTGTTCCAACATGTTAACCAATTCATCTGTATGACAACAGTGAAAGAGTTAATTCTTTTCAAGATTGAATTTCAATATTTTGGTATGATCGATCACAGGGCTAGTAATGCTGTTTATAGAGAACACTTACTTAAATATAGCCTAGGAAGGGAGCCTACATCGAATAAGGTTACTGGTGTTAATACCTGCACTTATTGAATTAAGCACTTCTTTGCTGGAATTTTTTCTGGTGAGACTTTTTTTTTTTAAGATTTTATTCATTTTCCAGAGAGAGAGAGAGAGCACAAGCCCGGGAGTGGCAGGCAGAGGGAGAAGCAGACTCCCCGCCAAGCAAGGAGCCTGACGCAGGACATGATCCTAGTACCCTGGATTATGACCTGAGCCAAAGGCAATGGGACTGAGGTACCCAGGTGTCCCTCTGGGGGATTTTTACATCTTGTAATGAGCAATTAATTGAATTAGAGAACCATGGGCATAAAATCATGAGATATCTTAATTTAACAAATTGTATTACATTGTTTTTGTTTTTATAATATTCTACTTTATGTTTTTTTATTTTTCCTCCACATCTCTTTGATATGGATATTGAGAATCTTAAAGGAACATATTTGTAAGCTCTTAAAATGCATCACAGAACAGTTTATAGAGCAAATATTAAGAAAAGAATCAGGGCTATATCCTATTTTTCTCATCAAAATTAGTAAATTTTGACATAGATGTGAAGATACATTCAACACATCTAAATACGAGGCGGGTGCCTGGGTGGTTCAGTTGGTTAAGTGACTGCCTTCAGCTCAGGTCATGATCCTGGAGTCCCGGGATCGAGTCCCACATCAGGCTTCCTGCTCAGCGGGGAGTCTGCTTCTCCCTCTGACCCTCTTCCCTCTCAGTGCTTTCTATCTCTCATTCTCTCTCTCTCTCAAATAAATAAATAAAATCTTTAAAAAAAATAAATAAATACGAGGCTTATTAATTTTTAGGGGAAAATGCAGATATGCTTTTGCGTCTATAAGAATATCTTATGACAAGGATGAAGTAAGTACAGAAAGCCAGAGAAAGCAAACTGTAAATAGGAACAGATAAAATGCTGTGCTTTGGGGAAGCAATATGTACACAAAGCAAGATGATAGATAAAGGGCGCTTGGGTTGGCTCAGATGGTTAAGTGTCTGCCTTCAGCTCAGGTCATGATCCTGGGGTCCTGGGATTGAGTCCCGCATTGGGCTCCCTGCCCCTTGGGGAGCCTGCTTCTCCCTCTGCCTCTCTCTCTCTGTCTCTCATGA
The DNA here is from genome assembly GCF_003265705.2 of Callorhinus ursinus. Classification (NCBI taxonomy): domain Eukaryota; kingdom Metazoa; phylum Chordata; class Mammalia; order Carnivora; family Otariidae; genus Callorhinus; species Callorhinus ursinus. The sequence goes on from NW_027397072.1 coordinate 42,750,915, forward strand.
ACAAATAAATAAAATTTAAAAAAAGATGATATATATATTTATTTACTCTTTTGGCTAAAATCCTCTAGTGATCCTTGATTAATTTTTTTATAAATTGCCAACAACCTGTGATGACTTACAGTACCCCAGATGATCTGGCCTCTGCCCATTTCTCATTTTCTTCTTTTCCTCACTAAGCTCCTACAGCATTAGCCTACTCACTTCTTTGAACAGTGAAAGTTCTCTCCTGCTTCAGGGCTTTGGAACTTGTGAGAATAATATTATCTCCTATGTTAGTTAAGTGTCATTTGTCTCCATCTCCAAGAGGCCTTCCCTGAACTACCACTTGCCCATGATCCATCACTCTTCATCACATAATTTTTTTCTATGATAGGACTTATAACTCTCTGGTATAATGCTACTTATTTATTTTTATTAGTGCTTCATCCTTCTACTCCACTGGAAAGAAGTACAAGAAACTTTGGTTCTTGATAAATTCTAGGCACATAAGAGACATCTGTAAACATTTGCTGAGTAAGTGAGGAAAGACTAAAAAATTAAAAAAAAATAAAGATAGAGAGATGGAATATAGCTGCAGATGTGTAGATGAGAAATGAGCTCAATAAATTGAAAAACTAGTAAATTTAGTGCTTTGGCAGATAAATGTAGGCCAATAATGCCTAACACACTGGAAAACCAAGAATAAATCAGTTAATGATTAAAGAAGATGACACTAAACAATTTTTGGGAAGAGTTTTGATGAAAATTTTCATGTTATACAAAACGTGTTCAAGATACTAAAAGACAAAAACTCTTACTGTTGATTCTAAATGACAACAAAAAAAAGGCAAAGAAGGAAACTGCATATAAATTTCATTAATTAAAATATTATCAAACTTACACATAAATTTGTTAAAAGGCTAATGTATCATGATCTAGTTGCATTTATCTCAAGGAGTCAAGGATAGTTCAGTATTAGAACATCCATAATTGTAATGTTCTAACTTAACAGAAAAGAACAAAAAGTCATATGCTTATTTAAACCTATTTTAATTAATATAATTCAAATGAGAAAACTAGAAATAAAATATATTTATTAACTTGACAAAATATGCTTATTAGATTAGGCATCTGTATCTTAAATTCCCTAGGTTTAAAATATAAATGGCCTAAAATGTAATTGATTAAAATTAAAGGGGCTAATGAATCAATAGTTCAAAATGTAGTCTCTAGCACATGATAAATACTAAAAAACAAAACAAAATGAATAAATAAAGCATGGATAGTACTGAATCCTACATATACTATGTTTTTTTTTCTATACATACATATTGATGATGAAGTTTAATTTATAAATTAGGCACAGTAAGGGAACAGCAATGATAATAATAAAATAGAACAACTGTAACAATATACTCTAATAAAAATTATGTGAATATGGCCTCTCTCTCAAAATATCACATTACACTTTACTAACCCTTCTCTTTGTTTTGATGTGAGATGATGCCTTCATGCTGAGATGACATGGGGTGAATGATGTAGGCCTTGTGACATAGCATTAGGTCACTATTGACCTAACCATTCATCAGAAAGAGGATCATGTGCTTCTGGACCTCAGAAAGCAAAACTATAGGATGGGACTACTATAATGTTATTTTTTAGAAATCAGCCTATTACATACAGTTCACCTTTGAACAATGTGGGAGTTTGGGGTGTCAACACCCTGTGTAGTTGAAAATCCACGTATAACTTTTGACTTCCCAAAAACTTAATTACTAATACTCTACTGTTGACTAGAAGCCTTACCTATAACATAGTTGATTAACACATAGTCTATATGTTATTATATACTGTATTTTTATAATAAAGTAAGATAGAGAAAATGAAATATTAATAAGAAAATCATAAAGAAAAGAAAATACATTTACAGTACTATATTGTAAAAAACCCACATAAAAGTGGACCCACACGGACACCTGGGTGGCTCAGTTGTTAAGCGTCTGCCTTCGGCTCAGGTCATGATCCCAGGGTCCTGGGATCGAGTTCCACATGGGCTCCCTGCTCAGCAGGAAGCCTGCTTCTCCCTCTCCCACTCCCCCTGCTTGTGTTCCCTCTCTCACTGTGTCTCTCTCTGTCAAATAAATAAATAAAATCTTTAAAAAAAAAAAAGTTGACCTACACAGTTCAGACCTGTGCTGCTCAAGTATCAACTGCAGTTAGTTTTTAGTGCTCTTTTATTATTATGGAGATTATTATTCACTATTTGCTAGATTAAGTTTGCTAATTGTGTTCTCCAAATTTCCCATATCCTTATTAACTTTCTGAATGACCAGATCTATCGGTTACCAAGAAATTTTGTTAAAAATATTTTTCATTATGAAGGCAAATTCATCACTAATTAAAAAGTCATTTTTGTTCTATGCTTTTTAAGTAGATGCATGCAAATTTAGAATTGTTACATTTTGATGAACTGAAACTTTTAGATACCTATGTTCTCTAGAAAGGATAAATGTTTCCTTCTCTTAAGACTACTTAATTGTGGGGCGCCTGGGTGGCTCAGTTGTTATGCATCTGCCTTCGGCTCAGGTCATGATCCCTGGGTCCTGGGATCGAGCCCCACATCGGGCTCCCTGCTCTGTAGGAGTCTGCTTGTCCCTCTCCCACTCCCCACTGCTTGTGTTCCCTCTCTTGCTGTGTCTCTCGCTGTCAAATAAATAAATAAAGTCTTAAAAATAAGAGTACTTAATTCTATAAATATGAATATATGTATGTTCACTTATATATGTATGTGTGTGTATGTTATTTAGCAGCATTTATTAGTTACTTGGCATTATTCTAAGTACTTCATAACTATTAACACAGTTAATGTTATCTAAATGTATCACTTGGAGATGCCTGGAACATATTGTTGTATAAATTCATACCTTAATTATTTATAAATACCAGGTTATGAGTACAAAATCTCAAGAAGTATTATTCTGGTATTTTTTCCACCAAGAATCAAGGATGACTTAGTTCACTATGCCATATTCTTTTCTTGTTGAGCATACATTTCCTAACTCTTTATTTCTCAAAGATTGTGGCTTTATACATAGTCCTGTTTCAATGAACCCACCAGGCATGGGCCCAAGGCTCCATACCTATTCAATTGTTAAAACCCAAGGCACCATTTCCCTGGATTTTATAACCCACTCTTTTCAGTCATATTTTCAGAGCTTTTTTTATTCCTTAGCAAGCTTTATTTATAGCCTCCTTCTAGTCTTCTATATTATAAGATTTCTCCTATTGTCCTGGGATATTAGCTGCATATGCAAAAATGATATTAACTGTTATAAAAATCATTTCTAGATGCTTTACAGCATTTTAGAATTTTTGAGAAGTTTAAGCCCATGTCCTTCAATAAATTATAATGAAATCTACACAATGGAAGTCTATATGTCAGTTAAAAGTATAAGAAATATCTCTGGGATCTTTGTAATTCTTATGTGATAAAAGATCAATATTAGGCATGATTCAATTTATATGAAAGGAAAAAGAAATAAAATATTCTAATTTGTGTATATTTTGCATAATATTACACTATAAAATATTTAGGGGACTAAATATTAGTATATGTGGTTTAACGTGAGGAAGAATAAAAGGAATAGGAGAATCAAGAAGGATTTTTTTACATTTGCCATATATTTTTCTGATTATTTTTATCTAAATGTACTTACATTTTTAGTTTTTCAATGTGTCTCAAATGTGCAGTAATAGTTAAGATCAGACATTTCTGAAACCTGACTCCACTATATATAGTATTATTTGAAGTTAGTCCTTTAATATCTCTGTAGCTCATTTCATTATTTATAGATGAAGAAGATACTAATATCTTACTTCATAATGTTGCTATGAAGAATAAATGAAACAATATATGTACAAGAATTGAAAGAGCCCAATTACCATCGTATTTGTGTCCCTCAATATTTCTTTAGTAAAACAATTGCAAATGATTTTTTAAATTACATTTTGGGCTCAATATAGGATGTAAGTGCCACAGGGTAATGATTATACCAACAAATACAGGCAGGGCATTAGTATTGAGAATCAATTATTTTCCTCTCATGTCTAGAATAGTGCAGGCTTGTAGCCTCCAAATCATAGAGGCTAGAACCAGTTGTGTATCAGATTTGGAAATATAATCTGAATAACCAAAGCTGTTTATTGCAATCTCAAATATTTTCATTAGAATAAGACAAAGGCAAAATAGCAATTCTGGATTAGTATTAGAGGCTCATCACCTCAGTTGTATTATAATAAATGATTTTGAAAGAACATAATATATTACTTAGTAATTACAAATGATGGTATTTTAATTTAAAATGTCTAGTCTATTTATCTTAAGACCTTCAGAAGCAATTTGCTGTGTCAGGTTAAAAAGAAGTCAATGGAGGTCACGGAAAAGAAAGCAATTTTAGAAAGAACATTCTCACAATGTATACACTAGAATTAGCTACATCATATTAATCATTAAAAAAAAGAAAAAGAAAAAAAGAAAAAAATATATACCCACAACAGCTCAGTTTAGATTAGGGATTGCTATGTTTAGTGTTAATATTTATCATTCCTTTTTATTTGATTTGATTTTATAATAAACATATACAGGTATATATTATGTTTAATACGTATGTATACACACACATACACAGTGAAATTATTATTATAATCACACTAATCAACATCTCCATCTCCTCACATAGTGCCTTTTTCTGGAAAGCACCTCAAATCTACTCTCTTAGCAAATTTCCAGTATAGAATACAGCATTATTAACTTCAATCACCATGCTGTACATTAGATCCCTAGAACTTATTCATCCTACATAACTGCATCTTTGTATCCTTATGACCAACATCTTCCCATTTCCTCCACCTGTATGACCCTGTTAACTAATATTCTACTCTGTTTCTATGTATTCAATTTAATTAGATTCAACATGTAAGTAAGATCATGCAGTATTTTTTCTTGCTGTGTCTTATCTTACTTAGCATAATGTCTTCTAGATTCATTCATATTGTTGCAAATGACAGGATCTCTCTATTTTAAGGATGGATTACATATATATGTATATATTCATACATATATATATATCTATATATAAAAATAGATATCTATATATCACACTTTCTTTATCCATTCATCCATAGATGAACACTTATGTTGTTTCTATATCTTGGCTATTGTAAATAATACTGCAGTGAACATGGGAGTGCAGATATCTCTTCGAAGTACTAATTTAATCTACTTTGGATATATACCCAAAGAGAAGGGTTGCTGGAACATAATGTAGTCCTATTTTTAATATTTTGAGGAACCTCCACATTGTTTTCCATAATGGCTGTAACAATTTACATTCCCACCAATAGTGTATAAGGGTTCCCTTTTCTCTACATGCTCACCAACATTTGTTACCTTTTCTTTTTCTTTTTTTAAAAATTTTATAAGATTTTATTTATTTACTAGAGTGAGAGTGAGCAAGTGAGAGGGAGAGAGAGAGAATTTGAAGTAGACTGCATTGAGCGCAGCGCCCGACACAGGGCTCGATCCCATTACCCGAGATCATGACCTGAGCCGAAACCAAGAGTTGGGCACTTTCACTGAGACACTCAGGTGCCCCTTCTTTTTCTGATAATATCCTAATAGTCTCCTCATGTTGTTTTCCTTCCACTATACATTTCACTGAGCATCAAAGCTCAGAATGTAGAGGTTGGTGAGTAGTAAATCTTTGTGGAGATACATCTTGATTATTTATTGATTCTGCCAAGATTGACTATGCACGGATTTAATCACTGAGGCATCGGAAAAGAAAGTTTCTAAATTTAATTGAAGACATGTTTAAAGAGTACAAGTACCCCACAGAATTTCATATTTTTAGCCATGTTCTGTGATTCTAAGATAAAGAAGAGTCAGTTTCTACCAATATCCATTTGATTTAGCAAATTATTCTATTTATACAAATTGTTTCCAATACAACAGATTTCATGACTTCAACCAACTGAGCCACCCAGGCGCCCTTCTTTTTTTTTTTTTTTAAAGATTTATTTATTTGAGAGATTTCATGACTTCAAAATATTTTTCCAGGTACCACTGAAATATGATTGTGATTAAATAACAACTGCCCCCTTCCAAGTGTTTTAGGAAGGCAGTTTTTCTTACTTCTTCCTGGGTACTTAACAGTCTGCATAACTGAACCTCTTACAATCTCATGAACTCTCTCACCCTTAACAATCCTCAAGGCAAAAACCTGTTATATGGAAGCTTACATAAAGGTTCTGCTTCCAGAACAGCTCAAAGAAACATTCAACTTAATGTATGTAAGTATATTTTAATAAAATATATTACACATTTTGGAATAAGGAACATGTTGGTGACAGCCCAAGCAATTGGTAAAGGGGAGAGAGGGTAACTATAATAATGAAATGGATCCCTACCCTTCCAATCCGAAATGGTCATCTTGAAGGGATTTTTTAAAGATAGGCATCACAGCACGGTAGCTCACCTCATGGTGAGCTAAAGTACTTAGCATTCTTTGCTGTTGCTATTTTTTGAAATTATTCAAGCTAATATTTCAATTTAGAAGTTATTTATAGTAATAAGTTCCCACTAAATTGTTTGTTGTAATTATTTGATGCTTTTATAAGCCTCATAATAAAGAAGACTTGGTACAGAATGAATCAAATGTATTATCTTACACAAGCGATTTTATTCTGATCGTAAAAAACAAGAACATCAAATTACCATGAATTAAACATAACATTATTAGTGTCATGTTTTATTTTGTTTTGCCTTTCTGAGAATAATATTACACTGCTGTCGTAATATTTGACAGCACAAGTACTGGAAGAGATACACTATGCAGTTATCGAAAAGGTATTTATGTTTTCTGTATCAGAGCACTTAGGCATTATTGCTATAATAAACATAGATGCTACCAAAATTCCAGGGTCATTGTCATGTTAGCTAATGTTTAGGGAAAATGGATATATTTGCATACATTATTATTTTCGTTAACTTCCCACCTATAATTTTGTAATTTCAATTGTTCATACGCTTCTTCAATGAGTCGTACATCCTCAGAGTTGTCTCAAAAGTGAATAGTTCTCTTCACCTAACATGCTAGATTTGTTTGTATTTTTGTTGTTTAATTCTTCATGTTCTCCTTATGCAATGTGATATACACCGATGACCTCAGTTACTATCTATTTTAGGACAATTTTTTTTGACTAATTATAGGAAAAGCCAAAACCTGAAAGTCTTAAAATGGAATAGTGATACCTCCAGGTCTATGACCAGGGGTTGCACCTCTGTTTGTATTATTTTCTCATTTTTTGTCTTTAGGCTAGCTTTCTCATGGTTACAAAGATGACAAAGAGTAATTGTGCAAATTTGCTATTGTGTTCATGTGCAGGGAAGGAAGAGACAGCATATCTCCATTAAGGAATAAAAATCTCTTCTAATCAGTACAACTGAACCAATTTAGGTCACATGTATATCCCAGAACCAATTAGCCTCTCTAAGCAACGCTATTTGTTGATTTTCTTAATTCTGTACTCTGACATCTACTTGGGGCAAAATGGATAAGATTGCCCTGACTACTTTAGAAGTTCAGTTTAATTAATACCCTCCTCAGGAACTAGAGATGGATCAATTTTCACCGAGGTCTATGGGCTTTTTGGGGAGGAATGGATACCTAAACTATATTGGCGCTATGGTAGGAAGTCTGAATGGGAAATCTGATGATGGTTAAACAATTTACAATGTCCACTGAGCCATCCATATATTCGCAATTTCTATATCATTGTATGTAGCCCAGGACTGTCTTCAGAGCTCTCAATCAATCTAATTGTTAGTTTACATTTTCAAATGAGTGAAGTAATTATAATATTATAATATCTAGAAATTATTAGATAATTTCTATGAGTCCACTACATTTATTAAATGTTTACTCTTTCCCCTTCCATTAAAAAAAAACCCTAGTCATCTATATTTCTCACTGTAGATTGGCTGGATACACATTATCATGTGAAAAATATTTTTTGACAAAATTTTAAATACTTAAGAAAACAGAAGCCTTGAAGAGGTGTTCCTGATAAAGCATCTTATAGAAATTGGAGCAATGAGGCAGCCATGTTCTTCCCATTAGAGTTTATCCCAGACTGGGTAGAGGAATGGGGAGAGATCCAAGGGGTCCTAGAGGATGACATTATAGATCCTAAAGTTTTGAGAACTTTAGGCAGACTCATAAATACCCGTACATCCCAAATGTGACATGGGAAGAAATAGAGGACACTGGAATGAAATTATGGAAGAGAAAGGATAGTGTTCACTTGTTGGTAATCTTTGTGAGCCATTGACAGGAGGGTTTTCCCCAATGTCCCAGTAATTTGCCAGTTCATGAACCAGTGCACACACTGGAAGGAAGGGTAGAGAGTGAATAGTAGAAGGTTAAGAACTAAAACACTTAGAGGTGTAGGTACTGAAATTGAAAACAAACAAACAAACAAACAAACAAAAACAACCAAAAAAACCCATATTCATAGAAAAAATAAGAATGACATTTCTTATGTGTTTTTTTTTTTTACTGTAATGCATGCTTCCTATGTTAAGAACAATCTCATTAGGTAGGTGCTTTGATTACTCCCATTTTATCATTATAAACTATAGAAAGCTGCATTCATAATATTCCCCTCCACTCTCTATTCTTTCTTGAATAGACAGCATTAAATGAAAAAATTCATTCATTTGCTCACTCCAGAAACCTGAAGGGCATTGTTATGATTCAGACTCATTGCTCACATCCAACCATGCTGTAAGCTAAGCCACTATTATTTTCTAAACATCATTTGATCCCATTTACTTGTCATCTCTATGACCCCCCCAATTCAAAGCATCATAGACCCTCTTCTTCACCTATCCTCTCACCTCACATAAGCCCCTTAAATGCTTGCTTCACATCATTCTTTTAATTTTTAAGCCATTTTCCAGGCTTCCATTTATTAAAATAAATGTTTGCATGCTTTATTTCTCTCCTGCATTATTTAATGGCTTTCGTTGACCTTAGGGTGAATGTTGACTTCCTTAGTATTAACGTATGATGAGTCTTACATCATCCTGTCTTCTATATAGCCTTGTTTCTTATTACCCTTCTTTAGTTCTTTCAAATCCAATTATATTAGCTTCCTAAATTTATTTTTTATGTTCTATTGAATTTATCACAAATGCTGTTTCTTGTGGCAATAATATTCCCATTTTACTTACAAAGGAAACACATTTTTTTCCTCTGAACTCACTTTATGTTTCGGTTTCATCATATATATCATAGGTCCCAATCTCATCTCATGAATAATTTTATACACACACACAAACACACACACACACACACCATGCCTATAAATTTATCCCCACTGTTTGCCTTTTCTACAGATTGAAAACTCTGTGCTGTTTACTATATGACCCTATCTTAGTAACTAGCATACAATGAGAGTGTATGATCTGGATATGGCTAATTTGGATTCACCTCCTGATTCAGATACTAACCGACTATGATAGAAAATGGTCATATTTTCATTTAATTAATTTTCTCTTCTTCCTTGACACTGGATCTTGGCCTGGATCATAGGAACCTGTTCCATATGTTCTTCCATGCTCTTTCTCTGTCTACTAGTTTGATGATGATATGCAAAATGAATTTGGAAGTCAGGATTTGAAGATGAGCCACTAGAGAGAAACCTGGGTCCTTGAATCATCATTTGGAGGAGAGCTGTTTATGTAACTGGAACAGTTGTTTGGAATTTACTTATGTGAGACAATTAACTTCTATTATATTGGAGCCAATATATATGTTTTGTTTGTTTCTTGTAACAGTCATTCTTATACTAACAGAACAACACTTAACTACCTGTGCCTCCAATTTTTCTCCTTTAAAGTGAGGGTAAGAAAAATATTTAATCACAGAGTTTTTTTGGAAAAATCAATGAAAAATATGTGCAAACCAATTATAACAATTGGTGACAGGTACTATGTTCACTATTTGTTGAGTGGATTAATTATTTAAATGTCTATGGTCAAATATATATAATTAAAAGAAATTTCCAAAGCAGTATTTCACAGGCCATATCTAGCTTATTGACATAATGTGTTCCTCCTATACAGTGTTGACCTATGCAATGTTAAATGAATATGTTTTGGCTAATGAACATTATGGATTTCCTATTAAATCTGTATTTCCGATATGATTTGAAAATATCTGAGGAGCTGGCAAAAACTAGCTCTCCATTCCAATGTGGTTACAACCAGGAGAGATAAATAGCTGCCACCATCTTTCAATGGGACATGCATGCTCCAATGGGTTCAGTCACCACAACTTGCTGCTATCTTTTTACTCTGAGGATAATTAGTCCTTTATTGTCTTATTAAGGGTATGTTTATCAAAATTAGAAGAAACAACCCATAGAGAAAGAAGAGAGTTGAATGTTTTGTAAATTGGGCAGGTGTGTGTGTGTGTGTGTGTGTGTGTGTGTGTGTGTGTGTGTGTGAAGTGAAAAGTCTATCACTCTTTAGGCTTTACCCTTTTAGGACAAACCTGCATGATCCTATAACTATTTCAGTGTTACTTCTGATCCACGAACCATTTCCTGAATCAGCTTGTATTTCAAAGGTGGAACTCCTTAAACACTTAGATCCAAAGAATTTTTGTGAGTGGTAGTTGTGTTCTTTATACCATATATAAGAAATAGCAAGATATCCTACCATCACTATCAGAAGGTCTATTAATAATTAAATATTTATGGAAATAGATAAGATGAAAATATCCTTTTGACAGGAACAGCATAAGCAAAGGTATTTGTAAATATACCTGATATCCTCTAGTTTTTTCACACATACTGAATCTTATTTTCTTTTTATATTAAATAAGAAATTGTGAAATGGTAACGCTTTTCAAACATTGTTCCATGAAGCTCTAGTGATACTGAGGACAACATAGGAAGAATGAGTGGGTAATTGGACAAGGATCTCATTCCCAATTGCAGTAACAGAGTAGCTAGAATTATATCCCATATAAAGCATTTGAGCCTCATGAAATATTTTTTTTCTAAGGAAAATACTATCTCTTTTCAATGTAAAGATTTTGATAACTGGTAGTTTGAATGACATGTTTATTTTCCTGAGAAGAGGAAACAAGCAAACTAATAATAATAATCATCATCATAATAAAACAGAGCTGGAAAAAACATACTGAAGTATCCTGAGGGTTTTGGTTTTCATATTTATGACTCCATTAAGCTGTATAAAGAAGAAGGAAAGAGTTTCCATAGTCATGTCCCCAGATACCACATAATATGGTGTAAGGTTAAATGATTTCTGTTAGCTCTAATATCAACATTTATTGCTTAACTATTAAATGAGCTAATTTTCAAGATTATATATCTTCATATTTTTATAAAGTATCTTAATATATAATCTTATAAGAGTACACAAATCTAATTCTACCAAAACATTCTTATTCTGATTTTTATGACTATGAGATCATATTTATCACCAGGAGTAACTCTATAGTCTGTTTCCTCAGAAATAGGCCATTGGACTGTTAAACTAAAAGCAAAGGAAATTCCAGCCTCATTTTGTCATCCAATGATGAATAATCAGTATTTCCTATTCTGTTCATTTCTGCTGTATTTCAGTGTTTTTACAGTATCACAGAACTTAAGTGGAGCTCAAGTTTTCTTTTTTTTTTCTTTTATGAGGGACAGATTGAGAGACAGTGATCGAGAAAGAAAGAAAAAAAGGGAAAAAACAGTAAGATGTGGGGGTTCGAAATGCAAAGACTTAACTATGTCTAATATTAGTAAACGTCTGAGACATGAGTCTTTTTCATAAATTTTAAGTAAGAATATGTGTAAGTATCAGTGGAGAAAGGTTTCCTGAGCATGAGACTTGCTTGCCAGACTGATCTGGACCAAGTCTTCTGAAGATGATCTATTTCAAGATTTGAGAGGGATAGTCTCAAACATCAGGCATTATATATTCCAAAGCAATCCAGATTCTTTTATAATTCACATACACTGGCAGTGTGATAAGGTTTTGTTTTCTAAAGAGCAAAATCTGTGCAAAATTTGTTTACAATTGATGTGTATTAAGAATTTTAATAACCTCCAATAGTCTTCTATGTCAGAAAGTCTTCCATGTCATATAACAACAGATTGACAAGTAGTCTGACAATGTTCAAGAAAAAATAGGACTTCCATCTTCATTTTAGATTTTACTTTTATAACTACTTTCAGCCATTAAGATCAACTGATGGTTGATACAGAGAAATTTATCACCTAAAGATAAACCCACACCAAAATTAGTCTAACTGGGTAGCATATCAAGCTATCCTTTCTGATCAAGTAGAAGAACCTTATCTAGTATTCCTAGGCTATCTCATCAAGAACCAACACTACCTTTATTACTCCTAAATCTATCTTCTGTTCATATGTCTTACAAGGGAAAGATTAATATCTTTGGATACCTGCTGAACAGAGACACACTGCAATTTAGATGCCTAAAAAGATCTCCATTAGCATTGTTTAGTATATCCCTCTCTCTATTGTCTCATTAAATGGAACCAGAGCCAACCCACATGGGCCAAATGATTAATTTAGACTGATTCTCTACTTTGTCTTTATCATCTCACTCAAGTTACATGTACTGGTATAAGTTCTAACAATTCTTCCTTAAAAATTAATTTAAAATATGGCACAAAACCCAGTTTCCCTTTTCAAGGATTCATCTTTCACCTGAACTAATTTCTTGCCTCTATAATCAGCCAATCCTATTTTTTTTTACCAAATCAGTATAATGGCATGATATATAAACCTAAACTTAGCATTTGTAATTTAGAAGATTAATTAATAACTAAGTCAATTTATTTTATTATTTTTTAAATTTTTTTTAAAAGATTTTATTTATTTGACAGAGAGAGAGAGACAGCAAGAGCAGGAATACAAGCAGGGGGAGAAGGAGAGGGAGAAGCAGTCTTCCCAGTGAGCAGGGAGCCTGATGCGGGGCTCGATCCCAAGACCGTGGGATCATGACCTGAGCCGAAGGCAGACGCTTAACGACTGAGCCACCCAGGCGCCCCAATAACTAAGTCAACTTAAATCATAGCCATACATAAAACTCAGCCTAATGAATATAACGATTGGTCTTTTGAAAAGTCCTTAAAACACTTTACATAGATACAGTATACTGCAGTTGGAATGCTGAAGTAAATATGAGATGAGAAGAGGGAAGAGGAGAGAGCATGGATCATGACCCATGGAGATGACTATGGTTGGAAAGAGAATTCATAGGTCAACATCTTCTCATTTCAAATTATCACAGTCCTTATTATGTATGTCCAAAATGTTCAAACATGAAGGAGAAGAAATATGATGCTCTTCTGAGTTTATTCCTTTCTAGGTAACTTGATTTTAGTCTCAGGTGATTGAGAAATACCTTTCATAACATGAGTTGGACAATGAAAAAAATATCTTTACCTTAAAGTCTTCTAGAATCAAATAGTTCAACTACACTTCAAAACAATGTAAGCTATAGAATTACCTAATGTTATTCAATTAAGAAATACGTAATTGTAAAAGAAGTGGCAAATTTCATGTATAAAATGATTATGTCATGAAATAAGTAAAATATGTATTTTTATAATTATTTTTTCAAGATTGATGAAAAGATAAAATCACTTAAAAATAAACAAAGGCTAAGGATGTTAAAATCTAGCGCCAACAAACTCAAGGAACTTCTAAAAAATGTATTTGAAAATGAGCACAGAATGAAATTATGGGATCCATAGGGGAAAAACTAAACCAATCCCCCCCCCAAATAAATATATAAAACGAGAGCACACCTAATGCCCAGTTCTTAATTTCTAACACCATTCTCCATTAAAAGAAACTAGAGTTCCTTGGAATTCTAGGACCAGGACAAGAACGATATGAGTTTTATAATGCCAGAAAGTAGGAAAGTGCTAAACATACGTACACAAATGGGAGTATGGGCATATTAAAGGACACATAAGAATCAACTAAAAGAGCTCCCAGTGGACAAAGCTGGGATGATATGAGCAAAAAAAAAATAATTACTGGATTATAACACAAAATATAAAATACAAATTCATGAATACTGACATAAGCACATGATTAAATAAATAAATGGGGAAAGATAGGTGAAACACTTGTGGATAAATAATCAAAATAATTTATGTAGATAATCCAACTCTCTATCAAGGTTAACATCAATAGTAATGAGTCATCATAAGAATATATATCCTTGATATGAAATTGTGAGAATGGCACATTACCTCTGTGGTCTGACTCCCATGAATGCATTACCCCTGTGCAATCATGAGAAACCCTCAAACAAGAAACATTCTACAAAATACCTGGCCAGTACTTCTCACAGTTGTCAAGGTCATCAAGAACAAGAAAGTCAGACAGATGAAATCTTATAGCTAGTAGAAGCCTACAGATGATGAATAAATGTAATAGTTATCTTGGATGTGATCTTAGAGCAGTAAAAGAACATTTAGAAAAACTGAGGAAATGTGAATAAAGAATGGACTTGGTATAACAATAATGCATTGATACTGTGAAAAATATGTCATATATATATTTTTAAATATACCATATTAATGAAAAATGTTAATACAGGAGAAACTGGCTATGGTGTACCTGGGAACTCTGAAATATCTTTGTAAATTTTCCATAAATGTCAAACTACTCTCAAATAAAAAGTTTATTATATGAAAAAAAATGGAATCCATTTTCCGGTTCCACATGTAAAAAACTTGGAAGTCACCACTCTGTACTAACAAGTAAAAAGCTGAACAGACTGAAAAATTAATAACTCTTTTTGTGTGCTCAAGAAGAGAGGACATAGGGCAAAATACTGCCCTCAAGACCGGAGAGACAGCCAGGTGAATATAAGGAGTTGTGGGGCTTACCTGAGCAGAGAGTCACAGTAGAACTTTCTGCAAGAACCAATGCCAGAGCAGCAACATCAGAACTGTAATTGACGAATTGCTGGAGTCTCAGGGTGGACAACTGAGAGCTGAAACTTCCAGGGGACCCAGGCAGTGTGGGGAGGACAAGAATTTTGTGAGGTTTACCTCCAGAAGCTCAGTTTCTCACAATAGAGAGCTGAGGAAATCCCCTTCAGATCTAGCAGAGGGAAGTGAAAAGGAAGCATTCTGAAATACTGAATAGCAGTGTGTTCTTAACAAGACCTGCCCTCAGGAGAAACCAATTAACTACAGCCTAACTCCCTGTGGTATTATCACAGCCCAACTGACCTGGCAAAAGGGAAATATCCAATTCCTACCCTCTTTAGCCATCCTATCTCACCTAATGGAGACAAAACAAGTAAGCAAAACAAACAAAAACATAAAAACACTGAAAAACACTTGTGAACTACATAGTCCAAAGGCATAGACTCATCAATAGACAGAAACCAAATCATAGCACCATAGATCACTTACCCTCCCACCATACCTCACACCATATTTCTGAAGACCTATTTACAGCAGTTCCTTTATCCAGTATATCATGTCCCACTATCAAGAAGCAAAATTACAAGGTATACTGAAAGGTAAAAACAAAGAAGCTCTATTTGAAGAGATAGAACAAGCATAAGAAACAGACACAGCAGAAATGTTGGAATTATCAGACCAAGAATTTAAAACAACTGTGAAATATCTTTCCATTTATTTGTAACATACTTAATTTTTTTTCATCAATGTCTTATAAGTTTCAGAGTACAAGTCTTTCACTTCCTTGGTTAAATTTAATCCTGGGTATTTTTTGATGCAATTTTGTAAATGGAATTGTTTTTTAAATTTCTCTTTTGCTAGTTTGTCACTAGTGTATAGAAACATAATAGATTGCAGCATTATTTACAATAACCAAGATATGGAAGCAACCCAAGTGTCCACTGATAGATGAACCCAAGTGTCCACTGATAGATACACACACACACACACACACACACACACACACACACAGGAATATTACTCAGACATAAAAAAAGAAAGAAATCTTGCCAATTGCAACAACATGGATTGACCTTAAAGGTATTATGCTAAGTGAAATAAGTTAGCCAGAGAAAGACAAATACAGTATGGTTTCACTTGTATGTGGAAACTAAAAAAAAAAAAAAAAAAAAAGTAGACTCATAAATTTAGACAACAAACTGGTGGTTGTCAGAGGGGAGAGAGGCAGAGGGATAGGCAAAATCGGTGAAGGAGACTAAGACATACAAAGTTCCAGTTAGAAAATAAGTCAAAGGAATGTAAAATATAGCATAGGAAATATAGTCAGTATTATTGTAATAACTTTGTATGGTGACATGTAACTATACTTTGTGGTGAGCATTCCATAATGTATACAAATGTTGAATTGCTATGGTATACACTTGAAATTAATATAATGTGTGTTAACTATACTTCAATTAAAAACAGGTGGATAAAACAACCATGAGAATGCATTTTTGTTTGCTTGTTTCAATTTTTTATTTAAATTCTAGTGAGTTAATATGTAGGGTAATAAAGTTTTCAGGAATAGAATTTAGTGATTCATCATTTACATACAATACCAGGTGCTCAACATAATAAGTGCCCTTCTTAATACTCATCACCCATTTAGCCCACCCCCTGCCCACCTCCCCTCCATCAGCCCTCATTTTGTTCTCTATTGTTAAGAGTCTCTGATGGTTTGCTTCCTTTGATGGGCTTTTTAGAACACAGGATATGGCTAAAGAAAGAATCTCTGAGCTAGAGGATATATCAAAAACCCAAAGCAAAGACAACAAAGATTGAAAAATAAAATAAAACAAAAGAGCAAGGACTATGGGACAAATACAAAATGTGTAATATACACATAATGGGACTACCAGAAGAAGAAAACAAAACAAAACAAAACAAAAACCCCTAAAAAACAGAATATGCAAAATGATAATGTCAGAGTTCCCCCAAATTAATAAAAAACACAAAACCATAGACCCAGGAATCTCAGAGTATTAAGCAGGATAAATGTTCCTCGAAAACTCTACCTGGGAATTTCATTTCAAACTACAGGAAATCAGATATATAGAAATAACCGTGAAAAAAATGCCAAAGGGGAAAATAAACACCTTTCCTATAGTGGAACACATATCAGAATTGTACTCAATAACTAAAGTATAGGAAAAAAAAGACTACCAACCTAGAAATGATTCTTCAAAAGTGAAAAAGAAATAAAGGAGAAATTTTCTCAGACGGATTGAGGGAACTTTTTGCCAGTAAACCCACCTTGCAAGAAATGTTAAAATAAATTCTTTAGAGAAGGAAAAAAAATAAGTAGTTCAGAAACTTGGATCAATGTAAAGAAAGGAATAGTGTCAAAGAATTAATAGCTAAAATAAAAATGAAAAATTGTTTTTCTTATCATTAAGTGATCAGAAAACAGTGTGTTAATTATAATATCAAAAATGTGTTTGATTACATAAGTTTATGCATAAGTGAAATGAATGACAATAATGATACAAGGGACAGGAGGAGCAGTTAGGATTATTTTGTTATTATACAGTACTCACACTGCCTATGATGTGTATTGCATTATTTCAAAGTGGACTTGGATTAGTCTGTAAAATGTATATTGCAAACTCTAGGACAAACACTAAAAAAAATAAAAAACAATAAAACAAAACAACAACAAAACCTACAGCCAATTAGGCCAACCACGTTCTTTTCCCAGATGTGTAATGACTGCAAACAGCAGCTTCCTCAGTAGTATACATAGTCTGTCGCGCATATAGATTGCCCTAAGAACAAGGAGATAAACCTTTCCATTGGACATTTATGTCTGAAGTTGTCCCCAGTCTAGGCCCCAGACAGGTATGTGGAGTGCCACTGGCCTCAGGGCACAGTGGCCAGGATCCACATTGGCCAAGTCATCAGATCCATCAGTTCCACACCACAAAACAAGGATTGAGGCCCTATCCAGGGCCAAATTCAAGTTACCTGGCTGCTAGAAGACCCACATCTCCAAGAAGTAAGACTTGCCAAATTTAACATGGATGGATTTGAATACATGGTAGCTGAAAAGCAGCTCCTTTTGGTTGGCTGTGGGGTCAAATACCTTCTACTCACGGCCTTAGAGAAGTGGCAGGCCCTGCATTCCTGAAGTCATCAGCACTGCTCGATCTTTACTTACCAATAAAAACTACTTCCTGTCTCCAATAAAGAGTTAACAACAATAACAGAAAAAGCAAAACAAATAAAAAACACCAAGTACAGTTGACCCTTGAACAACGTGGGTTTGAACTGAGCAGGTCCACTTATACATGGATATTTTACAGTACTGCAAATGCATTTTTCTTCCTTATGATTTTCTTAAAAACATTTTCTTTTTCTAGTTAACTTTATTATAAGAATATAGTATATAATACATATAACATACAAAATATGTGTTAATGGACTATTTATGTTATCATAACCTAGGTTTCCAGTCAGTAGCAGACTATTTGTAGTTGTTTTGGGGGAGTCAAAGGTTATATGTGAATTTTTGATTGTGCAGGAGAGGGGTGGGGGTGTGGCACCTCTAACCCCCCTATTATTCAAGGATCAATTTATAAGTGACATGCTAAGAAAGGAGAGAATAATGGAATAATAAAATGTATACTTAAAACCACAGAAGTCAGAAAAAATAATGGAAGACAAAAATAACAATGAAAACAAGGGCAACAAATAGAAAACAGTAAGAAATACAGTAGATATCCATCCAATTACATCAATAATCACTTGGAATGTCAATGGCCTAAATGTACCAATTAAAAGACAGATTTTTGGAATCCATCACAAAATAAGACCTATCCATATAGTGTTTATAAGAAACCCAATTGAAATATAATGACCCATATGAATTAAAAAGCAAATGCATGGATAAAGATACACTATGCTAATACTAATTTTTTTTTTAAAAAAAGATAAACTAGAGTAGCTATATTAATTTCAAATAGAACAGAATTCAGAGCTAAAATATTATCATGGATAAAGATGAGGCATTACATAGCGATAAAAGTTTATTCTATAGGGAGACATAACAGTCCCAACTGTGTACATGCTCTAATAGTAGCCCATCAAAACACATGATGCAAAAACTAATGGAACTTCAAAGAGAAACAGATGAATCCATATCTAAGTTAGAGAATTCAATACTCCTCTATCACACATGGACAGATCTGGCAGGTAGAAAATCCGTCAGAACATAGTTGAACTCAACAACACCATCAATCAACTGGATATAATTGGCATATATAAAGTACTTCATCCAACAACAGAAGAATATAAATTCTTCTCAAGTTCACATGGAGCATTTACCAATATAGACCACATTCTGGGCCATAAAACACCTTAACACATTTAAGATAATAGAAATAATACAATGTTTATTCTCAGCCCACAAAAGAATTAAACTGGAAATCAGTAGGAGAAAGATAGCTGGAAAATCGCAAAATGCACGGAGATTAAACAACACACGTCTAAATAACACATCAATGAAAGTAGAAATCTTAAGACAAATTACAAGTATTTTTAATACAAAGTTAATATATAAAAGTCAATGGATTTTCTAGGTACCAGGAACAAGAAAAATGTAAATTCAAATTAATGACACAATACCATTTGCATAAACAGCCAAAAATAGCAAATGCTTAGGTTTAATTCTGGCAAAATATGTACAAGATAGAGAAAACTACAAGACTCTGGTGAATGAAATTAAAGGACTAAATAAATTGATAAATATGTCATGTTTATGAATAGGAAGTCTCAATATTACTACAATGCCAATTCTTCTCAACTTGATCTATAGATTCAATGCAATTCCCATAAAAATCCCAGCAAATTATATTGCAAATATCAACAAACTGATAAAGTTTATATAAAGAGGCAAAAGAGTCTGAAGGGCCAACATAATATTGAAGGAAAGGAATGAAGTTGGAGAACTGACACTACCATGCTTCAGAACATATTATAGTGCCTTGGTAATCAAGACAGTGTGTGGTATTGGTGAAAGAATGGACAAAGAAATCAATGGAATGTACCAGGGAGCCCAGAAATAGACTCCCCAAAATATGGTCAACTGATCTCTGACAAAAGAGCAAAAACAATATAATAGAGCAAAGATAGTCTTGAACTAATGGTGCTGGAATAACTGGACATCTACATGCAAAAAAAAAAAGAAAAAGAAAAAGAAAAAAGAATCTAGAACCAAACCTTACACTCTCCACAAAAACTAACTCGAAAATGGACCACAGACCTAAATATGAAATACAGAAGTATAAATTCCTTCAGTATAACATGGGAGAAAACCTAGATGACCTTGGTGGTGACTTTTTAGATAAAACACTAAAGGCATGATCCCTGAAAAAAATTGATTAGCTAGGCTTCATTAAAGTTTAAAAACTTATGTTCTATGAAAGACAACATCAAGAGAATGAGCAGATGCCTCAGACTGGGAGAAAATATTTGCCAAATTTCATAAAAGATTATTGTCCAATATATACAAAGAACTCTTAAAACCAAACAAGAAAAAAAAATTAAACAGATGAAAGACCTTCAGACACCACACTAAGTAAGATATACACATGGCAAAACAGCATACGAAAAGATGTTCCACAACATAGTTTATCAGGGAAATTCAAATTAACACAATAACAAGATATCACTACAACCTACTAGAATGGCCAAATGCCAGAACACTAACATCAAATGTTGGTGAGGATCTGGAGCAATGGAAACTCCCATTTAGTGCTCGTGGGAATGCAAAACGGTATAGCCATTGTGGAAGACAGTTTGGCAGTTTCTTACAAAACTAAACACACTATCACCATAGGATCCAGCAACAGCCCTCCTAGGTATTTACCCAAACAGTTGAGAACTTATGTCAACACAAAAACCTGCACACAAACATTCATGGCAGCTTTATAATTGTTAAAACTTGGAAGCAACCAAGATGTCCTTCCGTCAGGAAATGGTATGTACATCCAAACGATGAAATATTATTCGTCACTAAAAAGAAATGAGCTGGGTGCCTGGGTGGCTCAGTCATTAAGCATCTGCCTTCGGCTCAAGTCATGATCCTAGGGTCCTGGGATCGAGCCCCACATCGGGCTCTCTGCTCAGCGGGAAGCCTGCTTCTCCCTCTCCTGCTTGTGTTCCCTCTCTTGCTGTCTCTCTCTCTGTCAAATAAATAAATAAAATATTTAAAAAAATAAAATAAAAAGAAATGAGCTATCAAACCCATAAAATGATATGGAGGAAACTTAAAAGCGTATTCCTAAGTCAAAGAAACCAACCTGGAAAAGGCTATATACTATATGATTCCAAATTTATGACATTCTGGAAAAGGCATAACTATAGAAACATTTAAAACATCAGGTCTGAGGAGGAGAGAGGCATAGAGAGGCAGAGCACAGGATTTTAAGGGCTATAAAAATATATGATACCATAATGATGCATACATGTCATTATATATTTGTGCAAACCCACAGAATATATAAGGCCAACAGCAAACCATGATGTAAACTAGACTTTGGGTCATTACAGTGTATCAATATAGGTTTATTACTTGTAACAAACGTACTATTATGTAGGGGATATTGATGATGTAGGGAATCTATGCATGCATGGCACCAGGGGATATAGGGGAAATCTCTGTACTTACCTCTCAATTTTGCTACAAAATTAAAATTGCTCTAAAAACATAAAGTCTTGATAAAAAAAATGATGTGAAATTAAAAAAACTTTGTAGACAAAATTTAGAGAATTTATTTCCAACACAACAGATCTAAAGAAATGTTTAAAAAATACTTAAAGCACAAGAATATGATATCAAAGAATAAGTTGAATGAAACACTTAAAGATGAAAAATAACATAATTTTATAATGTGTGTGTGTGTGTATACTTTTTCCCTTTTATATTTAACTTGTATCTGACAGGTGCTGAACAACATTTTCCATCTATGGGTTATAATGTTCTGTCATAACTACTCTACTCTATGGTTGTAGAACAAAAGTAGCCCTAGACAATACATAAACAAATGAGCATGGCTATCTTTAAAAATGTTATCCTCAAACTACATTCTCATCCACCAAAAAATATTTAAAATTAGTATGAAAAATGTAAACTCTAATATAAAATTAGTAAGCGATAGAAGGAAATTCACTAAATAAAAAAATAGGGGTAATATACAAGTGAAAAAATACCCATATTTATAACTAATAAAACAAATATAACTTAAACCAATAAGTAACTAGCATTTATGTCAAATTAAAAAAATTACCATGATTATTGTTTCTTTTGTTTCTGTGGCTGTTGTTATGGTATCATCTAGTGTTTGCACTTGGTCAGACAAGAGGGAACTTTCGGCTGTGGCTAACCCAAATATTATTTAATATTTCTAGTGAAAAGAGTGCAACATAAAACAAGAGCCCTAAAAGATAGCCCTAAAAGCATGTCCTTTGGCTTGTCAACCCCTCTTTGAGAATTTATTCCTAGAGAAACCTTTTCTTTCTTTTTCTTTTTTTTTTAAAATCAACAAATGTTTATTGGAAATCTACTAGTCTGGTAGTGTTCAGACTTTAATATATGAATTACCTAAGTCTCTGGGGTGAAAGTGTTAAGGAAATGCAGGAAATTTTACTAAACTATCAAATTAATAAAGCTGGTTATAAAATAGCATTCGTTATGTTCTTTTTTTGTTATAATTACCTTTTGATGTATCTTTTTATAGAATATACAAAAACATATTTGCTAAAATCTTATGGATATATATGCATATTATTTTCCACATTGTACTCACTTTCTATTATAATATATGCTGCTTTTTTGGAAAATAAAATTCTATTATAGCATATAATGAG
Source organism: Callorhinus ursinus (assembly GCF_003265705.2). NCBI lineage: Eukaryota > Metazoa > Chordata > Mammalia > Carnivora > Otariidae > Callorhinus > Callorhinus ursinus. The sequence continues at coordinate 42,773,864 of NW_027397072.1, forward strand.
AATATACATTTTCCTGAAAAAAAGTTGGAAAGTGGGTTTAGTATCAGTATGAAAAATAATCCATACTCACAGAATATATTATTACTATTTATGGAATTATAAATTTTCTATGTTTCATATAAATACATATATGAAGGGTTATATTTATTTATAAGCTTATTAATACATTTTAGCATCCTAAAGATGAAATGTTAATTTTTAATGAACATCCAAACTATTAATAAGCATAATTATTAACTGTTGCATAATTCTACATAATTTTGTATAATTGTACATTGTACTACGTGTTGAAATCTATTTAGTTATTCCTCAATTATGTGTTTTATTTCAATATTATAAACAGTCCTGAAATATTTATTTATTTATTTATTTATTTATTTATTTATACTTGCATGAACCTAAAAAATATATAAATATTTCATTTACCAGATTTCTAGAATGTATACTGCTATGTGAAAATACCTAATATTTTATTATTTTTTAAAAAATGTATTTATTTATTTGAGAGAGTGCAGTGGGGACTGGTAGAGGGAGAAGGAGAGAGAGAATCTCTAGTAGACTCCCTGCTGAGTGCAAACCTGAGCCAAAACCAAGAGTCGGACGCTCAACCAACTGAGCTACCCAGGTGCCCCCCAAAAATCTAATATTTTAATAGATCTTTGTATATCACATAACTTTTTTCCCTTAGACATGTAGATGTTCCTAAAACAGGTTACAAATTAATTCTTGAGATGTTAGTTCAGTACTGATTAAATATTGTTCTCCAAAAAAATGGCTAAAACCTAAACTAATAAAAAAAAATTATAGTTTTGGGAGGTGGAATAATTTTATATTTTAGGAATGGGCATGTTCTTATGGAGGGTAGGACAATGAGTGAGTTGGCTAGTTAGGCAAGACACCTGAGGACACGTAATGATTTTCAGGAAAAAGACAAGGAATCTTGAGATTCAGGAAAACATAAAAGGAAGGAATGTATGTGTATGATAGGTAGTCTTGACTACTTTTCCTGGCCCATACTAACTTGTACACATTTATTATTTCCATAGTAAGCAGTTAAGTCCTGTTGTTCCCCTATATTACAGACTGAAATTTGAAGAAGTAAAAGAAAGAAAAATGTATTCAGTGAAGGGCTCTATTATTCTTATAAAGTCAGAAATCAACTTTAAAATGCATTTTGGGGAAAATTATGGAAATAGCCAAATGTCAGATTTGGGCAGCTTCTTATGCTATGGCTATGGACATCTGTCTTAGACAGGCTTGCGCGTGAATAATGAGTTTCCACCAGGAGGTTGGAAGCTGCCTGATGAAATCTGCGGCTTGGTTCCTTGAACACATTTGGAAGGAAAACAAAGCCAGCTTTGCTGAAGGTGAAAGACAGAGGACCACATATATAAATCCCTGCATTGAGCCTAGATTTTAGCTTTTCTGAATCGTCAGATACATGCTTTAGCTAAAAATTTCTTCTCTTCCTACATCTTACAAACTAGGAACAACTTAGTATATATATTGGTTTTCTTTACCTAGAAACAAGTTTCCTTTTTGGGACTGTCTTTCCAGTGTTGGGACTGTATTGGGATGGGATTTTGTGTGTAAGAATTTATATTTTGAGAAGATTCCATAACATCTTTTGAGACAGGCTAGCATCACTATCTTGTAGAATGTTCCCAACAGGATTAAAATACAAATGTACCAGAGTACGAACTGATCACCATTACCTGAATAAAATTTAAGTTTAACCAGGGAGTGGATATCTAGCAAGAAAATATATGGTCTTTGGAAAGTATGGACTTTATAATCTGGGAGCAGTGTGAAATAAATTCAGGCTTTTGGATTAGGGAAATGAAAGCATCAATATATGTAATTATTCATTCCTGTATTTATCAATTAGTGAATGTTGACCGCAGAGAATACAAGCAAGAATAAAGCATTGTCTTTGCCTCTACCCTCAAGGAAGCAATAAGACAAATTGCAGATATCTAAGAACTATTCAAACCTAAATTACTTTGATGTATGGGATGAAAGGTGATTCTGAAAGCAGAAAACCTAGATGTGTGATCAGACTAAAAGCCTGATTAAGTGATTTATTCATTTCTAATTATTAAAATATGAGATCAAAATTTTAGATTTTTTTAACACTGAAGAATATAAATAGAAAATGAAAATGTGCTTCATATATTACCATCTAGAAATTACAACTGTTTGTATTTTGGTGATTTTTTTGTATCTGTAAAAAATTATCAAGAGACCATTCAGCTAAAAGAAAAAAACTGGTAGCCACCATCCTGAATGAATGATGTTATTATTCCTAATTATCTCTTTATATTTTATAATGTATCAGTTTTTGTGGCTATATCCCCAACTAATGTTTCAGTTCTTATTTGTAAATGTTCAGAGCCCAGTTTATTTTAATGTACATTATTTTAATTCTGTTTCTGCCCTTACGCTTTAATTATGATTCCATACATTCTTCAAAGTTTACTTTAATGCTGCCACACCATTTCCCCTCACAATATCACTAACACAAAATTTTCTGTGTATTCTGTCCATACTAAATATTGAGGATGGGGGTGCCTGGGTGGCCCAGTTGGTTAAGCATACAACTCTTGGTATCAGCCCAGGTTATGATCTCAAGGTCCTGAGTCTGAGCCCGGTGTCAGGCCCCGCATTCACAGAGTCTGCTTGAGATCTTCTCCCTTGGTCCTTGTGCCCCCTCCCCCCATCTCTCTCTCTCTCAAATAAATAAATAAAAGCTTTAAAGAAAGAAATACTGAGGATGAACAGGATGTTAAACCCTAGATGATGGAGAGGTAATGGAACAAATAAAAAACTGCATGTTAATTTGTTTCTGTTTTCCAAAGTCCATTTATTTAGTCAGTTTGGACAGCTGTAACAAGCTACCACAGCCTGAGTAACTGCAAAAACCATTTATTTGTTACAGTTCTGGAGGCTGTACACCATTAAGGTGCTGGCCGATTCAGTGACTAGTGAGAGCCAGCTTCCTGGCTGGTAGATGGTCAGTTTCCATCCACGTGCTCACATGGCCTTTCCTCTTTCCCTGCTCTGGAGAGAGTGAGCTCTTCTGCCCCCTTCTTCTTTTAAGGGCATTAATCCCATGATGAGGACCCCACCTTCATGACCTAATCTAACTGTAATTACCTAAAAAGGCCCCACTCCTAAAAACCATCACTTTGAAGCATAGGCTTCAATATATGAATTAGGTGAAAGGAGAGCGACACATGTCTTTGGACCCTAGCACCATCTACAGTGTTCCCCAAGACCTGTCTCTTTTATCACTGATTGATAACTGAGCTGCTTAAATATAGCATTATATCTGAAACATGATTATTAAAAATCTAATCTAAATTAGATCAAAACATTCAGTGTACGTTTTTCACAACCAGTATTTATAAGCAGAGGTGCAGTACTGGTATGTCTAGTGTGGCCTTGTAGGGGTAGAGGGAGGCCTTATTCTACAAGTTAAATCTGTATGCTCTTTATTTCCACCATTCACACAGTCTTCTGCCTGTTTCATCTATACACTCTGTTTCATTTATATATTCTCTTACTAGTGTTGATAGATTTCAAACTAATAGCGGGCCATAACAATGTTCTTCCCTAGTGTATTCATTATAATATCTAAGACATTATAATACATACAAGTATAACACATGAAGCTCTCAAACATATTTCTTCATTTGCTCCTCCACTGAGGGACTGACTGCTTGAGGAGGAAGCAGAGAAGGTGAGAAGAGGAAATGAGATTCCTGCAATTTCTTCAGTCTCTTTTCCCTTCCTCTTTTGCTCATCTATCAATCACAGACACATCTCCATGCTTGTTGTGTGACCTATACACATTCAAGCAATATTCTGTCACAGAAACCCATCTGCCTGGTAGCATATCTCCCCACATTTCAACTTTTTACCAACTTTCCCCAAACACTTGGGACTATTTCATTTTTGTCAGCTCAGTGCTGATAACGGAATATAGGTTGTTACTCTGCCCTTTTGTGACTAAATAAATGTGTAAATAACCAAAATTATATTGACCCAAATTAGTTTACATTGTTTGCAAACTGAAGGAGTGATTGGTATTTGATTATCTGTCATCTGGTAAGGAAACAACTCATATTTGGATGGAGGAATGTCTGTCTGTACTTTAGTTTTCACAACTAGCTTCAAAGGATTTACTGTGGACCTGGGCCTCTCTTCTCAACCCAATAGCATGTTCATCAATATCTGAATTTATTCTGTAATTGGATTCAACCCTTCCATATTTGGAAACCTTCATAAATGGCATAGAAAGCTGTGAGATTTCAGAGACAAAGCATAGTCCTGAATGGCTGTGAGTCTACTTAAAAACTCCATGTTTCTGGTTCTTCTGTCTGTATACTCCACTATTTGCCCTCTCAAGGAACTTAGAAACCAAAGGAGACCAATATCCACTCCATTCAGGTAAACAGAAAAGTAGCTAATCTTACCACCCTCTGAATAATCTTAAATTCTTCTGTATTTTATCATTGTCTACAATGTCAATCATCAGATAAGGATAACAAATCTCTTAATCAATACATATGTATTTAGGTTTTGCCTCATTGTCTAAAAAAATTGAATAGTGTACACAATCATGGACTTTATGATTAGATTAAAATAAGCATAAAGTAATCAGAGCAAATGGAGGGGAGAGAATTAACAAGATCATGAAGTCTCTAAGCCCTTGTGTTTATCTACTCTTACAAGTAGACTGTCACCCCTGTGTTTTGGTTATCGAATGTATTTTTTTTTTCCTCACAAGTATGCTGTCTTCCCAGAGAAAGAACTATCTTACCTCAGAACGAACCTTCAAGAAATTGGAAAGTAGATTAATATCTGTAGATTGTTTTAAGTGAAATTAAAGACCTAAGAAATGTCAAAATTCCACAGCAAAAAATGGGCTTTCTCCTTTGGGTGCTATGACAAAGGTGTCCATTGACAAGTGGATAACTTGCATGGAGGAAAATGATATAATAATATTCCATGGTTACTAAATGTATTGCAAGAAAAATTACTTCTCTGGTTTCTCTCCGCATGGTCCCTTAGGGCCAGCCTCATAAATAGATGGATTTGTCACTTTCCTCTCTAGGCCTGTTTCACCAGATAGAAAATAAGGAAGTTTGGCTAACTGTGTCCTACCCAGAAGAAACACTTTATTCTCTCCTAATATTTATTGCAAATATAATACTTTAGTAAAATATTGCTTCTAACCGCTACGTTGAAAGACATAAAGAAGGTAAGAAAGGGGAAATTTCCAATGGAATCAACATTTCTTATATAGACAATTATATCATCTGAGAACAAATACAGTTTTATTTCTTCCTTCCCAATCTGTAGTCCTTGTCTTGTCTTATGGCATTATATTGGACTTCCAGTACGATGTTGAAAACAAGTGGTGAGAAGGGATATTTTTCCTTGTTTCTGATCTTAGTGAGAAAACGTTGAATTTCTCACTATTAAGTATGATGTCATCTATAGATTCTTTGCAAATGTCTTCTTCAAGCTGAAGAAACTCCATTCTATTCCTAGTTTGCTGAGATTTTTAAAATCATGAATGCATGTTCAATTTTATCAAATGCATTTTTAATGCATCTATTGAAAAAATCAAGTAACTAAATTTACATTTAGTTAAAAATATTTTAATTGCTCTTGAGATATTTTTTCTTTAACCATGTGTTATTTTGAAGTATGTTATTTAATCTCAAATTATTTTGGAACTTTTCCGCTATCATTCTGATATTAATTTATAATTAAATCCATTGTGGTCTGAGAGTAGGTATTGTATGATTTCTTTTATTTTAAATTTATTGAGTTTTTTTAAATCAAAGTATAATTGATATACAAATCTTATTAGTTTCAGGTGCAGATCATAGTGATTCAATATTTTTATACATTATGAAATGCTCCCCACAATAAGTCTAGTTACCATCTAAGTTTCCAAGTCATTACATTACTGACTATATATATTCCCTATGGTATGCATTATACCCCCATGACTTATTTATAATTGTAAATTTGTACTTCTTAATCCCTTTCACCTATTTTGCCTGCCCCCAACCCTTCCCCAACGACTCTGTTTCTATTTTGTTTGGTTTATTCATTTATTTTGTTTTTTCAATTCCAGATAGAAGTGAAATCATATGGTATTTGTCTTTGCCTGACCTATATCACTTAGCATAATACCCTCTAGGTCTAAGTATGTTTTTGCAAATGGAAACATTTCATTCTTTTTTATTCCTGAGGAATATTCCATGGTGTATACACACCACATTTTCTTTATCCATTCATCTATTGATGTACACTTCGGTTGCTTCCATTTCTTGGCTATTGTAAAGAATCCTGCAGTAAATATTGGGTGCATATATATCTTTAAATTGGTGTTTTATTGATGTGTTTTTGATGACCCAGAATTAGGTCTATATTGGTAAATGTTCCATGTGAACCTGAGAAGACTGTGTATTTTGTTACTGTTGGGTGAAGTAGTCCATAGATGTCAATTATATCCAGTTGACTAATGGTGTTGGGTTCAATTGTGTCCTTACTGATTTTCTGCCTGCTAGATCTGTCCATTTATAATAGAGAGGTGTTGAAGTCTCTAAATCAGAGAGTAGATTCACCAATTTCTCTTTGCAGTTTTATTTTTGCCTCAGCTCCTTTGATGTTGTATTGTTAGGCACATACATATTAAGAATTCTGAATTAAGTTCTATTTGAGGTTAATATAGTTACTCTAGCATTTTAGAAAAAAAATTGTTAGCATGGAATATCTTTATCCATGCATTTACTTTGAATTTATGTGTTTTTATATTTAAATTCTGTTTCTTGTAGACAACAGATATTTTTTAATCCATTCTAGCAATCTCTGTTTTAATTAGTGCATTCAGACCATTATAATTCAAAGTGATTATTTATATACTTGGACTAATATGTACCATATTTGTTACTGTTTTGTATTCCTAGCACTCTTTTTTTGTTCCTATTTTTTTCCACTCTTTTGTGATTTTGATACTTGTATATGATTTGTTTTTCTCTCCTTTCTTAGTTTAGCAATTGTACTTCCTTTTTTAAAACTTTCTGAGTGTTTTCCCTAAAGTTTGAAATATATATTTACAAACAACCCAAGTACACTTTCAGATAACACTGTAGGAACCTGATAATAACAAAGGATTTTAATTCTTTCCTTCTGTCCCTTGTATCATTGATGTCATTCATTTCAATTATCCATAAGCATACGCAAGCTTACATATACAAGGATACATAAACATGTACAAATAAATACATTGTTGTTATTATTGTGAACAAATTTTATGTTAGATCAATTAAGAATAAGAAAAATTAATGTTCTTATTTTACCCTCACTTGTTTGTTTTCCAATGTTCTTCCTTCTTTTTGGTATAAGCTTGAGTATCTGACCTATATTATTTTCCTTCTCTTTGAGGAACTTTTTAACATTTCTTGCAAAGCATGTCTACTAGCAACAAATTCCCTCAATTTTGTTTGTGTAAAAAAAGTCTTTTTTTTTCTCCTTTACTTTTGAAGGATAACTTCACAGAGTACAAAATTCTAGGTTTTTTGTTTGTTTACTTGTTTTGTTTTTCCCTCAGTACTATAAATGTCTCATTCTACTCTAAAACAAACTAAAATATGGAGTGCTTTCTGGATAATGTTAATGTCTACTTAAAATAGGAAATCAAGCCTGAAGTGGCAATAAACTCATAAACACCTAAGGGAACATCAAAACCCAACCAAAGTATGAATAAGTAATAACTGGGTGCAACCAGAATGCTAGAAGAGGACAAGGAATTAACATAGTGGCAAGGAAGTTATAAACATTGATTAGAGGAGCACCTGGGTGGCTCAGTTGGTTAAGCATCCAGCTCTTGGTTTTGGCTCAGGTCATGATCTCAGGGTTGTGAGATGGAACCCCACCTTGGGCTCCATGCCCAGCTTATGATCTTCTCTGTCTACCTCTGCCCTTACCCCCTCCCCTGCCTGCCCTTGTGTGTACTCTGTCTCTCAAAAAACAAACAAACAAACAAAAAAGATAGAGATTAGAGAATTATTGACATGGTGAACCAGATGGACCAGGTATGAAAAACATAAGACAGAAGAAGTTAATGTATAAAGGATAACTATGTCTGTTGGTAACTAGAAGTCTTCATGGAGAGGATAACTATGAGATGTGGCCAGCATACAGTGGACTCTGGAACCACATAACTTTGCATTTTGATTAGTTTGATGTGAATGTCAAAGTCTAGGGTGTAACTGGGAGTTCTTTGCTGAAACCAAGAGAAGTTCATTGGAAATGAGGTAAGCTATTCGGGATCTAGGGTTTTGGATGAATTTCCCATGTAGATATTAAAATTAGCAAGATGGGGCACCTGGGTGGTCCAATCTGTTAAATGGCCAACTCCTGATTTCAGCTCAGGTCATGATCTCAGGGTCTTGGGATTGAGCCCCATGTCAGGCTCCATGCTCAGAGAGGAGTCTGCCTGAGGATTCTCTCCCTCCTTCTCCCTCTGCCCCTGCCACTGCTCTCTCTCTCAAATAAATTAGTAAATCTTTTTTTTTTAAGATTACTTAAATTTTTTACAGAGAGAGAGACAGCAAGAGAGGGAACATAAGCAAGGGGGAGTGGGAGTGTGACAAACAGGCTTCCTGCTGAGCAGGGAGCCCAATGTGGGGCTTGATCTCAGGACCCTGGGATCATGACCTGAGCTGAAGGCAGATGCTTAATGACTGAGCCACCCATGTGCCCCGTAAATTAGTAAATCTTAAATAAATAAAATCAGCAAGATGATAGCAAGAGCTTCAGTGGAGAGAAAGACAGTTGTTGAAGCTGAGAAAGTGATTGACATCTCCCTACATCCAAGTGCATTTACTTACTAAGGCCTATGATTCTTTTTTTTTTTTTTAAGATTTTATTTATTTATTTGACAGATAGAGACATAGGGAAAGAGGTAACACAAGCAGGGGGAGTGGGAGAGGGAGATGCAGGCTTCCCTCTGAGCAGGGAGCCCGACGCAGGGCTGGATCCCAGGACCCTGGGACTGTGACCTGAGCCAAAGGCAGACGCTTAATGACTGAGCCACCCAGGCGCCCCAAGGCCTGTGATTCTGTCTGAGTCTCTTTTCCATCTGACCCCTGACTTCCAACAATGTCAGTGCTACTTGTGTTATCTAGCTGAACTATTATAATATATTTCTAATGGCTCTCCTGCTTTACATATGCATTTGTCTAATATTTTCATCTTACTATGACAAGTAAGATTTTGTAAAAAGGCAGAAGTACTCTTACCATTTATTTTCTGAAAATTTTTCATGGCATCTCTGTGTACTCAAGATAACATACAGAATTGTTACTTTGGCCAGCCAAGTCAATCCTTTCTCACACATCTCGTATCACTTGCTCACTTATTTTCTAGGCTAGATCCACATTTTTGTTGTTGTTTTTAGATCCTGTAATACAATAAATACCTTTCTGGATCTGGATCTAGATCTAGATCTGGATCTTCAAACATGTAATTTTTACTATATTTGATTCTTTATTAAATTTTCCATTTTGCATCCCTCTCAGTGATTGCCAATTTTATAGGTGACCCACAAACCATCCCTTTGATTACCTGTTTTACAATCTTGCTCAAGATTGTAACCACTATGTTTCTTGTAACCTTTACCTCCCTCAATGTGTATAAGTTTTACTGATATAAAAAAGCCAAATGCCATTTATTCAACCATTGTCTCATAGATTCAAAGCAGTGACAAGGGTTCTTTCTGTATCAGGGGTAAGATTAAAACATAAAAATGTGAGACTATCTTAACTGGAGAAATAAGGTGCTCTGATGGCCTTTTAGAGAGTTTTTACCACTTATTTGATATTGCTGGTGTTATTTTATCCTATTCAGTCAGAAAAAGAATTTAGAACAAAAGTAAGTGCTCAGTTTACTAATTATTTTTGAAATACTTTATACAAAGGACTCATTTAATGAGATAGAATCTATCAATCAGTAGTATAATAGAGTCTCAGTTTATTTTAACTCCACGAATGTGAGAGAAAAAGGAATTTCTAATGATACTCTCCTTAGTTAAATAAGTGATTTTTTTTAGCTTTAGAGAACTAGAAATGTCAATATAAATATTAAGCAAAAAAACAGTCATATGATCATTTTTAAAAGGAAATTGTTACTTATAGAGATCTTTGAGTTTTCTAGGAATTCTTTTGGAAGTAATGAATCACAGAAATCTTACTCCCTTTCTCCAACCTGCAGCCTGGAGTGAAGATGTTACAGATGGAGCTCTTGCCATCACCTCACACCATGAGGACAAAGGCCACTTCCTACTGAAGATGGCATGGAGAGGTGACAAGAGTCTGATCGAAGCCTTTGTAGAACTGCTTTAACTGTCCTGTGTATTGTACATCAGGATACCTTTCCTTTTTACTGAGTTAACTGTATGTTCTTTCTTGTTCCATCCATCCCAATTTTTGCATATAGATCTAAACCATAAACTCAAAGCAGGATTTCTAAACTACATTTCTTTGATCTTACTCATCTGGGTATCCTCTTTAATGATTATATCATTTTGATGTGTAGAGTATGGACAAAAGAAACCATCTACAACTTAAGTACCCAAACACCAATAATGCATGGTGAACAATGCAGTGAATATCCAAGAAACACACGTGGCTTTGAGATTTGGTTTTAAAATTTACATATTTTTTGCTGTGGTATTTAGATTAATACCCTGATATTGGAGAGGTGTCAGCAGACGATGCTTCTGAACAGGATGTAGGGCTGAGAGGAGATATATGTGTTCCATCTGAAACATACTGATTTTTGTTTAATGCTTTGTTTCTTTGGTTGATCAAAGATAAAACATACAGTTTTATATACCTGCCTCCTGTTCACAAATTTAATGAAATATTTTTGATAGCTTCATATATTTCACATTAATACCTTTAGATATATATGATAGAGTATGTGGATTAATATCCTCTTTGCATAATTAATTAAGTGCAGTGTATACTAGGAGATTCAGCCTAATTATCTCATATATACTTGTTTCCTTTATTAATTTAGTCATCTTTACCAAATGAATTGTGTACTTGAACTATTAATATTTAAATATCATTTTATTTATGTTTAACTTCAAATGGCTATTTATGTTTACCCTACTAGTAGAATTTGTGCTAATCATGACGAATAAATAATCTATTGAATTTACCATCATTAGCATAGTGTCCTTATGAAACTATGGGGTTAGGTTGTTCACCTGCAAGATTTAGAAACATTAGCAAAAGAAGCACTATATTGAAAAGGTACAATCCACTGGAGGGAATTTGGGTCTATTTCAGATTCAAGGCATTGCTAAAGTAATGTTAGAGAACAAGCAAACAAGAAAAAAAAAATTGGTATTTATTCTCATTTTGTGTCTCATAAATGAGTGGTTATTGTTGTGATAAATTCATATTTTTAAACTCACTGTAGATCTAGTTTGTGCCTATGTATGTTTTGTTCCAGCTGAGCTAATCAGCTTTAATGATGCATTGTTATTGAGAATCCTTTTTGTAAGGAGTCTTGCACCTTGTACTTGGTTGTTACCAAAGTCAAAGGCATAATTCATGATTTTAAGAAGTTGAAATCAATTTTGGGTAGGCAGGAAAAAAACATATGGCAACATATCTCAAGACATGAAATATGAACTTCAAAGACAAATATAATCACATTTCTAAACTACAAAAATCAAAGCTAATAACTAAATCAGAGGACAAATGCATAGAAATATCATCTTATACTGGCTTGGAATATGACAGATCACAGAGATGGAAAATAAAGAAATCTGTTCTTCCATTCTTTTATTAATACTTCTAAAATAGTCTTACCAGAGGTTTTTGTTCCTGTTAATTCACAAGTAGAGAGTAATTCAACTTCAGTCCTTTGGCTCAAAAGATGCAAACTAACCTGGAGTCTCCAGATATGTGAAATTGTGAGTAGTATTTACCTAAGCTACATTTTCAGCATAATTAAAGGAAAATTCTCTATTTGTACCTAGGGGTATTTGTTGAATTCTCTCACAACTTGTGGCAGGACAGAATGCACTGCAACAGTTGGACACAGCTCACTAATACTCCTATGTTTTTCTCAACTCCTTTTCCAATAAATGCAGAAATTAATTCTTAAGATTTTGGTCTATTTTGTCTCAATTTTTCATAAAAATGAAAGTATCTCCTCCTAATATTTCACTTATTCCCTTTAAATTCTTCCTAACTCTTATACTTATTTTCATAAATCTTTCTTCTCAAAGTTGTTATTCATTGTTAACTACATTTATTATCGTTTCCCTACTAGGCCATCACTGTCTTCACCGTAACCGTGGTTAACCTAGTGGTTTGGAGATGGTCACTGATAACAAATAGAGCATAATTTTTTGTGAACATAAAAAAAAGGAAAAACAAGGAAAAACCTTCTCAGAAACATCAGATATAAACATCCTCCCAAAAATACTGAATCAATTTAGGTTAAATGACCATTTCAAAACCAGTAATAGCAAGAAAAATTTTTGAGCATGTTGGCTTGGACTAATTTGATTCCACTGTGGAGCTGGGTATGGGATTAAAACCTAAATAAAATTGGGATGATTCTTAAATTGACAATAAATAGTGTCTTCTAACTGAGAATGAAAAAAATTGGTTAATGATATCAAGGAGGTGAAATGGGCTAAAATTACAGTGTTCACTAACATCTCCAAATATTTAAAAGCAGGTTATATAGTTATTTATTATTACCTATGTCATTTTATATTAATTAGAATGATTAATCTAATATTTTGACAAGATTGCTTGTCCTATATATCTGATACTAATTAGCTGCTGAGAAAAGTAGATACCATAGTCCTCCAGCCCTTACCTGTGGGGTATATGTTCCAAGACCCCCCAAATGGATGCCTGAAACCATGGATAGTACCAAAACTATATATATTATGTTTTTTTTCCCTATACATATATACTTATGATAAAGTTTAATTTATAAATTATATATAGTAAGAGATGAACAATGACTAATAATAAAATAGAACAATTATAATAACACACTGTAACAAAAGTTATGTGAATATTGCCTTTCTCTCAAAATATCTTATTGTACTGCACTCACCTTTTTTCTTGTGATGATGTGAGATGATAAAATGCCTATGGATGAGATGAAGTGAGGTGAATGACATAGGCACTGTGATGTAGAATTAGGCTACTAATGACCTTCTGCTGATAGGTCAGAAGCAGGATCATCTGCTTCTGGACCATGGTTCATCTTGGGTAACTGAAACCATGGAAAGCCAAACTGTAGATAAGGGGGGCCTATGCACAGAACTTTTAATAAACATTAAAATCCTAAACTATTTCACTTTAAGAGATAATTCCAAGTTATTTGCCAAAAGTGTTTGCATTAACATTGTATACATAAAAGAATGCCAATTGCCCTTGTTCCTGACAACACCCAATGTCGTCATACTTCTTAAATATTGCAATTCTAGTAGATGTAAACACATTGCTGTCTGTGAATGTATTTATTTGATTTGCAAATACATAAACCATATTGAGTATAGCCGCTGATCACCTGTCTGAGGTAGTGTTTATCCTGTTTCTGTACTGTAAGTTACTCTTTTACCCTTTTTCTATACCGTACTCTTCAGAAGGAAGCCAATTTGTACAGCCCACACTTAGAGTGTGGGAATCATACTCTATCTCCTTAAGGGGAGAGTATCGACATAAATAATTTGTAATTCTGCACAAGAGATTTGTCTACTTTCTAGCATTTATTTATATAATTATTTATTTTAAATTATTTATATGTCCATGAGTATGGAGTGATGGATATTTATTTTATGCTTTGAGTTATAATCCATTACTGTTTTATGTAATCTGTTTCTCATATTGTTCCGGCTTTATCCATTGGCTACTTTCAGTTGGCTCTTGTGCCTCTTGTAGGTACCTTCCAACATTGCAGAGCTTGTTGAGAGCTTCCTCAGTTTTGGGCACTACAAAATGGCCAAGACCCATCTCATATATTCCTTCTTCCAGATCTAAAGTCATCCATTTCTCCAAGGAGTCATAGTTCCTTTTATTGGAGAATGTTATTAGAAAGCTAGATTTAGGCACTGGACATGCTTTTTGGGGCTGGGTGCTATTGTTTTTAGATCCTCTCAATGGACGGAGCAAGGAAATCATGTGTGTATACTAACCTATGTACAAACATATCTATAAATATTTCTATTTTGTTTATATTAAGCTAAACATGCAAAGTAATATTCCCAGCTTGAATTCAGTAGTACAAATAAGTCTCCCCTTGTTTGTCTTAACTTCTTCCCAAACAGTGAGAAACGTGACTATCAACATCTATGCATTTACCTAATTGTTCAATTCTAGTATATATGTAGAGTGATTTCAAAATATTAAGCCCAAATCTCCATGGGAAACAATTTTGTTACCTAAAGTACAGTCCTTTTGTATAATGTCTATGCCTGCCTTTAATCTTCTAGTCTCCACTCATATCCAAAGTTACATAGGTCTGTACTTTTCCCATGCCCACTGCCTTAGGTGAGGTTATTCCATATAGTATATACAGTTAGATCATTTTGAAACAGTCTGAATTCCATCCTGAGGTTCCTAGGTATATATATTATATATGTATATATTACTAATTTGCATACATATATAATATATAACATATATTATTACTTTGCATACATTAATGTTCAAATATATATGTTAATTTTCACACATTAATGTTCACTCTGTGTTATACATTTTCATGGTACTTGGAAATGCATAGTGTCATATGTATCAACAACTTTTACAGTATCACACAGAATAGTTTCATCAACCTAAGAAAACAAACCCTGTGTTTCATCTATTTAATCTTTCCCCATCTCCAAATTGCAGACAATTACTAGTGTGTTTATCATTTCTATAATGCAGTTTTTGAGTATTACATATAAATGGGGTCATACAGTAGGTAGGCTTTGCAGACCATCTTTCATTTAACCAGTATGGATTCAAGATTTATCCACATTTTTGCATGGTTTGATGGACCATGCCTTTTCATCACTGATTAGAATTATATTTTATGGATATACCACAGTTTTTACACCCATCATCGAATAAAGGACATCCTGACTGCTTCCAGTTTTGAGTGATTATGAGGAAAGCTTCTATAAGGTCAGTGTCCAGGTTTTATTATGTCCAGCATAACAATTCAAATTAGTTGAGTAAATACAGAGGAGTATGATTGATGGATTATATGGTAAAACTATATTTAGCTTCCTAATGAACAGCCAAACTGTTTTCCAAACTAACTGTAACATTTTGCATTCTCCAAAAGAATGTGAGCTCCTATTGTTCTGCATCCTCAAACATATGTGGTATCAGTTTCTTTTGTTCTTATTTTGATTTTAGTTATTCAAATATGTTTATAATCATAATGTATTATTGTTTTAATGTGCATTTAATTTTAATTTATCAAATGATATTAAGCATCATTTCATATGCTTATTTGCTACTTCTAATTCTTTTTGGTGAGTTGTTTGTTCAGATCATTTATTTGCCAATTTTTTATATGCCATATTCTCATATATAAAATAATTATTTTCAATTGCGGTAAAATAATATAAAATTGGTCATCCTGACCATTCTAAAATATACAATTCAGTAGTGTTAACTATTTTCAAATTGTTGTACAACAGATCACTAAGGCTTTTTCACCTTGGGAAACTGAAACTAATACACATCAAACAATAATACCCAATTTCCATCTCTTCCCAAGCCCAGCAACCACCACTCTACTTTCTGTTTCTAAGAGCTTGACTACTTTAGATACTTCATACAAGTGGAATCATACAGTACTTTTCTCTTGTGATTGGCTTACTTTACTTAGCATAATTTCCTCAAGGTTCAGTCATGTGTTGCCCATTTTTACACTGGGTTATTTGTTTACTTAATACTGAGCTTATGAGAACTTTGTATATGTGGGATACAAGTACTTTATTTGATACGTAATTTTCAAGTATTACCCCCACTGCACCCCGAGTCTCTGGCTTATCTTTTTGTTATCTTAATATCTCAATATCTTAATAATGTCTTAAGCAGAGCAGAAATTTTATTTTTTTTAAATAAAGTTCATTTTTTTTAGATAATTTTTAGGCTCACAGCAAAATGGAGTGGAAAGCAGGGAGAGTTCCCCAATACTCCCTACATCCACACAAGTACAGCCACTGTGGCAATAAGCACTACAGTAGGGTCATGTTGGACAATGCAGGCAGGTGACAGCAGAGTGAGAGAGAAATGAATAAGGAAATGAAAAAGATGACTAAAAAGAAGACACTATTTCTTTTCTTTTCTCTTTCTCCCTTCCTTTCTTTCTCCCTTCCTTCCTTCTTTCCTTCCCTCCCCCCTTTTTTTTAGTGACAGTATTTCAACACCAGCAAGCAGACTGGACTTGGTATCTGACTTTCTGTAGTCTAAAAGGGGTAGGTGTTGAATTGCTCCATTCCATATATCTTATTCAATTTAATGGGCAATTATTATAAAGACCAAACCACTGGCCTGGTTATGGACTTTTTTTTTCTTTTCCCATAATAGAGAGGAGTGGATGGATCCTGGGCAACTGTTGCTGGGTCCCATATAAAATAGTAGAAAATGTGAAATCCTGTGATGCAAGGAAAAACAAAAAACAAAAACTTTATGACCTCTTGTCATTTTAAAGAACAGTAAACAGGCCCAGAAAGGTGAAGTGATTTTTTTTTTTTTTTCTGAATTCACAGTATAACTAACAAATGCATGACTTGACTGTAAGCCCTGGGCTTCTCACTGTCTTGCCAAGAGAGTAGGGAGAGTAAATCAGATTCATCATCTCACTGCATGTGTCAGTCTGAGTCATCCCACTATTTGCCAAACAAAAGAGTAGTTTGTATGAACACAATTCTGACTTTTTAAATGACCATTTTTCATTCATATAGTTCTTACTTCATTCATTAAAAAAATAAAAATATTCTATTAATACGTGGACTTCTAGGCTTTTATATATGCCTTCCTTTCTTTTTAGCTGCATTCCACTAGATATGATCAGATCCTCTTCAATGTTGATTTCACTGGGTTAGGGAAATAGTATTTGTTCAGTTGTGGCATTCCCAATACTAGGTTGCATATCATGGTTACTTAATACAGATTTACTTATCCATTTGGACTAGTTTAAATTTGTGTCTTCCAAATCAGAGATCTATTATAGCCCTTCAAAATTTATAAAAATCAACTCTAGGTATTTTTATTTTCCCTCTCCAGACATCCAAGAAATTGGATAATAATTAGAGTTCAGATGGCATGGGTTTTCATAAAACGACCATGTTAGGTGAAGCAGAAGAAATTCCCACTGCAATTTAGATAAAAAACAACGACATACTGATTGCAATACACAGCCTATCAGGAAACACATTTGGGTAGAGATTGAGCCCTTTAAATGCTACAAATGCTGTCTGAATTCCCTGAATTCTCTATCTTCCTGATCAAATTAGTTTCTCAATCTTTCTGGTGTTTCAAATTTCAAAAATTCAATAAAGTGTTTTTGTCTTTGCCTTAGCAATTGTGAGGACATATCTGAAGCTCCATTACTTACATTTGGAGAGATATGTGTCTTTTATCACTTCCCCTTAAGCATTGTGTAAATCCTCACCAATGTTTTCATTCAGGCTTTGAAAACAATCTTGTACTTCATAAATAAATTGGGAATACAGAAGCTCAGGATATTTTGACAAATTCTAAATCCCACTCCTATGACAAGTTGATAATTGTTTTTTTTTTTCTTTCTGATTTCATTTTCTTAAGCAGATTTAGGTTCAAAACAAAATTGAGTGGCTGTACAGGGTTTTCTTATATATTCTTTGCACCCCCACATGCATAGCCTCCCCTTGTTATTGGTATTCCCTAACAGAGTGGTATATTTGTTACAATTGATGAACCCACATCAACACACCATCATCATCCAAAGTCCATAATTTATATTATGGTCTACTCTTGGTGTTGTACATTCTATGGATTTGGAAAAAAGTATAATGATATGCATTCATCAGTATTTTCACTGCATTAAAAATCTTCTGTTTCTACCTCTTTATCTCACCTACCCTGGCCCCTAACTCCTGGCAATTACTGATCTCTTTACTGTTTCCATAATCTCACCTTTTCCCGGATGTCATACAGCTGGAATCATACGGTATGTAATCTTTTCCACACTGACTTCTTCCACTTAGTAAAATATATTTTAGTTTCTTCCATGTCTTTTCATGGCTTGATAGCTCATTTATCTTTAATACTGAATAATATTCCATTGTCTGGATATACCACAGTTTATTTATCCATTCCCCTACTGAAGGACATCTTGGTTGCTTCCAATTTTTCAAAATTATGAATAAAGCTGCTATAAATGTTTGTATGCTAGTTTTCTGTTGGCTTAATTTCTCAGCTCTTTTGGGTGAACACTTAGGAGTTCTATTGCTGGACTGCATGGTAATCAATGCTGCCAAATTGTCTCTCAAAGTGGCTGTATCATTTTGAATTCCCACCAGCAATGATTGAGAGTTCTTATTGCTCCACATCATCACCAACATTTGGTATTGTCAGTGTTCTGGAATTGGGCCATTGTGATAGGTGTATACTAGTATCTTGTTTTAATTTGTATTTCCCTGATGACATAAAATGTGAAATATCTTTTCATATGCTTATTTTCCATCTGTATGTCTTCTCTGGTGAGGCGTCTATTAAGGTCTTTGGTCTATTTTTTATTTTTATTTTTATTTTTTAAAAGATTTTTTATTTATTTATCTGAGAGAGAGAGAATGAGAGATAGAGAGCACAGAGGAAAGAGGGTCAGAGGGAGAAGCAGACTCCCCGCTGAGCAGGGAGCCCGATGTGGGACTCGATCCCCGGACTCCAGGATCATGACCTGAGCCGAAGGCAGTTGCTTAACCAACTGAGCCACCCAGGCGCCCTTTGGTCTATTTTTTAATCAAGTTGTTTGTTTCCTTATTGTTGAATTTTAAAAGTTCTTCGTACATTTTGGATAACAGAACTTTATCAAATGTGCTTTTTGTAAATATTTTTTTTCTTGGTATGTGGCTTGTTTTCTCAATCTCTTAACATTGTCTTTTTTAAAAATTTTATTTTACTATGTTATGTTAATCATCATACATTACATCATTAGTTTTTGATACAGTGTTCCATGATTCATTGTTTGCAAATAACACCCAGTGCTCCATTCAATATGTGCCCTCTTTAATACCCATCACCAGGCTACCCCATCCCCCCACCGCCCTCCCCTCTAGAACCCTCAGTTTGTTTCTCAGAGTCCATAGTCTCTCATGGTTCTTCTCCCCCTCCGATTCCCCCCCTTCTCTTTACATTGTCTTTTACTTGTGCAGAACTTTTTAATTTTAATGAAGTCCAGCTAATCAATTATTTCTTTCATGGACCATGCTTTGGGGGTGTATCTAAAAAGTAATCATCATAGCCAAGGCCATCTAGATTTTCTCCTTTATTATCTTCTAGGAGTTTTATAGTTTTGCATTTTACATCTAGGTCTATCATCCTTTTTGAGTTAATTTTTGTGAAGAGTATAAGGTACATATCTGGATTTATTTATTTATTTATTTAATTTGGCATGTAGATGTCTACTGTTTCAGCACCATGTATTGAAAAGACTGTCTTTGTTTCATTATATTGTCTTTGTTTCTTTTTCAAAGATTAGCTGACCGTATTTATGCTGGTATATTTTTGAGTTCTCTGTTCTTTTCCATTGATCTGTTTGTCTGTTCATTCACCAATGCCACACTGTCTTGATTACTGCTGCCTTATAGAAATCTTGAAGTAGGCTAGTGTCAGTCCTCCAACTTTGTTTTCTTCAATTTTGTGTTAGCTATTTAACACAAAATTGTTACATAAATCTTAGAATCAGTTTGCTGATATTCAAAAATACCTTGCTGGGATTTCTATTATGACTGCAGATGAGTGTTTTTAATATATTTAGAACTCAATGTAAGACCAAACAAACAAAACAAAACAAAACAAAACAAAAAACACAAAACCACTTAGAACACCAGGAAAACAACAAGTCTTCATGAATCTAGGGGACGTTATTTCCAATATAAACAATTAAGCAATTCTGTCTTAATATACTAGATGGGTTGTCACACAAGGGCACTATGTATTTAATAACAGAAGAGCTTTACACCTAAAGCTTGTTTCTAATGACAGCTCACATTATGTCAACCTCAATTGTATGGACATCCTAAATCTACTACTTTTTAGGGTTTTGACTAATGCATTCAAAACTGAATAATGACATGAACCAGAGTCTATATTATATCTTGGGGATAAAGACAAATTAAACAGACCCTCCATAGGGGAAGATGGAACACACTGGTGGTATATATTAATACAAACAAGGAACCGATTAGGAAATGCTGTTTATTTATTCACAAATATTTATTAAGTACCTTTGTTTAAGATACTAACTACCTGGGATACAAGAGCAAATAAAAAGGCAATGTCTTTCCTGAGAAGTAGGAGAAGTAGCTTAAACATTCAAGGTGGGTGACACAGATAATAAGTGGTAAAAAAAATACATATTTGTTAGCTTGTCTATGTGTAGAGAAAAATAAATGAGGGTAAAGGGGATTTGGAGTCATCTCAGAGGTGTTATTTTAATGATAGAATCAAGAAGACTTCCCTGAAAAGGTGATTTTTTCAAGCAATATTCTGAATAATGTGCACAAACTGGAAGGAGTCTTGGAAAGTTCTTGCAGATTTCCAGGTGTAGGGCAAAAAAGGCAAGTATAGAAGCAGAAGCATTCTTGATATGCTTGAGAAACAACAAGGAAGCTGGTTGGCCTTGAGTGCAGTAAGTTAGGGAGAAAGCATTAGTAAGAACATCAGAGTCATCTGTGAAGCAGAAAAAACAGTATCTTTAAAGCCACAGTAAAGATTTTAATTTATGGCACACAGTGGGTATGTAACTCAACATTTTGCGTTATTAGCCTCTTGGCTGTGATCCGTGGGAGTGCTTTACATCTCTCCATCCTTATTCTTTCTTTCCTGTCAATTCTTGAGTATCACTTTGCTCAGTGGGGATTTTCAAGACAAAAAAACATAATGTGACTCCCAACTTTAGTGGTGTTAAAGCAGTGAAGAGGATCTACTGCAGGGAAAAAAATCCAGTGTTCTCCAAATTTCTTTGTGTCTTTCTTTATTATGTACTTTACTGAGGTCATTCGGGAAATCTGAAATAAATGGAAGAGAGGTAAAGAAAGTTCAAAGTGTGGAGATTGGGTAAGTCTGGAAAACAGAAAAATTTAAAGGATAGGTATGAGGATGGATGAGAGGCTGGTATTTACAGCTGATGCCCCACTCCATTCCCCTCAGCACACCTGAGTTCTCCTCAGCTACACAGCTGGTGAACAGTTGCTTTGCTTGCTCACAGTTTCCTATCTCAAGCACTCAAGTCTCTCAGCTGCTCTTTGAGCCAAGGTCTTTCTCTGGTGCCATGAGAATTTGCTCAGTGCACACAAGATACTCTGACTTGATGAAAAATTAATGCCATGGAAACAAGCAATAAGCACTGGAATCCCAAATAAATACACCTGCTTTAGCATTCCTTGGTTGGTTAATATTGAGATGTATTTTACCTGTCTCCTCAGAGGACTCCTAATGGGATTAAGTTCCAGTTGCCCACAGTGGTAACCTAAGTAGTACCTTATCCTTTATGGTATAACCTCCTTTCCTGTCACATTCACCCTGATCATCACTTGTCCTTCCTAAAATCACTTTCCATAAAAACCACCTGCATTCCTGTCTCATGGGCTGCTTTTAGAAAATATGTATGCTAAATATGACTTCCTGAGAAAAGAACTGTTAGAAATACTGTTATTAAAATAAGAGAGGGCGCCTGGGTGGCTCAGATGGTTAAGCGTCTGCCTTCGGCTCAGGTCATGATCCCAGGGTCCTGGGATCGAGTCCCGCGTCGGGCTCCCTGCTCCTTGGGAGCCTGCTTCTCCCTCTGCCTCTCTCTCTCTCTCTCTCTCTCTGTCTGTCTTTCATGAATAAAAAAATAAAATCTTTAAAAATAAAATAAAATAATATAAGAGAAAAAACTTTAAAGAAAATTATACTAATGAGTACTAAGTAAATAAACTACTTTGATAAAGGAGAAAAGGAAATGTTCCTTATTATCCAACGTTAGAACAACAGCATTCAAATTGTTTAAAATATGAGTGTCTTTGCCATATTTGATTTTCTCTGGCTGTTCAAGTATTGTTAGAAGCCTTTTAATACATGTCTCATATTTGAGGCAGAGAGGTATATGCAGAAGATTCAATTAGTGATTTCATTATAGATATGGCCTCACTGAAGGAGCATCTCTGGCCCTGGTTCCAGTAATCAGAGATCACAAACGCAATTATCCAGTTCTTACATTCACATAATTTCCCACTTGCTTCAGTAGGAAGAAGGAATAATAGTCTGGAGATGCAAAGCACTGTTTCTAATCCTCACATGCTTTCTTTCAATGCAATACACTATTTCCCACCACATCCTATGAAATGAAAGTTGGATATTATTGATAAGACACAATTATGTGATCAAGGTTATCTGCATGTTCCATATATTTGAATATTCATTTATTCAATTAACTTTCATATAATTTTATATAGTTAGCTCCATATTGTTCCCATATCTCTGTAAGATCTCAAATTTAAGGGATAACATTATAAAGTTGAATCCAGAATGTATCTCTTCCTGATCTTATTCCTTTTTCTCTAACCTCAAGGTTCATAACAGTTTTTATCTTTTAGAATATAATGTGAATAGTCTCCTTTGTATATGATTTCAAAACTTGTTTTTTAACTCAAAATTTAAAAATATATATTTATATATACATATATGCATCACAAAATGTATATATATATACATCATATATATATACAT
This sequence comes from Callorhinus ursinus, assembly GCF_003265705.2. Lineage (NCBI taxonomy): Eukaryota > Metazoa > Chordata > Mammalia > Carnivora > Otariidae > Callorhinus > Callorhinus ursinus. The sequence goes on from NW_027397072.1 coordinate 42,796,909, forward strand.
CATAATGTGTATATATATATATACACACATTAATCTTTTGCATCATTTTTTTGTGGATGCTTTATCACTTGTTTATTGACATCTACGGTTTTTTAAAACAATTGCTATTATTAACATTACAACAATAAAAATCTGTGTAAACATCTCCTTAGTCACATTTTTTTTTCACACTGCAATAGTTAATTTTATTTGTTCAAGGGCTCATATTGCAAGCATTAAACCAAGCATGGGCATTGATTTTGTGAGCCCAGATTCACATATTTAGGAAGATAAAAGCAAACTGTGATCCATGTATATGGATGAAAACTAAAGGCTCACAGTTAATCACATTGTAGTTTTAAATTTCTACAGTCTAGAAGCCAGAAGTCACAGATCTTTCTGGATGTCCCACAAGGTATCTGCACTTTTCTTGAGCTGGGCAACTTCATCATCCTTCAGCTTCTGGTTGATCACACCGGTTAAGCTTCGAGCATTCAGGATACATGGAAGGCTCAGGAAGATTTCATTCTCAATGCCATACATCCCCTTCACCATTGTTGACACTGGATGAATCCTGGATAGATTTTTCAACATGGATTCAATGAGATCAGCCACACTTAATCCAATAGCCCAGTTGGTATATCCTTTTAGCTTGATGACTTCGTAGGCACTTTCCACCACCATCTTATGCACTTCCTTCCAATATTCACTGTTGTTGTCTGTTCCCATTTCTGGATTCAGTTCCTGAAGAGAAATGCCTGCCACATTCACTCCACTCCACACAGCCACACTTGAATCGCCATGTTCTCCCAAAATCATGGCAGCTGCTGGGATGAATGCCAAGTTTTTCAGCCATAAAATAGCGAAATCTGGCAGAATCCAGATTACACCCACTTCCAATTACATAGTGCTTGGGTAGTCCACTTAGTTTCTAGTTAACATATGTGAGAATATCCACTGGGTTGGAAACCACAATTATGATACAACCAGGACTGTACTTGACTATCTGCAGAATAATGAATTTGAAGACATTAACATTCCTCTGCACCAGATTGAGCCATCACTCTCCCTCCTGCTGGCGGACTCCCGCAGTCACCATGACAATCTTAGAATTGACAGTCACAGAGTAATCTTTATCTGCCACAATTTTAGGTGTCTGAAAAAATAAGCTCCCATGTTGCAGATCCATCATTCCTCCTTTGAGTTTACCTTCCAAAACAAGGGCAAGTTCATCAGCTAGAGACTTTCCCAGAATGCTGATGGCACACGCCATACCAACTTGTTCAACACCCACTACAGTGATCTTATTGTTTGGGACGGTTGCCTTCTTCTGCAACTGGTACAATCAGTTTTTCCTTAAGAGTTGCCATTGTGCCCAGAGAGAACCCGCTGGGAGAGTCACACAAAGAAGACAATGTTAGCTCCGTGCGTCTCCTTGGGCGCAGGATCTGCAAGTCCTTGGTCACATTTTAATGAATTCCTACAGAGAGTATATTTTAGAGTAGAATTGATGGGAGGCATTCTATGTGCATTTTTATCTTGACTAGACTGCTATTTAATTAGTAATTATATTTTGTTATTCAGAGCTGCTTTAGCAATTCATATGATTACCAAAAGAAAATGTGAGAGTTTTTATTTCCCATAAGTTTGTCAACAGTGTGTATTGTAGGATGTAATTTTTTTGCCAGTGAAATGGTTTATCTGTTTTAATTTGCATTTCTCTGATTTCTCTGATAATTTTTTTAATTAAAATACTGTCCTTTTTTGGGCGGATGATATTTCCTTCATAAGAACTGCCTATTCATTTACTTTGCCTATTTTTCTATCTGAATTTATTATTTTCGTATGGATTAAAAGGGAATATATATATATACACACACATGTATATTACATGTGCATATATGTTTGCAAGCGTGTTTATACTCTGAAAACTATAAAACACTGATGAAAGAAACTGAGGATGACACAAAGAAATGGAAAGACATTGCATGCTCACGTATTGGAAGAACAACTATTGATAAAATATCTACACTACCCAAAAAATCTGCACATTTAATGAAATCCCCATCAAAATACCAACAGTATTTTTCACAGAACTAAAACAAACAATCCTAAAATTTGTATGGAGCCACAAAAAACCTCAAATAGTCAAAGCAACCTTGAAAAAGCAAAGCAAAGCTGGAGTCATCACAATTCTGGATTTCAAGTTATATTACAGAGCTGTAATAATCAAAACAGTACAGTACTGGCACAAAAATAGACACATAGATCAATAGAACAGAATAGAAAACCTATCTTATAATTCTTGACCGAATGCCCAATTGTGATGAAAAACGCTATGTTCAAATTATAAAACACAAATAATAAACATATTTTGCCTCATATTTTCAAATTATGCTTTATGTTTAAACTTCAAATTTTGTTAGGGGCGCGTGGGTGGCTCAGTTGGTTAAGCGACTGCCTTTGGCTCAGGTCATGATCCTGGAGTCCCGGGATCGAGTCCCGCATCAGGCTCCCTGCTCAGCAGGGAGTCTGTTTCTCCCTCTGACCCTCCCCTCTCTCATGCTCTCTCTCTCTCTCTCTCATTCTCTCTCTCAAATAAATAAATAAAATCTTTAAAAAAATAAACTTCAAATTTTGTTAATATAAATTTCTTTTGGATTTTAAACAACATAATGTGGTTACTAATAAAGTTATAAGAACATACTTGCAGAAAAAAGTACTTTTGTTTTACCAAAACTTTCAGTTACATTTTTCCTAGTTCCTCTACAAGTGGGTAATGGTTCTACGTTTATAGATCCTTTCTCTGATTTTCAAATTTTTTATGAGTCACCCTGAACTAAAACCTGTATCATACTTCTGTTTTGGACAAGAAATTACAAGTTGTGCCATTTTCTGAATAATCAGTGTCCCAACTCAGCTTTAAAATATTCTACCTTTCCTGTATGAGAGTGATATCCTTTCCTCAGGGTCAGCAGGGCATGTATTCTTACTTGTTTGTAAATAACACCATGGTTTGTGTTCGGTTCTCATGGCTCACTTAGTTATATCCTCTTGCTACTGAAGTTAGAAGTGTTCAGGATGCCAGATGAAGGTTACCAGGGAGGTTTGTGTCCAGAGAAGCAACACAAGTAATTGGAAGAACCAATGACACTGATTCACAAGCATCAGTGAGCTAACTTGCCAGCACTATACCTGTTAACTACTCAAGGAAAAAAAAGCCTTTTTCTGTAAATAAGTTTCTATTGTTTTTATTGTTTTGTTTTGTTTTCCTTTTAGGTTTCTTACAAAAATATTTGAAGTTCTTAATGTGGAACTCATAAAGTAAGTTCCAGATGGTAATGTGGATTTCAGAAAAGTTCATAAAGCCTCAGTAGTATATAAAACTAGCATTGGTACATGCCTGAGAATAAATGTTCCCTTTTTCATAAGCCAATTTTCATTATCCAATTCTACATTCAGTCTATAAGAAAAATCACTTCTTAAAATATTTAGTGCCTGAAATATTAAAGTGAAGGTGAATTAATCTGACATTTATGGTCTAGTTGTCATAGCTTAATCCCTTCCTGGTTTTATTTAACTGATTGAATTGTGACTCTTGGGTTATTGAACTTTGATGCCCTCCCGTCAATACATGTAGGGGTGAAAAAATTTTGGTGAGGATTAGAGCACAGTATTCAGCAGTAATGGAGAAATCTTAATATCTTCACATAAAAGACTGCCCCATGCTGAATCACAGATACTCTATAATGTTCGCAAATTGATAAAGCGGTACATACAGATCAAGTCTACACATTGAATTTCAGACTTTAAATCTGGAAGTAATATTATATGCATACAATAACACTTCTTTTTTAGGAGGGAAGGAAAAACAGAAGTATTGGGAGTAGAAATAATTTTCTAAAACCCATAATTGTATTATTAGAGTTGGAGAGAGAACCTTAGATAAGAAGCTGTAAAAACGAATTTACCATTCAAAGAGCCTTACTCTTGAATTGGTTGTGTTGCCCAAAATATGTTCTAAGCAAACCCAATTTCCACAGATAGCTTCTGTGTTCAAATAAGATAGTGGGATCCTCTATGTCATACTCCCTTCTTTAAAATTCATAGTGACTCTTCATGTATAAATGGTCTGGGGGAGTTTTGTAATGGAGAATTTTTATACACATTTTTTAAAGGTATGATCAGAAAGGGAGAAAATGGTATATCTCACAACAGCAAGTGAAGTGAGAAGAAGGTGACTCTAGAAAAAGCTGAAGTTCTCCCCATTGGCTGCATATGATTTCCAATATTTGGTCTATTTGTCTAACTTAAACTTGGATGGCATGAGGTCCCAACTCCTCTATTGATTCTACCGATAGAAATTAAGTTCCATACTCACTGTTTCTAAAACACAATTTTAGAATGGTCCTGCAAATGGCTTATTGCTTTGCCTCCCTGACTTGTCCTCTCATGACTTTGGCTCCTGATAACAACCACTGTGAAGCAGATGGGATGCTGAACACTGGCATCCCTTCCTCGCTCGTGGCACTGCCTTTCCAACTCCTGCACAAGGAGAGCAAAGACTAGTCTGAATGTGATCTCTGCCTCAACCATAGGCGCAGGCTATTCTTAATTATTCTCAGAAAATGGAGCAAAGGCTGTTGCCCTAAATAAGATTTTACTAAAGTCTGTATCCCACCTGGCTAAACTATTTCCCTATAGAGGCTCCGTCTCCACTCCTGGAAAACTGGGGAACCCTGAGCTAAAGTCAGTTAATTCCCAGACCTATGGAGAAGAGAAAGTTGTTTCTTCAAGAAGGATCTTGTGTTAAAGCCACTTCCTTAGTCCTTATTTTCTGCCCTAGGACTTACCCCTTTTCTGGATGGATGACAGTCAAATTCCGGAAACATCCTAAACAAGCTTAAATTAATTACTAATTTATTTTCTAACATCTAGACCAAAATGACATTGTGTTTTTTTTTCCTACATGTAATCACAGGTTATAAATAGATTTGCTCACATGCTTTCTTTATCAGGAAAGGCATCTCCTTATTTTCCATATGCTCAATTCACACTTAGCCATCAGGATCCAATCCAATGGCCAGCTCCTTCACTACTTTATGGAGATTTCCATAATTCTCCTTCAAAGAGAAGTAATCCTTGCTCCCCAAAATATATCACTATATATCTAAATATATCAATGTATTTATACTATGGATTTTTTACTGATCATATTAAAATATATCAATGCATTTATCTAAATAGTTTCTTATTATAAGCTGTTTCTTTTCTTTTTTTACTGATCTTGTGCTATAATTATTAGTGTAGCATAGAATTTGTTAAGAGTACACAACTGTTAGGGTGAGAACCATGTCTTTGCAATTAATGTAAAAGCAAAGATAATGTTATGAAAAAACCTGGAATAAAATTCTGTCTCCAAAATTATGTAGTTATAAGACTTGGAAATTGTTTTTCAGATGTTTTTATTCAGAGATACTCAAAATAGATAAAACAGGAAAAGCTAATCTGAATAAGTGTTAAAAATGTCTTTTGGCATTTAACTGCAAGTCCTAGAAAGCAAACTACAGAAATATCTTTAAATGAACAGACTAGTTACCACTGGCAAATCTGGGGGATTACATTTTTTAAAAAGTTAGTCATGATCATACAGACAACTCTATGAAAATGTTTTCCTACCCAACCTTTACACAAAAATGACCTTGAAAAAGTTTCTTATTACATTAATATTTAGTTTTATGATGTAAAAATTAATGTATACCTACAGTAAGAAATATATATGTTTGTGTGTATGTTTATAAGACTGTGTACACACATACACATGTTACAGAGTACTCAGAGAGCTCTGCATTATAGTGCTTCCTTTCAATTTTCCATGTGAAACCTGAGACACATTCTTACCCGGAATGTTTTGAATGAATGACTTCTTCCCTAGATAAATTAGCAGCAGTATCCATATTATCATCCTTATCACCAATGACATGCATTTATAAGACAGATGACCAGGTCTGGTAATATTAATATTTGACTGTAACTAAGTGAGGGTCAGACTATATAGGAAGAAAATCATTAACACTTGCTTAATGAACCTCACACTCCCATTAACTTAACTAACCAGGACAGAATGCACAATGCAGGGCATTGATTCAGGGACTTCACATTTATTGCAGCCAGGCTCAGAGTACCTTTGCATCAATTAAAAAACAAAACAAAACCCTAATTTCAAAGGTTCTAGAAAAGACGGTGCTGTCTACACAGGTTTGGTTAATTATTTGTTGTAATGTAACTATGTTTATTTTCTCATTTCCTAAAAAACAATGTTTATTTAGCAGTATAATTTATTTGCCTCTCCTGAGATTTATATTGCAGGCCATTTCATTTGAGAGTCTGTATATCTTTAGGAAGTATACAGTGGATACCAGGACTAATCTGTGAAAAGTTATTTGATTACTGAACTGATTAAATAACAATTTATTTTAAATTCTGATATGATTGGTGCTTTCTGTGTTAAGGGCTTTTTCTTCAAAAAACTTAGTTAATTTAGATGAATTTACAGTTGACCCTTGAACAGTGCAAGGGTTAGGGTCACCAACACCCCACAGTCAAAAATCCATGTATAATATTTGACTCCCCAAAACATAACTACTAATAGCCTACTGCTGACTGGTGGCCTTACCAAGATCATAAAGTATTGATAAACACATATTTTATGTTACATGTATCACATACTGTATTCTTACAATAAAGTAAGATAGAGAAAAGAAAATGTTCTTGAGAACATCATAAGGGAGAGAAAATACATTTACAGTACTCTACTGTATTTATTGAGAAAAATTTCGTATTAGTGGACCCATGGAGTTCAAATTTGTGTTCTTCAAGGGTCAACCGTACATAGTGGCAAGAGTACACAGAGAATGAATATTTAAATTACCAAGTCAAACTTACCCTTAGGTAAAATACTGAATGGAAGAAACATCCTCCAAACTCCTTTTCTTCGACAGTTTCACTGGCCCATGTGGTAGCTACTTCATGCTGTGGTGTGAACTCAGATTTTATTTTATTTCCAGTTGGTCTTTCCTCTCCTTACTACAAGAAAGAAAGAAAGAATGGAAGGAAAGATGGAAGGAAAGAAGAAAGGAAGGAAGGAAGGAAGGAAGGAAGGAAGGAAGGAAGGAAGGGAAGGGAAGGAAGAAAGAAAAGAACAAGACAATAATACATTCTAAAGGTCCCCAGTATTGAAAGCCAAGCTTCTCTTTGACCACACCCATCTTCCACCCATGCACATATATGCATTTTTGCTAGTAAATGTGCTAACACTCACATCCATTATATATATATATATATATATTCCTCTCATCAACAGTTAAGAGCAATGGAGGTCATGTTAGTGGTGACAAAGTGTACTAACTATCTTGGGCACTCTGCTTTGTATTTTACCTGTATTATCTCACTTATTCTGAAAAACCATCCCATAAGGTAAGTATAATATTCTGTATCACACAAATGAAGGAACTGAATGCTATAGAGCTGATGAAAAATGGATGCCTGGGTGGCTGGGTGGCAGGATGCCTGGGTGGCTCAGTCAGTTAAGTGTCTGCCTTCACCTCAGGTCATGATCTCAGGGTCCTGGGATCCAGCCCTGCATTGGGCTCCCTGCTCAGTGGGAAGCCTGCTTCTCCCTCTCTGCGTGCTGCTCCCCCTGCTTCTGCTCTCTCTCTCTCATTCTGTCAAACGAATAAACAAAATCTTTAGGGAGAAGAAAAAGAAAAGAAAAATTGTCACAGCCAAAATGCCACTGTGCTGATAAACCTAAAAATCCAAACTCACATCTCAATGACTCCAAAGCCCATAATTCCCCAAATGACAGATTTGTTGAATATGAATTTGGAAACAGTGACACTAAAGTGTACACTGGGGGTGAAGTAAGGTGAAAGAGTAAGCAAAATCATAAGCTTCCTTATGAGCCAAGATAATTTAAATATTGTGCTTCAATAAAGTGAAAATGCATTTACACTAAGAAACTGCAAAAAAAAGTAATTATGTGGATGAAAATGACACAGGGATATGAGTTTAAATATAGTCCCAAGGCATTCCACATGGTGGTTGTAGCCACAGCTAACATAGTTTATTTGTACACAGACCATTGAAAGATGTATTTTGTCCTAATGTGTGTGCCTTGCAAGTGTCTTGCAACATCTTTAAGAGATTACTCTGATATTACAGAAGATGTTCATGAAGCTTTAAAGATATTTGCTAATCACTTACCTCTATGTGATCTGGGCACCAATGAACTGATGCATTAAAATGAAAAACAAATAAGACAAACATATTTATATATTCTTAGTAGGCATGTTCATACTTGTGCACCTAAATCCTATTCTTACCTAAATCCCATCCAGGTAACAGATCTGAACCTATATTCAGATAGTCATATGTAAAATGTTTCTTGAACATCATAAAACTATTTCCTCAGCTTCTCACCTCACACTATATCTTAAATATTCTACATCAGAAGCACTTATGTGAGTTAAGCACCAGTTGACATGAAAAAAAATTATTGGGAGATGTAATGCTTTTCTAAAGCATATATACTGGCATGAAATATAAAATTTATATGCCAGGATCCATTCTAGCTACTTTATATTCACAAACATATTTAATCCTCAGAAAAACCTTTATATTTCTCTTATTCTTAATTTTAGAGAATATAACATTCTGAATATTTATAATATCCTTTATATAAATGAAAATATAAATAAAATTCTATAATATTTTTCAGAATGTTTACAATATACTTATATTAAAGAATATACAGAAAATTATAAAGTAAATTTAGGTGATTAGATTTCATTGAGGCAAAGCACACTAGAGTAGTTCTAATTCTAAAGTGAAATAAATACAAGCACAGCTTAAAGCAACATTAAAAAATTACCATCCTTGGGGTATAATTTATATGAAACAAGTTTCATCCATTTTATGTATACAATTTTATCCTTTTTGATAAATACATATATTACTATAACTATTCACCACAATAAAAATATAAAATATTGCTATTTCCCAAAAAGTTCTGTTGGGCCTCTTCCCAATCCATCCTTACTTTTTAGTAGCCCAGGCAACAAAATATCTGCTTTTTCTAACAAAAATGATTAGATTTATATTTTTTAGTTTCATATAGATGGAACTATACAATATGTTCTCTTAGTAGTTGTGTTTCCTTTGTTTACATTGATACATGTTATTGTATATATATATATATATATATATATATATATATATATATATACACACACATCCTAGTTCTTTCTCTATTTTTACTGAGTAATATTGTGTTGGCAATTTCTTTAAAAGTTAAAATATAACTACCACCTGACCCAGTTACTCCACTCCAAGGTATTTAAATGCAAGAAATGAAAGCATATAGCCATACAAAAACTCCTTTTAAAATGAGTGTTCTCATGAGAGACTATGGACTCTGAGAAACAAACTGAGGTTTCTAGAGGGGAGGGGGATGGGGGATGGTTTAGCCTGGTGATGGGTATTAAAGAGGGCATGTATTGAATGGAGCACTGGGTGTTATATGTAAACAATGAATCATGGAACACGACATCAAAAACTAATGAAGTACTGTATGGTTACCAACATAACATAATAAAAAAAGTAAAATGAATGTTCATCGCAGCCTTATTTTTAGTATCTAAAAGGAGAACTAACACAAAATCCACCAACAGGTAAATGGATAAAATAGTGTGGTATATCTAAGCACATGGAATATTATTTAGCCATAAAAAAGAATGTACTGTGGATAACAGAGAACAACATGGAGAAGCAGTTTAGTTAACATGCTAAGTACACCCCAGAGGAGAATCTATAATTGATCCATAATTATCTCTAACTCTTGATTATTGTATCTGAGGCTTACAGAGATTACTTCAATTATTCATCTCTTCTATCCACAAAACAAATTAGAAAAGGCATCATCTAATATCTTATTGTATAGTAGAATATTTCTGTGTTGTGATTAAAGATATCTAGGATTGTACCTATCCTATGCTATGAAATAAAATGTACTATGCTACCTGGAAGCTTAAGACTAAGACATTGGGAATATATATGGCAACATCTCCTTCTTGCCAAGGGAAAAATGAAATCCTAGTGTGGAGGTCAATTTACATTGTATTGTTCAGAGTCACATTTTTCAATTCTCAATTTAGAGGACCTGCCAAGGAGCACAAATCTGACCTTTAGGAAAGCCTAATCTGTGCCTAGCACTTGAAACATGGGGATGCCAAACCTCTTCCACACTCACACATACACATCTTTTGCAGTATAAATAAAATATAGAAACCAAAAATATAGCATAATCTTTCAACCCCAAAATAAACATCATTCCAGATAGTATGTATGTATAAAAGCAAAATGATACTAAAATATACTATATAGATGTAATTTAACAGAACCGTGCTCATAGTAATTTGTACAAAAACTATTTTTTAATTTAATTTAATTTATTTATTTGACAAAGAGAGAGAGATAGCAAGAAACGGAACACAAGCAGGGGGAGTGGGAGAGGGAGAAGCAGGCTTCCCACGGAGCAAGGAGCCCAATGCGGGGCTCGATCCCAGGACCCTGGTATCACGACCTGAGCTGAAGGCAGACGCTTAACGACTGAGCCACCCAGGTGCCCCTGTACAAAAAGTATTGACCTCAAATTGAATTTAATAAAAAATAAGTCTTACTGAAATTGAAAAAATAGCTGAACTTCAATTATATATTTCCTCATTACAAAATATAGCATTGCACAAAATGTCCTTTCAACATATAAAGGAAAAGAGAAAATGAAATAAAGTAAAAACTTTAAATGTATTAGGTCATTTCTCTAATGATATATTTCAACCTAAGAATACCTATGGACTCTTAAAGACAAAAGAAAAGAAAAAAAATGAATAGCATATTTACAAGTGCTCTCCTCCTATATTCCACCATTTCCATTTCTGTAATTTTACAGTTGCAAGTTTTTACAGTTGTAGCTTTAGTTCTAAGCATTAATGGGTCCTTTGCTCACTTTAGGATGGCTTCTTTGTTTCTCACCTATTTCCTTTGATTATTCCCTTTGTTGATTAGATTTCTCCATCATCAAATTGATTCTGTATTCTCTTCATTGCTTGTAGGATGTAGGATCAATTCTAATTTTACAAAATTACAGCTGGATTGGAATAGTGAAGGAAAGTATGCTGAATATGTATATACCTAGGACATTCTCTACAATTCGGTGAATATATCTTCAAAATGTCCTTGACCATTCTGACATTTGGCACAGAGCACCCGACATAATCTACTTAATATAATTTTGAACATGTACTTTCTGGACAAAGCAAGGTGCACACATGCACATGTACACACATACAAACACAGCTCTGTTGTGCAAGTACAGCCAGATTTACTGTAGAAAGCATTCTTATGCAAAGAAACTTTGGTCAGAGAGTTATTTTTATATTTTTTCTATAAAAAAGTATATCAAAAAAAACCCACTGAATCTCAAAAACAATGAAACCGTATCCAATTAAAATTTAATTCTGCTACATTGTTAACTTAAGGGTCATTTAAATAATATTTTTAGGCATCCATAAATAATGCATTTGTTACTAATTAGCAGCTTCTACATTACCTTCTCAACTTCTGTTTAACAAGCATCCTCAGACCTTTAGGAAAATTTACAACTGTACATTTAGTTGGGGACGGGGGAGAAAGGTAGTCAATTACTGAGATTTGTTTTGTATGGACAGTAAGGTTTCTTGAAATAAATCTTATTTGACAGAATAAAAATAGTTATTCTCATGACCAATTATAAGAAGAGTATGTAAATTACAATAAATCTCTCATTTCTTTCTTATTCCCAGGACAGTCAATCTTGCACTGGAACAATCTGTGAGCTTCTAGAAGGTCTGTAAACTCTAACCAAAACAAGATGGTCAGAACTAGGGTAAATGATATGCATAGAGAGGACTGACTAGTCAGTCAATCTGTTATTCTGTAACATTTAGTATTACATTATTTGAGCTAGGAAAAGAAACCTAGAAATGGCTTTTTAATATTGTATTTTGTTTAACATTAATGATATTAATGAATCACTGTGTAAATCAGGTGATAATGAGCTGCATGGAGTCACATTTTGGTAGCCATCGTTGGGATCAGTGATCCACTCACCAACATGAGGCAATAACTATCTTTTTTTTTTTTAGATTTTATTTATTTATTTATTTATTTATTTATTTATTTATTTATTTAGAGAGTGTGAGTGGGGGGAGGAGGAGCAGGGGGAGAGAGAAAATCCTAAGCAGACTCCCCACTTGTTGAGTGTGGAGCCGAAGCGAGGCTCCATCTCAAGACCCAGACACCATGACCTGAGCAGAAATCAAGAGTTGGACCTTAACCAACTGAGCCACCCAGGTGTGCCAATAACCATTTTTTAAAGAGTCAAATCATATTCCCTGATAAATGATCATCCTACTCAAATTTAATTGGTACTTTCAGAGAAAAACCTGGGCTACAGATGCAATATTTATCTAATCAAGTAATTGAACTGAGAATACTATATTAGGAAATTAGGTATTTACTCCAACTAAGTGATGACATACAGAAAATGCATAAACTCATTATTTATCTCTTATATCATATCTGAATGTGTGGGAAAGAGAGTAAACACAATAAGCATTCAGAAAAGATTAAAAATCTTTATGGGCAGAGTTCTGGAGAAGATTTTATCAAGAAGTGAGACTTCAAAGATACAGAGGGTTTGAATATGTATAAAAGGAGAATGACCCCTCGATAATGTAGGAGTCTGAATCCCTGCTTCAACAAAGGCCAGTTTTGTTTCTGATATGTTAATTGGCTTCTGTCTATGTGATTCTCAGTTTAAATATCTCTAAAATTAAGATATTATCCACCATAATTATCTTTAGATGAAAAGAAATGATCACAAATATAAATTGAAAATATATATACCAATAGAAAAATATATTTTATATACAATAACTAGAGAAAAAAGTCTTAAATCCATAGCTTTAGATTCAAAGCTTTCATATACCCTGTATTGTCTTTTTTTTCTGTTAAGTTACAGATCCCTAAGCCACACAGACATGAATAAGACATAAATAATGTGCAGCTACAATAAGATCTATACATTTCAACACATATGATGTCCTCTTCTTGAAACTGTGTGCACAACCAGAGAAGTCTTTAATTCCATGTGCAGAAAGGTTTCTAATATAACTAAATGTCATTATGATTTGTTTGTCAGTATCTCACATTTGGTCATTATAAAATATATCTCCAAAGTCTTATCATTCAATATTAGGCTGATAAAATTCAGTTTGTAGTCAGACACTGGGTAACTGTTGAATCCACCAAAGTATGGACAACCAATGAGACTACCAATGAGAAAAAGCTAATTTTCTCTAATTGTATATTCTGTTTGGCTGTTATTGGTCATTCGATTAAAAACAGTACATCCCCATGTTATAATCATCTAGAGCTCCCAGAGTCATGGACTCTTAATGTATTGATTTATCACTTACTCTTGATTTCCTGTCACTCTCTTCAATACTGCTTTTGCCATTGCCCCTTCTATTTTCATATGCACCTAGATGACCCTTCTGCTTCCCTGGCTCTTCAAATCCTTGGGCTTCATTTTCGCCCAATGATTTATTGTTGATCTTCCTCCAACCATTCAATATGATGAGTATATCAAATCTTTTCCTCTTTCCTCAAACATCCTACACCATATTCCCTATCTTCACTTTCATCTCATGGCCTTGTTTTGGTGGTAAAATTGACACAATCAGCTGAAAATACCTATAGCTCCCAGCAACACACACATCTGCACCTGTAACTTCATCATCAGTCTTTTCTCTTCCCCAGCTGCTCTAGATCAGAACTCCATGCTCCTAGATGAGATCAAAGTTTGTATGTCCAGTAGACTTCCTTTCCATTCCCTGACCAATCTTCCAGCAATATTCCCCTTTCTCTCATTATTCTTGTCCCTTACTAACACATCATTTCTATCAGCAAAAAAATATGCTTTATTTTTCCAATATTCAAAAGAACATAGATTTTCAAACTAATTTTGATCATAAACATTGACCCCATTTCTGTTTTCCTTTTTAGGAAAATTAGTCTGTCTACACTTGTTCTGTGCCATTCTTGTTACCACACTAATCATACTTGCTCAGGTGCTGGTAGGGGTGGGAAGATATTGGGACATTTAGAAATTTAGCCTATTTGTATATTTAAAGCTATGGGTCACTTCATCTGAGTAAATTCTCAGTTTCTTTGCACCAATAGCAGCATGAGGTCTGGTGCCATTAAGACACAGTATAGACAGTCTGGACTCTTAGCTTGTTCCTGATGGACAGAGCTCCTAGAGGGAAAGGTAAGAAAGGTGTAGGAAGAGTATACCTGGTTTTTTTCATACTCTTTATGGATATCATACATGGGGTTAGAGTTTGAATTAAATATCTTCCTACAATTTCCCAACCTAATATTGTTTCTGTCATACTCTACTTTTTTTTTTTTAATTTTGTAGGGTTCTGTAGGTATTTCTTCTGCCCTCCGATTTTGAGTGCTTATTAACAATTCCATGCATGAGGTATGAATGCTCTTTTGAAGGAAAATAAATAGAAACACCGTTTGTATTTCAATAAAGAATATTGATTATTCCCTAAGTGGTTCTACACCAAATCTCCTACTCCTTATAATATATATTTCATTCCTCCCCTTTCCCATGCTTTCTTCTTATTTTTTGGAGGGGGTTATTGACCCATTTGCTAAAATTGACACTAGATTGATTGTTCATCATGTTTTATAAAGACTGTGCATAACTGTTTCCAATTTTATATATGTATAATTTATATAAATATATTTAAAATTATATAAATTTATGTATTATATATTATACATTATATATATGTAATTTGTCATCAGGACAGCTTCATTTTTATATACCATTTCCCCAGTTAAATAATTGTAGAGTACTTTCTTCTCTTAGATTTTCTTGCCTTATTAATCTAGTTTATAATGGAACTACATATCCCCCTGCAATTATTGGAATTGTTTTTACATTGCTTGGGGTGTTTTATAATATATCTCATATTCTTTTTAGAAGCCCTGCATTTCTTTTTAAAGTGTCCTGCGTATTTTTCCCAAATATGCTTAAATCAATGCTAACCATTGAAGACTTAATACTTGTGATATTAGCTTCCGTCATAGACAAATAAAAGAGGTCATACTCAAGTTATGTGCTTACTAAAAGAATATATGACCATCTGTCAAATGAATGAGTTTGTTTTAGTGACCTGATTGTTTTCAATGATTGCTAATAGGATGGAGGAAATAATCAGACTATTGGGCAATTATTCTAAAAACAAGAAAACCAATATTCACATTCATTGTGTCTTTGTCCAAAGACACAGAAACAGTAAGTGGCAGGACTTGCCAAAGCCCTTTGACCAAAATCTGGACCATGAATTGCTCTACTGCATTCTAGTATTCTGCAGCATTTCTGGCTTATCTCAAAGCATTTCTTATATCAAGGGAGAATTTTATTTTTTTATTTTTTATTTTTTTCTTAAAGATTTTATTTATTTATTTAACAGAGAAAGAGATATAGCGAGAGAGGGAACACAAGCAAGGGGAGTGGGAGAGGGAGAAGCAGGCTTCCCACCGAGCAGGGAGCCCGATGTGGGGCTCGATCCTAGGACCCTGGGATCATGACCTGAGCCGAAGGCAGTCGCTTAACGACGGAGCCACCCAGGTGCCCCAAGGGAGAACTTTAAAAAAGTTTTAAGATAGTAAAAAACAGCATTAAATATAATTTCATGAGAAACCTTTGATGTTCATGGGACCCATAAGCCAAACACATGGTAGAACAGATAAACCTAATAAGCGTGGATTTTGGGAAGAGGGTTTGAATACAAGCTCCACTTCTTAGTAGCTTTGTGACTTTTGCCAAATTTGTTACCCTCTCTGAAACTTAGATAACTAGTCAGTAAATTGGAACACAAACAATTCTTTTTTCTTTTCTTTTTTTGGTCAAGATTAAATAATAATGGTAAAGTGGCTTATCCTGGGTCTGCACATATGAGGTCCATTAAAAGGTTCATAGAAACAAATCACTGTCTTTCAATTACTATATTTTTAGATTAAAATGAAAGCCAAAAGTGAAGTAAGTCAAATGGAGAAATATAAATACTATATATCATTTCTATGTGGAATCTGAAAAAGCCAAACTTGTAAAAACAGAGAGTAAAATGGTGGTTACCAGGGGTTGGGGGTGGGGCAATTGGAGAGATGTTTGAGGGTACAAACTTGCAACTCGTAGATAAATAAGTCCTGGAGATCTAATGCACAGTGTAGTCAATAGAGACAACAATACTGTATTATAATCACCAAACCTGTTAAGAGAATAGATCTTAATTATTTAACCACAAAAAAAGAAATGATAATTATGATGTGATAGAGGTGCTAAGTATCACTGCAACCGCAATCATATTACAATATGTAAGCATATCAGGTCAACATGTTGTATACCTAAATTTATACAATGTTATATGTAAAATATATTTCAATAATTACAACAACAAAAGCCAGTGAATTAATTCTGCTTTGAATTAATCCTTTGGGAAAGTTAACCATCATTTTATCTATCCTTAAAATTTCCAAGGAAGATTTTTATCCTAAAAAGTTACTACCAGGGTCTCCAGTAACAAATCCATTGATGCTACTGTAAGAAATATTAATGTGGGCTGAATGGGTCATAGTACTCAGCCTATCACTTCTTATAAATTTAGTTTTGCCTAAAAATAGGGTTAAGTGACAGCTGATATGTGATATCACCACGCTTATTTCTGAGATGCCTGAAAGATACCTGGTGCTGACCTTAGCCAACATTAGAAGAAAATGTCTTAGCTAGCAATTTATAATATGCTGTTTATAGTTTGAAAGTCCCCTGAATGATCTCTTTACTAGCTTTTCTGCATTACTTACTGAAAATATCAGATTGATGCGTTTCATCTTGCTAAACAGTAGATTACAGAGCTTGATTTCAGATACATGATCAGTAGGGTACAAAAGACACCTTAGTAATCCTGTGGTTTGGCTTCTCTCATGTGTATCAGGGTGGTTCCCAATACAAAGGCACAGTCTATATATGACAACTGAAAAGATGTCCAGGGTGTGCCTGAAGTCCAGCCTCACTGTATTTATCTTCACTTTCTTCTTTCTAATGTATCCTTCTATCTATCCTTATAGAGGCTTTGGGATCTCATGAGTCCTTTACATTTTCTGACCCTATGCAATTGTTTTGCTTCAAATAAAAACCATGTAAATTCAATACATGCTTTTACTTAAGGCCAGTAGGACATGTGTTTACCTTTTGCTGGTGTTTAGAAAACTTTATTCTTAGTTAATCGTTAGTCAAATGACAATGTATTTTGCATTGTTCAAGCAAATAAACCGATTTTTAAACCTTCCCTTATATTGTGCAACTTTATCTTATTATCCAAAAAATGTATAACAAAAAAAAATGCAGACAAAGAAATAAGCAATCTAAGTAACAGATACTTAGGTTTAAATTCAATAACTGGATTGTTTCTATATTATGAAAAGTTAATGAAATTACCTGTCTTAGCAATGTAACATCAACAGACACTGTTTAGTTGTTTAAGAGGGACTCCAAAAAAATAGATCATTTATATTTCTGCAAGAAATATTTAAAACAAACTGAAGTGATAAAACCGTAAGATTTCAAGGTTGGAAAGAAGGGCAGAAGAATATTCTAAAGGCAGAAGTATTTCAAAAACAAGACTGTTTATGGTGAAGATAATGAGTTCAGCACTTGAAATGGTGGTATAGGACTTTAGGTTAGGATTGCAGATATGCCTTCAGGACACAGAGGTAAAGGCTGAAGTACTTATATTATGGTTGAAATTTGGTAAATCATCGATGTTACACTTCCAATATTTGGGGGCATTACTTAGGTATTCCTCAAAGTCTTTGTCAAAAGAAAAAAATTAAAATTTGTTCTTGTGCAATGCTACTTAGTATTATAGATAAGAAAGGAAAACTATGCCTCTGGTTATTTTTATTTAAACCCAAGATAAAACAAAAAAGGTGTGAATCACAGAGATTGGCATCTTTTTAAACATTTCACATCCGTTAATATCCACCACATGTAAAATGTGTCTATGAATATGGGTGAAGACCAGACCTCACCTATATATACAGGAGGACCCAATTCATAGATGTGACTATAAGTAAGGAACCTTCTACACGCAAAGTTGGAGAATCATTTGATACTTAACTTGCATTTGGCAAGTCTTAACTATTTTATTTTTTTTTGATATGAGAATTATTGAATTTTTAAATTAGAAAATAGACACTGAAGACTAATCCAATTACTGTACAAATATTTGAATTCCTTCCACATATTTCCTATATGGTGAACAACAATATAAAAAAACTTGCATCCAACATCAGAGCAATAGAAAATTCACTTAAAATGTTATCTGCTATGCTTCTTAGCACTTTATATTATGTATCAAATAGAAATCAATCTTGTTTATCAATTCAATCACTCCCACAATAGGTATTTATTGAGAACCTATTCTCTACCTGCAATGAACTAATGAAAAAGCACAGCTATTGTCCCTGAAAAATTCACTGATTCATTTATTATAGTAATATCAAATCATAAATATAAAATGTAAGTGTTTTTATAGATATATTTATAAACATAATATACACATTGATGTATTTTATTTTTCTAGGGAAGACATAAATAAAGCTACGTAGAGGAGATGGTATCAGCCCAGCATTTTTTTAATTTGTTTTCATTTATTTATTTATTTAAGTAATCTCTACACCCAACTCACACTGAGATCAAGGGTCGCATGTTCTTCTGAGTGGGCCACCAAGGCAGCCCAGCAAAGCTTTATGTGATGATAGAAATGTGGGGAATGGTCAAGGAAGAGAATGGTCTATATAACATCTTATTGGTCCCCAGACACAGAAAAAAAGTCTGCTTTCCCCCCCGCCAATGAGATCTCTAATACTTCATGATATTTCTTCTCCATTTGAAACCTCCCAATTTCTTCAGTTTTGCAACATATAAAGCATTTCTGAGTTACTTTAGAATTTTGGCTTCTGTATTTGGAGCATATCCTCATTTCTCTTGCAACTAGAATGAATATATTCCAGATAAAGCAGAATATGAAGATGATGATCGTGGAAGAAAAAAAAATGAAACTTTTTTATTTTTAGTGTAATTTATATTTATGTGCTTTATAACTCACATTGAGTTCTGATCTGTGTTAGTCTAATAACTGTGATAAAAAGACAAATTTCTCATTATTAACTCAAAATGATAAGAAATTAAACACAAAACCTTTAACATTTGCAAACATTTCCTAATATTTGTATGTGTGTCAAACAAAGCTTGGATTTGTCTTCCGCACATATTATGTTATCTTACCAGGGGTAGCACTGTTATCTTGGCAAATCAAGAAAAATCTTGCACACTCAATTACTCTGAAAGTGTTGCTCTTTTATTAGATGTAAAGTTGTTTATTTCCTCCACCAATGGAAAAATGATTTCATTAGTCTTAATATATCTATAATCCCCGGTATAAATAATATATGAAAATAAGAGATAAGAAATTTCAAAACTGAGAATTCATGAAAGCAATATAACTACACTACTTCAGGCTCCATGTATTTTGACTCATATTCCCCAACCATTAGTTTAAAATTAAAGGAAGTCCTTCATGTTCTTCATAACTCCAGCACTGCATAACTCTTAGAGCTCTGTGATCTCTGTGTTCTCAAAATAACAACTCTTTCATCATCTTTCTGCTCCTCTGGGTGAGAATTTGGATGTCAACAGACATTTTGATTTTGCATTTTCTACATCAAATAGCTTTAGTTTATTACTATTTAACATCATTCAATTTTACTTTGTGAAAACAAGTCAACAAAGTGAGTCCGCTTTTGTAATTTGTTATAATGATGTTAGTGGTAAATGATGAATGTATATTTAATTAGAAAACAAAGATTCTTAGAAAAATAACCAAACTTTAAAAGAATATGATTTAAGTATTTTCAAACAACCCTCTATTTATTTTGAAAACATTAGGTTGTTTATGTTTAGCATCAAACAACACATCTGTGAAAGCACATTATTTAAAATGCGTATCATTGTGCAGTATTTTAATAAATATGCAAAATGGACCTACAAAATTCAAAAGCTTCCTTTTTAAACCGATTTAAAATCTTTTAAAATTGATTTGTGGTTCTTTCTGGTCATTTGTTAAGATTGGCAGATGACATAACTGAAGTATTAAAAGTCATCTATCCATCTGCTCAGTCATTCATGATGTACTAATCATTTATAATGAATAGTTATATCCACTGATTATAGTATTGTGTTAAAGCAACACAATCAAGGGTTTGACTAACATATGTATCAAATTGCTGGATGTAATTACATGGGAATAACCTCAGGCCTTATCATCATTACAGACTATGGTTTCAAAGGGTAGGACAGAATATGATTATTATTGCTCATCTAGCCTCACTTTGGAAAATCACACATATATAATGTGCTTAATGAATAACTGGTTATACTTAATGTAATGGCATATTGATCCTGGAGTAGGCTTTTGATTTGGTTTTGACCAAAATGACCATTTAGAATGAGTGTGAATATGTGCACCCCAATGTTTAAGGCAGCAATGTCTGCAATAGCCAAACTATGGAAAAAGCCAAGATGTCCATCAACAGATGAATGGATAAAGAAGATGTGGTATATATACACAATGGAATATTATGCAGCCATCAAAAATGAAATATTTCCATTTACAACGACGTGGCTGGAACTAGAGAGTATTATGCTAAGTGAAATAAGTCAATCAGAGAAAGACAATTATCATATGATTTCACTGATATGAGGAATTTAAGAAACAAGACAGAGGATCATAGGGGAAGGGAGGGAAAAATGAAACAAGACGAAACCAGAGAGGGAGACAAACCATAAGAAACTCTAAATCTCAGGAAACAAACTAAGGGTTGCTGGTGTGGTGGGGGGTGGGAGGGATGGGGTGGCTGGGTGATGGACATTGGGGAGGGTATGTGCTATGGTGAGCGCTGTGAATTGTATAAGACTGATGAATCACAGACCTGTACCCCTGAAACAAATAATACATAATATGTTAATTTAAAAAAGTAAAAAAAAGAATGAGTGTGAATATATGTGGTTTATATTTATATGAGCATGTGTGTGAATATGTATGTATATGTATACATATATATGTGAATACTATATATATGTGACTATTATATATAAATACACACACATATATACACATAGGGAATATAATGATTAATACATTCAAAAATGAATATGGAAGTTCCAGTTCAAGATGGTGACCTAGGAAGATCCTGAACTCATCTCCTACTATGGATACCTTGAGTGTACAGCTACATATGTATACACCAATTTCCTCTTAAAAAACTCCACAGGCTGGCTGAGTGACAACTACAAATTGAGCAAATGAGAAGAAAACCGCACTGAAGCAGGTAGGAGACTGCGACACAATCTTACCATAAACCCCAACCTGTCACATAGACTCACCACCTGGAGGGAACTCAAAACTCAGAGCTTCTCCCTGAGGAGCAAACCATCCAAACTCCACATCAAGCACCTCAACTTTTAGGACTTCCACCTAAAAGATGAGCCCCCCAAACATCTACCTTTGAAAACAACAGGGCTCAGGGCTGAGACCCACAAGGTAATAATGATCTGGGAGACTGGTTTTTTTTTATGATTTTATTTATTCATTTGAGAGACAGTCAGAGAGCACAATCAGAGAAAGAGGCAGGGGGAGAGGAAGAAGCAGACTCCCCACTGAGCTGAGAGTCCGATGCAGGGCTTGATCCCAGGACCTGGAGATCATGGCCTGAGCCGAAGGCAGACGCCCAACCATCTGAGCCACTCAGGCCCCCCCGGGAGACTATTCTTAAAGGGTAGATGCACTCAGACTTAGCCTCCCAAGGGCTCAGCCAGACTTAACATAAAGGAGGCTCACCTCATATTAAAGTGCAAGCCGGAGGGGCAGGCTTAAGACACACATCTAGGACACTGCTGGAACACCTTCTTGGCCAGAGCCTGGCAGGTGCCATCCCATCTTCAGGCTCTGTATTTGCAGCGCTCCAGAGCACCAGTACCTCCCCAAAGGGAGCTTTTACATACATCCAGCCTCCCTATCTTTGCAGCTGCCATCCAGAAAATGTCTCTTCAGTGCCTGGCTCTAGAGGCTAGGGGTGCTTGTGTTCCTGGTCACAAGGGGTGTAATAGTTCATGTTACTTAGAAAGGAGCTCATAACCCCCTGATTTTTACAGCTGCCACCAGGAGACAGACAATGTATTGCCTGGCCTTGGCAACCAGTGGGCCTTACTCTTGTGAGTCCCACAGGACTTTAAGCAATGAAAAAGAAAGAATTCTTAAACAGCTACCCTCCCGAGGGCACAGCAAGAGGCAATGGACCCAGGAGCTCTGTCCTGTGAAGGAGGCTGAGTAGCTAATCAGAATGGCTGTGGCCAAGGGGCAGGCTTCTAATTAAACACATCATTTGGGGCTGACTGTTAACTTTCCAGAAACCTTGTTGGGCGGGTGCTATCTTCACACTCTCCCTCTGCCGAGTTCCTGAACGCCAGTGTCTCCTAGAGGAGAGCTTTACACATACCTGGTGCCCTGGTTTTGGCAGGCTGCCACCCAGGGGATGCTCACTGTTCACCTGGTTCTGGTGCCCAGTGTGGCTTGCATTCCTGGGTTCCAGGAGACTGCGGCAACTGGTTCTTGGCAGACTGCCAGCTGCGGGACATTGCCCAAGAATAGTCTGTGGATAGCCAACTGTGGCACATGATCCCAGTTTTTCTGTGACGGAGGCTCCTTTGCTTGTCCTGGAGCTTCAGCCTGAGGGGCAGGCTTCAGGTTTGGCACACATCTAGTGGGTAATGCAGATGCTCTGTGAATACGCTCTCTATCTTGCTCCAGCTTGCCAGGTTTCCCCAGGAAAGAGCTTATACACTTGTATGGAGCCATGCTTTTTGCAACTGCTACAGAGGGGGACACAGCCAGATAACCTGGCAAAAGGGGCTTCTCTGCTTGTGGTTTCACAGGACTACATATATTTGCATAGATTTTTTAAAGCTAAGGCTTGTGGCCCTGGCTTCCAAACAGGCTGGATCTAAGTGCTGAGATCCTCCCCTTAGTGACGCTGACAGGTTTTAGCACATTCTCAACTATGGGGAGTTATTAAAAAATTCTGATATATATATATATATATATATATATATATATAGAGAGAGAGAGAGAGAGAGAGAGAATGGAGTACTACTTATCCATACAAAAGAGTGAAATCTTGCATTTAGTGACAGTGGAGATAGACTTTGAGTGCATTATGCTACATTAAGTAAGTCAGAGAAGGACAAATACCACATGATCTCAGTTATATGTGGAATCTGAAAAAAATATAATAAAACAAATAAAATGTACAGCATTCTGCAAGTGTTTCTAGAATCATTAATTTGATTTTACATGTATAGAATGTGAAACAGATTCAGAGTAAGAAAAGAATTAGTCTTTTTTTAAAGATTTTTATTTATTTGTGAGAGAGAGCACAGAGGGAGTGGGAGAGGGAGAAGCAGGCTCCCCGCTGAGCAGAGACCTAGGATGAGGGGCTCCATCCCAGGACCCTGAGATCATGACCTGAGCCGAAGGCAAACACTTAACTGACTGAGCCACCCAGGTGCCCTGAAAAAAAATTAGTCTTACATACACATTGATTATTTTAACATAGATTTTACCACAATTAATTTTTCTGAAAACATCTTATTTTTTCTGATTGCAAAATAATTTTCACTGCTTGAATTTACTGTATGTTAATCCGTGGGTTTATGTTTTTCTCAATTGTATGTGAAGATTACATTCTTATTCTGTTGCTATTCATTTCCCCCCAAAATTTTGAAGGGTAATTTAAAGTATTATTTTCAAAATACATATGTAATATATGCTCATTGGTGGATTTTCTAAAAATGCACAAAAGTATAAAAACAGCACTTATTACTTCACTATTCAGAGAAAACCAAGTTAAGTAGCATGTGAATATTATGTTCCTTTTTTTAAAATTCATATTACTATATAGAGAATATGTATTTTCATTATTTCTATGATTTTTCACATAATCTTTATATTTTTCTTAAATTTATTAAATTAAACGTATGTAATCTAGTATTATAAATTAAAAATACATATATGTGATATATTTTGTGTGTGTGTATCATGATTTTAAACATATTTTTAACTTAAGAAACTGTCTTCTTAAGTTAATAAAATTCAATGCATGTTTACTATGCAAAGTCAGAAAACACAAATGCCTAAAACAAGACAAAATAAAATACAAGTATACTTCTAAATCGAGATGAAATGGCACAGTGAGTTTACATTTCAAAAATCCTTTCTGTTTAAACATGTCAAAATGCAGCCATCCTATAAAAAGAGACAGCCAGAAATAAATATTCAGAATCAAATGCAAAGTAAACTTTTCCAAGACCTAGAAATGGAATAGAAATGTGAATCAGTGTATAAGGCTGAAGCTGCAGATTGGAGGTTTGACTACTTTCATGAAAAAAATGAATTAAAACTTCTCATCATTGAGAGGAGAGCAAAGTCAGGCTCACTGCAGCTGTAAAGCAAACAAATAAAACCTGCTAAGTGCTGAATAGAACTGAATCTTATTGGAAGATAGACCAACAGATACCGAGTCAAACCACTTAATGTCTCTCTCACTGAAGTTTATACAAAGAGAAAAAAAGAGAAGAAAAATAGGAAAAGATAAACCTTTCC
>NW_027397072.1:42826846-42900797 GCF_003265705.2 Callorhinus ursinus
TTCTTTAGGTGTAGGGTTAGGTTGTGTATTTGAGACCTTTCTTGTTTCTTGAGAAAGGCTTGTATTGTTATATACTTTCCTCTCAGGACTGCCTTTGCTGTATCTCAAAGATTTTGGACAGTTGTGTTTTCATTTTCATTGGTTTCCATGAATTTTTTTAATTCTTCTTTAATTTCCTGGTTGACCCATTCATTCTTTAGTAGGATGTTCTTTAGCCTCCATGTAGTTGAGTTCTTTCCGACTTTCCTCTTGTGATTGAGTTCTAGTTTCAAAGCATTGTGGTCTGAAAATATGCAGGGAATGATCCCAATCTTTTGGTAACAGTTGAGACCTGATTTGTGACCTAGGATGTGATCAATTCTGGAGAATGTTCCATGGGCACTAGAGAAGAATGTGTATTCCGTTGCTTTGGGATGGAATGTTCTGAATATGTCTGTGACGTCCATTTGGTCCCGTGTGTCATTTAAAGTCTTTATTTCCTTGTTGATCTTTTGCTTAGATGATCTGTCCATTTCAGTCAGGGGGGTGTTAAAGTCCCCCACTATTATTGTATTGTTGTCAATTAAACATCAGATATTTTGTTAATTAGCAAAACAAATGTCAGAAGTAAGCTTTACTGGTAAAATCAGCGTATTGTGAATTGGCATTAAAGAATGTTTTAAATAAAGATATTGTATATGTAATCTTCTTACTGAAATAGTTTAAGAAGCTACTGAAGCTTATTCCCTATACTTCTTAGACGTAGCATCTGAAGCTTTAGATGTAAATAGATCTGCACCCAAACTTTGGTTGAGTACTTCATACTATATGAGTAACAAACATGTATTTGGAATATTGTTCTATATGCTGGCAATGAACATGTCTTACAAGGTGGGGATCTGAGCATATGTAACAACATACAACTAGGACTTTATAGAAGTTACAGAACAGATTGTAAACATTTTTTAGTTTTCAATGTTATTAAAAATAATTTACATCTGTACAAGGAAAATTTAGTCTGAGATTGACTCTTTTGTACCTGGTAGCAAGGTCATACATGAGTATTAATTTTCACTACAGATATATCAATGACCATAATGATTAACTAAAATAAATAATAATAATAATAAAATAAAGATTATTTAAATTGGTCTGGTTTAGTTCAAAACTGTTAAGAATAAAACATCTAATATTGTTTGATAATATTATCAAATAATAATTGATAAAACTAAAGCCTTGAACCATAATATATACAGTATAATATATACAGTATGTATGTATAAAGTAATTATGCATTCTATATATATAATAAAACTATTGTTACATGTATATCTGTGGATATTATGGTATGAAATAAAAATAATATAACATTTTTGAAAATGTGATAGGACAAGAAAGGGATTTATTTTTTCTTTTTAAGATTTTATTTATTTGAGAGAGAGAGTGAGAAAGAGAGCACGAGTTGGGGGAGGGCAGAGGGAGAAGCAGATTCCCTGCTGAGCAGGGAGCCTGACATGGGGCTCAATCCCAGGACCCTGGGATCATGACCTGAGCCTAAGGCAGACACTTAACCATGTGAGCCACCCAGGTGTCCCAATAAAGGGATTTCAAGAAAAAAGAAATAGTCCCACAAAAGACCAGTAAGAGAAAGAAAAATCAAAGGGCTGATAAAAGAAAATAAAGGTGCAGATCCTAATTACAAATTATTCTTGTGATAGATCACATTATTGCCCCAGTTCTTTAACCCAACTTATCTACACACCCTTTACCAGGTGGTTGGTATTTATTTCCATTAACAGGGAGAAGTTTATTTCCCCAATCCTGGAGCTTTTGAAACCACTCTGATTGAAGCATATCTGGGTAGACCTCTGGTTTCTAAGAAGATAATAAGACGCACAAGGAATAAATCCACTCTAACTGATTGGTCCTAGCTAAGCCCAACTATTTCAGTAAACACCCGAAGGACCCACAGACGTATGAGAAAAATAAATGAAATACTAAATTGTTTGTTTAATAGACTTTTTTATATGACAATTAAGTGACTGATACAATTAGTACTACCATACATGTAAAGACACTTAATTTTGCCATGTAATACTCAATACTCAAGATGATCAGATTAAAATTACAATTATATAATGCTTTAAAAATTATGTGATACTTTAAAAAGAAACCTGAAGCAAAGGCACACAGAAAGACTAAATGAAAATCAAATGATTAAAAAAAATAAAAATATTTAAGAAAATGATTTGTTAGAGAAATCCTAATAAAAAAACAATAAATTTGGAAACAAGCATAGGAGGAAATGCTGGAAGTGTTCCATTTGGCCTTCCATACCCACCCTCCATGTTTCTCCACCCTAAACTTTGCTTGCAAATAAATAAATAAAATAAATAAACTTTGCTTGCCCCAGTAGGACAGCATGCACTACATCAACCAAATTTCTGTATCCTTTATCCTTTAGTTGGATTTGGTTAATGGTGAGTCCATACAAAATACTGGAAAGATGGTGGTTAGTTTGGCCAAGAGATTTCTTTCTGCATCTCCTCTCTACAAGTATGACCTAAACTGGTGACTTTCTCTCAACTCAGCATTATTACCTCTTTCCCTGTGGCCTCCTCTGTATCACTTTCCTCTGTCTTCCCATCATTGATCCTTTTCTCTATTCTATTAGGCCAAGATATGGTAATAATTCTTCTTCTGCAAGCCCCAGGTTATTACAGTCACCCTACATCTCACTTCCACTTATGCAATCACTTCCTTTTTAAATAATTCCTCCTTGAATTGTGTTATTTTGAATGGTTGCTCTATCTCTGGTTTGAAAGCTATTTGGTACAGAATGTGGGAAGTGGCCAGAGGAAACAGACTCAAAAATAGATTTCATGGATTGGATTGAACATATATCTGAGGATAACCTTCTTTCTGGTGGTATGAGATGGGACACAAACAATTCATGATATGTGTTGGCAACATGGTTATTCAAATTAGTTCTGGTGGCATCATGAGATAAAGGGGAAATGAACAGCAGAGAATAAGGATTGAGTGTCCATGCAGCTTAGTCACTATGGCAAAAATAATTTATAAAGATGTCCTCTGTTTTTTTTCTGATGACTCTAAAAAGTCTATATTGAGAAAAACATAATTAAAAGCTAAAAATATACAACTACACATGACAGAAAGTCCTCCTTGGCATCATTGAAGGAATCCCTCATCCTGCAGCTGTACTCAGATAAGGCTGAGGGCCAAGCCTAGAGTATGAATGTGGAATTGAAATACTAATTAGTGTTCAATCTTATGATCTTCTTACACTGAGGTAAGGACACTGATGGGGATGAAGAGGAAAGCAGAACCTGAGATGGAGACATTTGGACAAACATGAATAAGAACAGAAACTTGAAACTAAACATTCTCTTCAACTTTCAAATAAAATCCTTTCAATGACTGTCCTTAGGGAAATTTCTTCAGCTGATGATTTACCTTAACATGCACTTCTATCACCTCTGACTCTAAGTTCCATATCGAGGGTTAATTCAAACATATTCTTGATAGAGAGACATAAGCACTGGTCTTCTATATTGCTCACTAAGAGATTGGACTAACCAATGCCCTACTATTAATCAAGTTGAAATACCAGAATCTCCAAATGAAGGGTTACAATGGCCCAGGGAAATGGAGATGTTCAAATGGATTTTCTATGGCAAGTTCTTCTGTATTTCCTTAATCAGAGCCTCCAAGATGGCCTACTGGATGGTCTTCACTAAGGCATTAGAGATTTTTTGGTAATGAGAGAGGCGATAACATCCCTGAGGAGCTTTATGATAGTTGCAGACTATATCAAGACATGACATTAGATGATTCTTCAGTGGTATTTTAGTCCTAATCTTAGTGGGAATAATTGGATCCCAGAGTAGCAGAGTCCAGGTAGTATTGTTGCTTATCCATCACAGAGGAGATGAGTGTAATTACAACTATAGATCATGAGAACAGAGAGCTCTATTTTGATTCTTAGGGACCTTGTTGAATGGTTAAATGAAAACTAATCAATAAAACTAAAAGGCAACCTACCGAATGGGAGAAGATATCTGCAAATGTCATATCCAATAAAGGGTTAGTATCCAAAATATATCAAGAACTAATACAAAAAACACCAAAAAACCAAAAACTCTAATTGAAAAGTTGACAGAAGCATGAACAGACATTTCTCCAAACAAGACAGACAGATGGCCAACAGAAACATGAAGAGACGCTCGACGTCACTCATCATCAGGGAAATGCAAATCAAAACTACAATTAGATATCACCTCACACCTATCAGAATGGATAAAACCAACAACACAAGAAACAATACGTGTTGGTGAGGATGTAGAGAAAGGGGAACCTTTGCAGGGAACCCTGCAAACTGAAGAAGCCACTGTGTAAAACAGTATGGAGGTTCCTCAAAAAATTAAAAATAGAACTACCCTACAACCCAGTAATCACACTACTGGTTATTTACATGAAAATACAAAAACTCTAATTCAAAGGGATACATGTACTCTATGTTTATTGCGGCATCATTTACAATAGCCAAACTATGGAAGCAGCACACACACACACACACACACACACACACACACACACACACACATACACATACACACAAAATGGAATATTATTCAGTCATAAGAAAGAATGAAATCATTCCATTGGCAATGACATGGATGGAGCTAGAGAATATAATGATAGGCAAAATAAATCAGTCAGAAAAGGACAAATACCATATAACTTCACTCATATGTGGAATTTAAGAAACAAAACAAGTGAGCAAAGAAGAAAAAAGAGAGAAAGAAACAGAAAACAAAACAAAACAACCTAAGAAATATAGTTTTAACTATATAGAACAAACTGATGTTACCAGAAGGGAGGCAGTTGAAAGGATAGGGAAAATTGGGGATAGGGATTAAAAAGCAAATTTATCATGATGAAAAAATAATAAAATAAAATAAAATAATAAAATAAAATAAAATATACCCGCAGTTAGAGTCTGTTAATAAATGTTACACAATAATGCCATCCAGTATTACAAAATAAAATCTAAGTTATAAAAACAAAAAGCAAACAAAAAAGGATTTCTAGAAATGAATCAATGAGCAGCTTACCAAGATTCTATATATTTATACATAGGGGAAAAGCCTTGAGGTCTCCTGGACACCTGGAGAGAAATCTAACTGAAATCACTAATGTAGAGATTCACACAATCTTTTCATTCTTCAGTTCACAGACCAATTCACAGACCGAGAGACAGTCAACTGATTAGTATTCCCGACCTATTTTAGGAAGTTTTCTTTAGTGTACCCTCAGGTATATACTATAAATCTTTCTCCAAGCCTTCCAAGAGGCATCTGCACTGATGTACTAGGTAGAGAAAAACTAGTAAGATCTTCCAGGAGTTATTAGTTACTAACTGTGAACTTTTACTGATCTCTGGAGACCAGAAATGAGAGTGTGGTTCACCAGGAGAGATTCAAGGAGGTTAGGTTATCAATCACATTATGGTTCTAGCGTATTTAATAGGAGATCTGATAGAACTATGAATGCTTTCCATAATTACTGAGTTACAAAATATACAGCTGAGAGAAATAATTAATACATGATAGAATCACTACGATGGACCCTGATACTTCCAGTGTCACAATTATGACAGGAAAGTCCACCTGGAAGTTTCCAGCAAGTTCAGATTCAGTCTCTACCTTTCTCCAACCTATTCTCTGACAGGAGTTGAAACTGCATGACCTTCAATAACAATGGTTTCTGGTTGACTTTGGGCAAGGGGAAAATGTGTGGAAAATTAAAGGGAGGAAGAAGAATGAAGCCAGGAAATCACCAGGCTATTCTCCTGAAGGTTTACGATGCTGGGCTTTGCCCCCTGGATGTTCCTCTCCAGGCAGCCTATTCTTCTTCCCATCATCCCCTATGTCTTAAGGTCCTCTTTTGACTCTGGGTTCCTGCACTACCCCTTAGGTTTTCTCTAAACTGCTCCTATATCTCTGTCATTAGTTGTGTTTATAAATAAGTTTATTTTCAGTGATGTTAGAGTATATACTCTGTTTCCTCCTGACATTGACTGAGACAGAAGGACACTATACAATACTGAAAGGAGTAAACCACAAATATGAAATATCATGAATTGATATGTACTTAACAAGAAGGTCTCAAAACCCAAACCAAAAATAATCAGTTTGTGAGGAGACATACCAAATAAGAGCACAATGTTTTAGAATATCTCTACCAGAAGCTGATGAAGCAAAATGACAAAAAAACTGGTAAAAAATACAAAAGCTATGAACTTTGTAATGAACAAGGTGACTTCATATAAAAATTCCTGCACTCCAAAAATAAAAAAAAAACATGTTCTTTATTACTACACTTGTAAGACTACAAATTGTCACTTAAAAAAGAAAAATTCTCTCAGAACTCAGCAATAGGAATAAGCCAAATATATCATGTATGTCAAGGAATGACAAAATACACTCAAATGTATTTATGTTATAGAAGAAAAACTTGACTAGCAAAAGAATATATGTAAAATACATTAAAACAGAAGCCAAGAAAAATTTAATAACATTAAATATATATATATTTATTTGTAATTGTAATTATATGAGGCTAATATAGTCTAAATAGAAAAAGCAAAAAAAAAGGGTATTATTTCAAGGAGTATAATATACTCCTTCAAATAATAGCAAAACAAAAAGATTAGAAAATATAGGGAATATCTCTACACAATGTAATTACCATCTTTGAATTAACAGAAATATGTAGAAATATGTAGCATCCTACATACTATCCTACATACTACACTTAGAAAATACACCTTCTTGGTTACTTATGGAACATCTACAAAATGTAAACATTTTATAATTAACTTTATGAATTCTAAGAAAAAATCACAAGGCACCTGGGTGGCTCAGTTGGTTAAGCAACTGCCTTCTGCTCAGGTCATGATCCTGGAGTCCCAGGATTGAGTCCCGCATCGGGCTCCCTGCTCAGCGGGGAGTCTGCTTCTCCCTCTCACCCTCCCCCCTCTCATGTGCTCTCTCTCTCTCTCTCTCTCATTCTCACTCTCTCAAATAAATAAATGAATCTTAAAAAAAAAAATTCTAAGAAAAAAAATCAAAGAAACAAATTAATTACAAAAAGAAAGAAAAGTCTGGACCTCAACAACACACATCTGGATATTTAATAGGCCACAAAAATGATTATGTAAATTTATTGAATAGTTTATATTGGACAAAACATTAAAATAATAAATAGAAACTTTTAGAGGGAATTTAGCTAAAGTGGTAATTCAAAAGAAATTCATAGCCTTAAATGCTTATAGTATGCTTAAAAATGATGGACATTTTAAAAGTAAGCGTCCAATATCAAGAATGCGAAGAAAAGAGAAAAAAAGAATAAGGTCCTATGAAAATGTAGAATACAAATCTAATTGTTAGGAACATAAATGAATTAACTATAAAATAAAATAAAAGGGAGGCTCAATAGAGCCAAATGATTTTGATTTTTCTCTGAAATAATAAAAATATAATAGGTAAAATAACAGTAGATCAGTCTAAAAACTAATAAAGCACAAATGACCAATATTACAAATAACAAATAGTGCCTAATTAGAAATGTCAGATTTCAATTAAAGATAACAAAAATATTAAGAATAATATCTTTTTTCACAATATATAAATTGTACATCAGATATATTAGAAGAACAATGTAAGACAAAAAGCCAAATCCAGAAAATTTGACAAATATATTTGTGACCATGGGTTCAGAAGTTTCTTAAAAAAAAATAGAAAAGTGTAAGTTATATGTGATAATCTAACAAATTGGCGTGCCTGGGTGGCTCAGTCAGTTAAGCGTCTGCCTTCGGCTCAGGTCATGATCCCAGGATCCTGGGATCAAGTCCCACATCGGGCTCCCTGCTCCGCAGGAAGCCTGCTTCTCCCTCTCTCACTCCCCCTGCTTGTGTTCCCTCTTCCGCTGTGTCTCTCTCTGTTAAATAAAATCTTTTTTTTTTTAAGATTTTATTTATTTATTTGTCAGAGAGAGAGCACAAGCAGGAGAGCAGCAGGCAGAGGGAGAAGCAGGCTCCCTGCAGAGCAGGGAGCCCGATGTGGGACTCGATCCTGGGACTCCAGGATCATGACCTGAGCCGAAGGCAGCTGCTTAACCGACTGAGCCACCCAGGCATCCCTCTGTTAAATAAAATCTTAAAAAAAAAAAAAAGAAAATCTAACAAATGATGCTTAAAAAGAGAATATTATAAGGAAAATTAACAGATATAGATTGCAAAAAAATTTTTATCAATATCTGCACCACTAAGGGGCTGATTTTATCACACATCTGAAAAGAATTATTCCCAGGCAAAAATAAAAATGGGGAGTGTGAATTTAAAAAAAAAACAATCAATAGGCATTTTGAAGAGAAATGTCCCACCATA
The DNA here is from genome assembly GCF_003265705.2 of Callorhinus ursinus. Classification (NCBI taxonomy): domain Eukaryota; kingdom Metazoa; phylum Chordata; class Mammalia; order Carnivora; family Otariidae; genus Callorhinus; species Callorhinus ursinus. The sequence continues at coordinate 42,835,299 of NW_027397072.1, forward strand.
TAGCCCACTAATAAGTAAGATACATAGAAATTAAATTAAAAAATACACCTGTCCAACTGACAAAAATTAGAGAAAAATACAATATTTAGTGTGGCCTGTAAGTGGGAAGGACTTTTTTTTTTACTGTGATTGAAAAAATAAACTTGTCACCCTTCAGTAGAATAATGTGGTAGCACATCGTTAAATTAAGTGTACTTAAGACCCATCAACCCCACTGCTGGATATGGTAGCAAACACAAATGCTCACATTAAGTCTTAAGGCCACAGCATGAAGGTTTTGTAGCAGATCTGTTTGTGATAGCATAAAATTAGAAGCATTGAGTGAGAATGCCAAACAAATACTATGTACTATTAAAAAATATTTCAGTGTCCAGATTCAGTCTTAAACTCGCTTGAGTTTAATAGACATGTCTTCCTTCATTTGTGTTACCGTGTTACCCTTATTTGTTTATATATTCGTCTATGTATATATCAAATTTTAAGATTTTTCTCAATTCAGCCAATGTACATTTAAAACTATTAGGATCTAACTGATTTGAACAGGTTTCTTCCTTGGCCTCTTAATTATCTGCTGAGGAAACATTAAATACACACAAAGTGAAAGCATTTAATGAAATCATACTCTACATCTTATTTGTCCTTACTTTCATTATTGTTTCCTTATCTGACTTAAAAAAAAATTCTCATCAACTCTGAGTAATTTTGTTATAACTAAACAAAGTGTAAAACCACTCAGAAATCATTTGTTCACATTCTTACTCCTTACTTTTATCTATCACTACTCTTTTTAAGTCCGTTCTAAATATGTAATATTAAGCATATGAAGCCTTGATTACTCACATTAACAAAATTCAAAGGATCAATATTTTGAAACTGGTAATGTTATAAAATGTTATTTGTAAGCTACTTTAATATAGCAATTCTCAGAGGTAACCACACTTATACTTTTAATTTATATTCCACAATCTTGGTAATTGTAGGCACATTAGAAATTAGACTGACATTTTGGGGTTGATATTTCTTTTTTTTTTAAGATTTTATTTATTTATTTGACAGAGAGAGAGAGAGCACAAGTAGGCAGAGAAGCAGGCAGAGAGAGAGGGAGAAGCAGGTTTCCCACTGAGCAGGGAGCCCAATGCGGGGCTCAATCCCAGGACCCTGGGATCATGACCCGAGCTGAAGGCAGCCGCTTAACCGACTGAGCCACCCAGGCGCCCCTTGGGGCTGATATTTCTGACCTTCTGTGTGCATGTGTGTATACAGCTTGGGTTCCTTAGAAAGGATAAGGCAAGAGATTAACTTATTTATCTGTGCTATACCAATCTTTTATATTACGTGCTGCTACATTTTATGTATTTCAAGTGATATTAAATTATTGCCAGTGAGTTCTTCACTTTTTCGGTATAAAAGTATCATATTGTTTTCCTATAACTCAGTGTGCTTGGTATCCACATGGAAGCGATTTCAAATTATCTTTGACAATCAACTGTTTTATCTCATTGACTGGTCACCGAGTGGAGGTTAAGAAATGTTTAGAACGGAGTCAATCACCCCTGACCTGTTATTATCTGTAGAAGGTTTTCTTCACAATAACCTATATGTATGGTTGGTGTGTGGCCTCTGCAATGATGATATCCTATCTTCATAATCTCATGCTCAATTTGCTAGAGATTTCTAAAAGAGGAAATTGGTCCCACTCCAGTTGATCTGCATTCTCTTTAATACATGGGAAAATTCCACAATGACTCACAGTTGGCCTTTCCCATTATGCCAATTCCATGCCCTTTTAGAAATCTGGTTTCTAAATTTGCTTTATGATAATGCAGCTATGCCAGTGGTGTTCTTATGTAGTGCTTTGATGATAAAGGTCACTCATTCTCTCCAAGGAGCCCTTAAGGACCAAATATGCCTTGAAAGCCCAGAAATATTTCAACCACTAAAAGTAAAATAACCCCTTTAACTCTCAGCTTAAGGATATTTGAAAGCTTCAAAAAAAATCTTCCCACTTAATTGACCACATGAAGTCTCCAGTTGAGCTCAATTGCCCTGTTTATGGGTATTTGTGTCATTAGAGCTTTTAGAGCAGATAGATTTGAAGAAAAAAATATATGCAACCTCAGGATTGTTTAATTTGCATTTGTGATTCAGTTCATAACCTCACAGCAAAATGGCAGCCAAAACATTTCTAACAGGCATGGAGAGTTTAACAAATTTAAATTATATAGTACATGAGCATATAGTATAGATGAGTTAATAATGGAAAACGATCTTTAATGCACAGATACACACTAATATGTTTGTTATCTAATTCAAGGAAATAGGGTATTAAGGGCTGTTTTAGCTAGTCATCATCTGTAAAGACTAAAAAAAGCATCTTAATTACAAGTGGTTAGTTTTAAATATATATGTATTGGTCAACACATATCCTGGTCAATTTCCCCCACCATTTTCTTTAATAGGTAGTAATTTAAAGAATCTAAGTCCCTACAGCAGATTTGGAATTATTATTGCTTATATACACACACACACACACACACACACACACACACACACACACACACATATATGGCTCAAAGGTGACACAGCAAATAGAATAAATGAAAAAAAACTGTAACTTTCAAATATCTAGAGATTTGATAATCATCAAATCTAACAATATAAAAATTGAAGAAGAAAAGAATGTTCTGCAGGTAGAACTTAAAAATAAGCAAAAGAGAATAATGTGATTTTAAATACTACAATATATTATATTTGCAACACATACATTGTGATGTTGATAAAATATTAGCAACATGTACATGGCAATTTGGTTACCATCAACTAAGTTATTAGGGGGTGTCCCCTAACAAAGAGTATAAAAAATATATATCAACTGAACATTGAATAGATATAACTCTATCAAGAACCTTAAATTCATTTCAAGGCACTCTCTTATAATACTAACTTTGACCAAAACAATATCATTCAGGAAGATAATCTGAAAGACGTAAGAAGTTTTTAGACTAAAGATGAAAAGATATACTGGGGGAAAATATCTGTGTTTTCAGTTATTTTAAGTATTGTTATCTCCTACGTATTTAAGTTATACCCTGTAGTAAGACAGCCATATAAAGACCGTTAAGTAGACATCGGAGGGGGGCAGATTTGATTCAGTATTTAAAATTAATTTTCCCATTAGAGCCACTAGCAAAATCTCATGAGAGAAAATTCTCAAGGCCAAGTTGATTACATGCCACAATGTCTATGGCAAATAGTAGGATGACTCTATATGACCATGTGGTTTTTCTAACTCTAGAAATCTAGAATTACCTATTTCTATAACAACTGGGTTAATGTTAAGTCAACTTTTTCATGTGTCTGTTGGCCATTTGGATGTCTTCTTTGGAAAACTGTCTGTTCATGTCTTCTGCCCATTTCTTGATTGGATATTTGTTCTTTGGGTGTTGAGTTTGATAAGTTCTTTATAGATTTTGGACAGTAGCCCTCTATCTGATATGTCATTTGCAAATATCTTCTCCCATATTGTCGGTTGTCTTTTGTTTTTTGTTGACTGTTTCTTTTGCTGTGCAAAAGCTTTTTATCTTGATGAAGTCCCAATAGTTCCTTTTTGCCCTTGCTTCCCTTGCCTTTGGAGATGTTTCTAGGAAGAAGTTGCTGTGGCTGAGGTGGAAGAGGTTGCTCCCTGTGTTCTCCTTTAGGATTTTGATGAACTCCTGTCTCACATTTACGACTTTCGACCATTTTGAGTCTATTTTTGTGTGTGGTGTAAAGAAATGGTCCAGTTTCATTCTTCTGTATGTGACTGTCCAATTTTCCCAACACCATTTTTTGAAGAGACTGCCTTTTTTCCATTGGACATTCTTTCCTGCTTTGTCAAAAATAAGTTGACCATAGAGTTGAGGGTCCATTTCTGGGCTCTCGATTCTGTTCCATTGATTTGTGTGTCTGTTTTTGTGCCAGTACCATACTGTCTTGATGATGACAGCTTTGTAATAGAGCTGGAAGTCCAGAATTGTGATGCCGCCAGGTCTGCTTTTATTTTTCAACATTCCTCTGGCTATTCGGGGTCTTTTCTGGTTCCATACAAATTTTAGGATTATTTGCTCTATTTCTTTGAAAAAAGTGGATGTTATTTTGATGGGGGATTGCATTGAATGTGTAGATTGCTCTAGGTAGCATTGACATCTTCACAATATTTGTTCTTCTAATCCATGAGCATGGAACGTTTTTCCATTTCTTTGTGTCTTCCTCAATTTCTTTCATGAGTATTTTATAGTTTTCTGAGTACAGATCCTTTGCCTCTTTGGTTAGATTTATTCCTAGTTCTTATGGTTTTGGGTGCAATTGTAAATGGGACTGACTCCTTAATTTGTCTTTCATCTGTTTTGTTGTTGGTGTATAGGAATGCCACTGATTTCTGTGCATTGATTTTATATCCTGCCACTTTACTGAATTCCAGTTGAGTTCTAGCAGTTTTGGGGTGGAGTCTTTTGGGTTTTCTACATAAAGTATCATATCATCTGCAAAGAGTGAGAGTTTGACTTCTTCTTTGCCAATTTGGATGCCTTTTATTTCTTTTTGTTGTCTGATTGCTGTGGCTAGGAATTCTAATTACTATGTTGAATAGCAGTGGTAATAGTGGACATCCCTGCCGCATTCCTGACCTTAGGGGGAAAGCTTTCAGTTTTTCCCCATTGAGAATGATATTCGCTGTGGGTTTTTCATAGATGGCTTTTATGATATTGAGGTATGTATCCTCTTCTTCTATACTCTGAAGAGTTTTGATCAAGAAAGAATGCTGTACTTTGTCAAATGCTTTTTCTGCATCTATTGAGAGGATCCTATGATTCTTGCTCTTTCTTTTGTTAATGTATTGTATCACATTAATCGATTTGCGGATGTTGAACCAACCTTGCAGCCCAGGGATAAATCCCACTTGGTCGTGGTGAATAATCCTTTTAATGTACTGTAGGATCCTATTGGCTAGTATTTTCATGAGAATTTTTTGCATTTGTGTTCATCAAGGATATTGGTCTGTAGTTCTCCTTTTTGATGGGGTCTTTGGTTTTGGGATCAAGGTAATGGTGGACTCATAAATTGAGTTTGGAAGTTTTCCTTCCACTTATATTTTTTGGAACAGTTTCAGAAGGATAGGTATTAATTCTTCTTTAAATGTTTGGTAGAATTCCCCTGGCAAGACATCTGGCCTTGGGCTTTGTTTTTTGGGGAGATTTTTGATGACTGCTTCAATTTCCTTAGTGGTTCTAGGTCTGTTCAGGTTTTCTATTTCTTCCTGGTTCAGTTTTGGTAGTTGATACATCTCTAGGAATGTATCCATTTCTTCCAAGTTATCTAATTTGCTGGCATACAGTTGCTCATAATATGTTCTTGTAATTGTTTATATTTCTTTGGTGTTGGTTGTGATCTCTCCTCTTTCATTCATGATTTTGTTGATTTGGGTCATTTCTCTTTTCTTTTTAATAAGTCTGGCCAGGAGTTTATCAATCTTGTTAACTCTTTCAAGGAAACAGCTCCTAGTTTCGTTGATCTGTTTTACTTTTTTTGGTTTCTATTTCATTGATTTCTGCTCTGACCTTTATTATTTCTCTTCTGCTGGGTTTAGGCTTTATTTGCTGTTTTTTCTCTAGCTTCTTTAGGTGTAGGTTTAGGTTGTGTACTTGAGACTTTTCTTGTTTCTTGAGAAAGGCTTGTGTTGCTATATCCTCAGGATCACGAGGGCAGAATTCGAGAGATAAGTGATTCTAAGTGATCCCTCTTTTTTTCTCAGCTTCTTTATTTTCCATCATTTGGTCTACTATATCACTGATTCTCTCTTCTGCCTCATTTATCCTAGCAGTTAGCACCCCCATTTTTGATTGCACCTCTTTAACAGCCTTTTTGATTTCAACTTGGTTAGATTTTAGTTTTTTTTTCTCCAGAGAGGATTTCTCTAATAACTTCCATGCTTTTTTTCAAGCCCAGCTAGTATCTTTAAAATCATGATTCTGAACTCTAGGTCTGACATCGTACTAATGTCCATATTAAGTAGGTCCCTGGCAGTTGGTACTACCTCTTGTTCTTTTTGTTGAGGTGACTTTTTCCGTCTTGTCATTCTTCCAGAAAGTGGTTCCTTTTCTGTTCAGAGTTGTTGCTATTCTTTTCTTCGATCTCTTGTTGAGTTCATAGGTGTTCAGAATGGTTTGATACCTATCCAGCTGAATTCCTGAGACCAGCAGGTCTCCTACTCCTCCGCCATCTTGCTCCACCCCCCTAGGCAGTAATCTCTTAGACATTGGTTTTAGCAGCATTATCTATGGATATGTCTCCTCAGGCAAGGGAAATAAAAGTAAAAAATAAACTATCGGTACTACACCAAAATAAAAAGCTTTCGCACAGCAAAGGAGACCATCAACAAAACAGAAAAGCAACCTACTAAATGGGAGAAGATATTTGCAATTGATATATCTGATAAGGGGGTTAAAACCCAAAACATGTAAGGAACTTATACAACTCAACACCAAAAAACTAAATACTCTGATTTAAAAATGGACAGAGGACCTGAATAGACGTATTGGCAAACAAGATCTACAGATGGCTAATAGACACATGAAAGATGCTCAACATCATTAATCATCAGGAAAATGCCAATTGAAATGACAATGTGATATCACTTTACATCTGTCAGAATGGCTAATATGAAAAGACAAGAAATAACAAGTTTTGGAGAAGATATGGAGAAAAAGGAACCCTTGTGCACTATTGGTGAGAATGTAAACTGTGCAAATAGTGTGAGAAACAGTGAGGAGTTTCCTCAAAAAATTAAAAATAAAAATACTGCATGATCCAATTATTTGTAATACTGGATATTTACCCAAAGAAAATGAAAACACTAATTTGAAAAGATACATACACTCTTATGTTTATTGCAGCATTATATACATTAATCAAGATATGGAAGCAACCCAAGTGTTCATGGATAGATGAACAAATATAGAAGATGTGATATATGTATACATTGTAATATTACTCAGCCACTAAAAATAAGATCTTACCATTTGCAACAATATGGATATACCTAGAGAGTATTGTAAGTGAAATTAAGTCAGATAGAAAAAGACAAATACCATATGATTTTGCTTACATACGAAATCTAAAAAACAAAACCAACCAAACAAACGCCAGAGACTTAAATACAGAGAACAAACTGGTGGTTTGCCAGAGGGGAGGTGTGTGGGCAGGGATGGGTGAAATAGGTCAAGGGGAATAAGGTAAAAACATCTAGTTATAAAATACATCAGTCACAGAGACAAAAATTACAGCATAGAGAATATAGTCAATAATATGTAATAATACAGTATGGTGACAGATATTGACTACACTTATGGTGGTAAGCATTCAGTGATGTACAGAATTGTTGAATCACTATGTGGCATACCTAAAAGTAATATAACATTGTATGTCACTTGCATTTCAATTAAAGATATTCCTTTTTTTTTTCAAAATCTTTTATTAATTAGGAAGGGAAAGTGTGAGTCTGGTTAGATGATGATTACAAGTGAGACTATTTTGGTTGTGATTGTATTGTGGACAAAGGAGAGGTAGAGATGAGAGAGATAGGAGAGATATTTAGGCTAGAGAATTGCCAAAAGACAGAACAGCTGTTTGTACTTCAAATCCTAAAATTTATGCTCTTTCAAAATATTCTCAACTTTATATGAAACCTATTTCTAACACTGAGTTTTCAAAGCAATCTTGAAGTTGATAACTGCAGTAATCTATAGTTTCTATGGAAACAGTAGTCTTAAACTAGTTCTGTTTTTTGTTCCTGCGAGAGAGGCTGACCTATAGTTGATGTACATCAACTCTAGTGTGTTTACCTGGTCTCTGAACATTCCCAGAATGTTAGCAAGGTTATATTTCAACAACCACCTTTTCATTTCATTTACGAAAAGCACTCTTTGATGACTGCCCCTGTTACCTGTCTTGTAACCTTGCCTTTAGCCGAAAACACAGAATATTGATTATGATGAATTATTCAGAATTTCACCATATTGTGTTTGTATGTGTTGGGAACATCAAGGAGAATATATTCACTGATCATGATGGGTCTTCTCTTCAGGTCACTTGAGCTGATTTACTCACTTGTTCTGTGCATAACATAGCAGAATTGAAATTCTGAAAGTAGCAGGGCAGGCAAGAAATGGGAGGAATAAGTTTCAGTGTTTATCTAGTCCTTATGAGGAAAGGTAGTAACTGTTTATGAGGGATTGGGATATTCCATTTACTAGAGTTAATACTGTCTCTAGCTGGATTCAGTTGGTTTAGCAAGCCAATTGACCAACCTCCATACATTGCTTTGATAAAATATCATCCAAAATTACTTACCTGCCTTGCTTCTATTCCTGATCTTATTCAGTAATGTTTTTATACCAATAGTGATTTTCCATAGGAATTCTAGAATTCCTAAGATTTTGTCTCTTAGGTAAAACCTTCCAAATGCCCTACTTCTTATTTCACTTTCTATCCTTTGCTCTCTGAGTCTATGTGACTAAGGTTTTTCTATATTAACATTGTGTCTCTTTCCTGACTATCAACTCCTTTCTCCCTTGATCACTCTGAATAGCTGTAATGGTTAATATTAAGCGCCAACTTCACTGGGATACAGGGTGCCAGATATTTGCCTTAACATTGTATCTGCATGTATCTATACAGGTGTTTATGGATGAAATTAACATTTGAACTGGCCTCTCCAGCGTAGGTGGGCATTAGCAACCCACTGAGGGCCTGAATAGAACACAAGGCAGAGGAAGGACGAATTTGCCCCTTCTTCTAACTGATTGTATTATCTGGGACTCAGACTTCTGTTCTCCGAGTAGGATTTATACTATTGGCTCCCATGGTTCTCATGACCAGACAGAGCCTAAATTACATCACTGGCTTTCCTGGGTCTCTAGATTGCAAACAGCAGATTGTGGAACTCTTCAGCCTATGTGACTGTGTGACCTAATGTCTCATAATAAACAAACAAAATACTATATGTATTTTCTGTTGGTTCTGTTTCTCTGGAATACTGACTAATACAATTGTTCATTATCAGAATTCCAAATCTATTTCTATAAACCATGACCAAACCCTGGATAACCGGGGGCAGATCTCAAGCAGTACCCACTTCACTCTTTTGTTTATTGTAATCATTTTCTATTGATGCCATAAAGAATTATCACAAACTTAGTGACTTACACACACACACACACACACACACAAATTGATCATCTTATAGCTATGTAGGTTAGAATTGAAATGCAGGTCTCACTGGACTAAAATCAAGGTATTGTCAAAACTGTTCCTTTCTAGAGGTTCTAGAGGAAGATTCATACCGTTGCCTTTTGTAGATTTGAGATGCCTCTGCATTCTTTGACTTGTGCTCCTTTGCCATCTTTAAAGCCAACAACAAGGAGCTGAATTCTAACAACGTATACTATATGATCCTCCTTCTGTGAACACATCTCTTTCTCTGATGATAGCCAACAAGATTTCTCTAACTTTTAAGGATTTGTATGCTTTGCTTGGGCTCACCAGGATAATCCAGGATAATTTTCTCAAGTTCCTTAACTTTAATCACATCTGCAAAGTCCCTTTTACCATGTAAGTAACAAATTCCAGATGATTTCAGATTCTAGGGATTAGAGCATGGATATCTTTAAGGGGACATTATTCTGCCTACCACATTTACAAATTCCTTAACTTGTAATTTGGTGAAATTTTGAATCCAATTGATAGATTGAGAACTAAACACATCTCTTTCAATGACAGAACATTTCATGAATTATAATAATGATCCTTATCACCACCATTACCACCACCACCACCACCATCATCATCGTCTACTTAATGAGACATTAGAAAAGTAAGTAGTTTTGAAACTAGGGAAGTAGTTTTGAAACAGGAAGTACCATTATCATTTCCATTTTATAGATGATCCACCAGTAGCAGGGAAAAGTGGCTAGCTAACTTGCCAAGATAACAATGAATTATCACATAAACACTCATATTGGATAAAATATAAATCTCTCTAAAGAATATACAAGGTAGGCCTTTAAAGTTAAACAACAGAGTCAGCCCATTTGTGGAGGGGATGAAAACATGGCACAGGGATGATTTCTATTCTGCTTTTGTTCCAAAATGATCTAAATATGTTCGATCTTTTGACATCTCTTAACCCTGCTACTTTTTCCCCTCATCACAAATAAGGAGAAGTATGAGTACAAGAATAGGTCTTAAGCAAGACTTGCCCATAAATAGAACCCATGGCAGGATTCTGAAAGCGTTCTGGGATAGCCAAGATTTACCCTATAGAAATTAAAATCATTATTGCAACTACAATTTGGCAGCCCATCCTATTCAATTCCTGAAGGTAGTTATGTATTCAAACTTTTATTAATAAAATAGAATTATACATTTAGAATTATTAAAATTATTATGTTCTAAGTGGATAAGACTATTGATATCAAGTATATGTTTTCATCAAGTTTAGATGTTGGTCTCACAATTTGGCCAATTCTGCTTTAAAGATTCAGCTTCAGCCTATTTAAAGAGCTAATCACTCTCATTTCTGTCTTTGCTGAATATGTGTCTGAACAAAGATTATAGGGTAAGGTGCATACGATCATATCTAGTCATTATAACATCAGTAATGGCAACATTAGTAGTGGCAAGAAGACTGTTTTTGAACATAATATCTAAATATTCATTTTCAAATAAAGTAAGCATCCTAAATACAATGAAGAGTAAAAAAAACTCCTTATTTTTATTATATGCTTAGAATTTCCATCAGTTATATTACAAATATATTTTATTGCACATACAAAATGTTGCACTGAAAATAATTATTGAATTAAAAATTATGTAATGTAAAACATTAATATTTTCATAATACATAATAAACAGTTAATATGAATATAAACAAAATATAATAACTGTACATTTAAGAACAGTATTTGAACCAAATATATTCATAATATTTAAATGATTTTATAAAATAGAATAATGTAGATTGTATTACAATTTTAGTGTTTTTAAAATTATTTGGAGTATTAAATTCAAAATATTAAATAATATAATCTTCGAAAAAATCTGGGTTTTAGTTATTTCATTTTATTTAGATAATAAATCTTTGAAGAAAAAATTCTTGTTTGAAGATATTTCATATCTTGTGAAGATGAATTGAAGGCAGATTGTCAATTGGCCACTTCAAAATTTTAAAAGAAAAAATTCACAAGAATGTGTTAATAACCTCTTCAATTTAGGCATGATTAAGAATATTAACAAGTTGAAGAAAATAAAAAAGTATACTAGAAAAGTGAAATATGCTAAACATTTTGCATTTCTTGATCAAACTTCAAAGCAACACACTTTTAAAGCTTTATTCAGAAAGACAAATTCTCCCAGTGTTGAATTTGGGGTCTTTACCTTAGTTCGTTATTATTAGATGCAAAGGTAAACTTAATAACTTGGCTGTAACATCCATATCAGCAGTGCCCTGGACTGGTAAAAGCAGTAGAAAGAAACCTTGCTCCCTCGCTAATATATTGGAGGGTGAATACCAATGGATATTACAAATGTTTATCACAGGAATAATCTCTCAGGAGACGGTGGGTAAATGGAGACTTGAAATTTTACTACTCAACTGTAAATTAATCATGGCATTTACAATGGATAACATTTCAAATTTATTCTCAGTCCCCTCAGTTACCATTGCCTTTTGTTTTGGTGTTTAGCCATTTCTATAAATAATAAGCTACTCAAGGCAAATTAGAGTCCTATTTGTATGCAGCTATCTAATTTTCTTTGAAACATTAAAGTGACTTTTCTCCATCCAGCCTCCTTTGAAGCAAGACAGAGTAAAGATGTAGCTGAAAAGAAGGGACATACTGTAACCAAGAATGGTCTATTTATTATTACAAGTTATTTATAGTGACAAGGAAAAGTTCAGCAAGATGAATACTAAGTTACAAAAAAGAAAAGAAAAGAAAAAAGAAATATTACTAGGTATTAGCAATTATTTCCTGGATGTCATACTTCTCTGGATATACTTCTTCCTCTGACTCGGATAGTACTTGTTTAAGTCCTCTTACATCATTTAAACACTACATTCTTTATGAAAGTCTACTAATTCAATTGCTAACACTAATTCCTGGCATGAATATCAATGATTACAAGTTTGCTACTGTCGATTTTCAACAATTTAGTAAGGAGTTGGAAATTCATATACATACTCAGTAAAGCATTAGTTGAACAGCCCTTGCAAAAGGTAGCTTGGCAATATAATTAAACATTAATATATTTTGGTCCACCATTCTACTTCCAGGGATGTATTATATGGTGATAATTAAGCAATGTAGAGACACATACATGAAGAGTTTCACTGCGATAGAACAATGTGAAATAAGGGTTTAGATATAAAATTAAAAGTGCATTTAAAGGAATCTTCTACAAAAATACTGTTTTGAAGGGACACATGCACCCTGATGTTTATAGCAGCATTATCAACAACAGCCAAATTATGGAAAAAGACCAGATGTCCACCCACTGATGAACGGATGAAGAAGTTGTGAGATATATATATAATGGAATATTATTCAGCCGTCAAAGAGAATGAAATCTTACCATTTGCAACAATGTGGATGGAGCTATGTATTATGCTAAGTGAAATAAGTCAATCAGAAAAAGACAGATACTACATGATTTCACTCATATGTGGATTTTAAGAAATGAAACAGATGAGCATAGGGGGAAAAACAAAAGAGAGGGGCAAACCAGAAAACAAACTCTTAAATATGGAGAACAAACTGAGGGTTGCTCGAGGGTAGGTGAGCAGGGGTGGGTTAAATGGGTGATGGGCATTAAGGAGGACAATTGTTGTGATGAGCCCTGGGTGTTGTATGGAAGTGCTCAATCACTAAATTCTACTCCTGAAACTAATATTTCACTATATGTTAACTAACTGGAATTTAAATAAAAACGTGAAATTACAAAAAAATTAAAAAAATAAAAGAATCCTCTGCATTTAAAATTCCTTATATCTGAATATATAGATATGACATATATAAAAACACAGTTTATGTATTGTCATATATTACACCATTTCTGTAAAGTCACAGACACACACAACCCCATGAGATAGAGCCTTGAAAGATTTTCATTAAGATACTATTAATTTTTATACAATGGATTATTTGCATTGATGATACTCTTCTCTGTGATTTTCCCCTCTTTTGTTTGAGTAGTTCTCATTTTAGAAAAATAATAAATATTCTAATCCTAGGTATATTTATTTTTATTTAAATTCCCCTGTTAATTAGTGAAGATAAACATTTTGAAATAATTTCAAATTTATTCTCAGTCCCATTTGAAATAATGTTAACATATGTATTTCCTAGGTGAATGTCCTTTGCCCATTTTCTTTTTGATTTTATCTATAATATATAATATAAATATTATTTTATATTATAGATGCCAAAGCTTTATGTGAATATTTAAAAAAAAGTGTTAGGTTTTTATTTGTTATACATTTGTTAATACAGGTTTTCCAAACTGAAAATCTAAATAAACAGGTTTTCAATTTTATTAATTTCTTTCTTTTTTAATATATATGTTCTTAAAGATTTTATTTATTTATTTGAGAAAGAGAGCACAAACAGGGGGAGGGGCAAAGGAAGAAGCAGTCTTCCCCCTGAGCTAGGAGCCAAATGTGGGGCTCAATCCCAGGGCCCTGAGATCATGACCTGAACCAAAGTCAGATGCTTAACCGACTGAGCCACGTAGGGGCTCCTGTTAATTAATTTCTTTCTTCAAAGATTTTTACTTTATGAAATATATAGAAAGGTTTCATTCATCCTATTTTTTTGTAATTTACTTGTATTTTTGAATGTTTTAGATTTTTAGAGATTTAATTATCAATATATAAGGACATCAATTTTTATTAAGGAACAGGATAGATCCATATAGTATATTATATAAAATAGATATGCTATGTCAATGTCGGCTCATCCTTGGTTAAAAAAAGTTACCATTCTGGTAAGATATGCTGATAATGTGGGAGGCTTTGCATGTATGGTGGCAGGGGATATACGGAAAATCTCTGTACCTTCCTCTCACTATTGTTGTAAACGTAGAACTGCTCTAAAAAATTAAGTCTTAAAAAAACAAACAAAAGCCAGAAAGAAATATTGCAGAATAATTATTGGAGATGGTACCGTGCTCTAGTCAAGTAAACTAGGCCTCCATCTACTTTCTGCCATTAAATAAATGTGCAGCCTTGGGTGAATTGGTCTCTCTCCATTGTCTCGACACGAAGAAGATGAATTACTTAAGATTTAAGTTTTCACTGACATCCTCAAAATTATAGTATAAACAGTTAATAATTATTGTGTATTTTCTATTTTATAGAGAGATTTCTATTACTATCCTTTGATCTCAAAACTTATTTTGAGAAATATAATACTGTCTTCTCTAATTTATACACAGGAAACTGAAATCTAAATAAGTCAAATTAATTACCCACAGTTACAAACCTAGTAAAAGCAGAGAGGGGAACTGATCTGTATCCTAAGCCCTTAATGGAACAGCCCAGAGAAAGTTCCCAAACTAATCACTTGGAGAAGTTGAATTCACAAGGTTGTGTCTCCGTTTAGAAGCGTGAACAAATAACTCATCATAATGATGCTAGATGCCCTGTTCATGCTAAGCTTGTTTTATTTGGAGGAGCATGCACATTACCCCTTCTATGACCTGAGAAGAATGTGGCAAGCTTTTTCCTTTGAATTATCTTTTGGCAAGAAAAGACTGTTCCAAGTACAGAACTTGTAATTATCTACAGTTTAAGTTAATACTTCAAAAGATAGTTCTCTGGAGGGTGTTTTTTACTATTACTACATTACCCAGGGAATCATTACTGATCCCATTTGCCTTATTCATAACCACTGAATTGTCAAGTCGATCTGGTAGGTCTAAGTCATCCTTAGATAACTAAGTAAGTGAAAATTATGAAGTTCTGAGTTTTTGTTATGCTAGAAAATGAATAGTCTTATCAAGACAAGTTTGGGAAAAACAGAACAATTAATTATGCTCCTTGAAGTGAGAATAATATCAGCATATATTTTTTTTTCACTTGTAAATAGTAGATGTGGTGGACAAGGCATTTAGTTCTTCAAATGACTCAAATGATGGCAAATTGAGTGGCACAATGGTCAACTGAAATAATAAGAAGCCATCTCTACAGCAAGGCAAAATTAATTGGAAAATAAATAAGACCCATATAAGGGAATTTTTTGCTATCATTCACCAAATGTGTTTTGTCAAACGAAATACCTCTCTTGGCTGTTTTTCCATTCACAGCCTAGATGTGGTCATTCCTTAAATACTTATGTTCAGACCTCATTACACTTTACAGGTTTTCTTTGAAAAGCCTCATCCATTTGACCATGGTTTCAACTATCACCTTATTTTGATGTCACCTTCATTTTGTGCTAAATGTGCATCGACTGGTTTCTCAGATCCCAACACTGGTATCCAGCTGGGTATTGAACAAATAAACCTACAACTTTCATTACAAAATTTCCAAAACTTAGGCTTAAAAAACAAATATTTATTAAGTATGTAGTGACAAGGGATAGTAAAATGGGACCAGGTCTACCTTCATGCTGCTTATGTTTAAATCCTGGCTTGCTTGGCAAATGAATGAATAAACTTCTCTGTGTCTAAGATTACACATATGTAAAATGGTAATAAAGATGATGGAAATAATGCTCACCAAGATTGATCAATTTTATGAAAATATTCTGTGACAGATTATCATGTATAGTATAGATATTGTTATATTTGTTTTATGGCTCCCTACTAGAGCATCATCTCCTTGAAGATAAGGAATATGTCATAATCATGTCTCTATAAAGTATACTGCACAATATAAGTATGTACATAGTAGTTCTTGAATTAAATTTAATTAAAGGTGTTTTAGTTTTGAGATTTGTTGGATTCCTTGGAAACACTGTATTTTCTTAACGTAATTCAACACACACACATATGCACCCACCCACCCACCCATCCATCCACACACATCCCAACTATTCACCTGGGAAATTACACTCAGATAATAAGAAAAGATTTTCCCCCAGTATAGATGAGAAAATATGCATTTCATAATAATGTTATAATCTACTATTTAAACATACAGAGGACAAAATGTGAAAAGCTAAACATTTTATGATAGTCTTTTATAAAGAAACATGGAAGTTCAGTATTAGAAAATGTTAATGTTGGAAAAAAACTTAGATATTGAAATGTCATACTTTGAATTCTATAACACAAAATTCAATTTCAAATTATGCATAAATGATTTCAAAGCCAAACATCTGACATATTTTCCTTTAATTAAACAATAAGTAAGCTAAAAAAATATATATATTAAAATCCTCAAAACCTATAAGAATCATGTTTTAAAATATCATGGCTTCGTTTGAGTGGTTTATCAGATGATCTACAATTTTCAAAGCTGATTTAATTAGTGATTTCCTTCTTCTAATGACTGTATAATTAAACCATAATGGGAAATGTAGGCTTATGTATATTCATAAAGAATTTGTTACAACAAACAAACCATAATTAACTACAAACCCAACCTACATTTTAATATATATAAAGGTTTCCTCCATACAATTTATTTTTGTTTATGATAAAAAGATCAAAGTAATAAATGCTCACTTCTCAATCTAATGGGCCACATAATGCAAATCCTGATTTTGTTTTATTCTAAAGTTATTTAGACTGTGTGATATTTCAGTTAATATAATTAATGTCATTGCCTCCCAGTATTATTATAGTTATTAGAATAACAGTGCAGAGAAAATTATCACATTGCCATATACAGGGCAAATATTTTGTTGCTGTTGCTCTTGAGTAAAAAAAAAAATGATATTGATAAGTATACATATATAATTCATACTTGGCGTAATAGTTTAGATTCTAAAATCTAAAACATTTTCCTATCACCTGACAGTTTGTTAGCCAGTATTATTTACTATTAACATCAAATTTTCTTTGTACCCACAGAGCATTAATTACAGTGTCCATAATATGCACATCTGAAATTCAAACAATATAATTGAATAAACAACTGAGTTGCATAATATGTGTGTGTATCATATGCACACTTGTTTATTATTTAAACAAATGCAAATGAAGATGATAATCTCATTTCCTTAAAATGTTTCTTTTGTCGAAATAGAAAATACTCATTTTTAAAATGATATGTCAATCATCAATTCATACGCTAGGAGCTAAAAATCAGATTTTCCCATACTGGTTTGTAAATGTCCTAGAAATTCCACGGTACTAGGAACTGGCAAATGGATACTGTATATAGTTTCTATGGGTCTCTTAAACTCAAAGGAAATGCAAATCTGCCATTAGTTAATCTGCAGTGAGTAAAACACACACACACACACACACACACACACACTCTATGTGATGGTTTGAAATACTGCATGACTTCAAATAATCTGAAATGCTTACCAAATCTAGTGGTTTAGCAAAACAGAATAATAAGTTTGAATATCTGTGATCCCCATATTTTTATCTAATTCATTTCATTCAATATCTCTGGAGGATTTTCATCCTCATTAGAAGAAAAGTTGAAAAGGTAAAGGAAAAATCAATCACAAGAAAGCAGAACCCTTGTCCCTACACACTTCCAAAATTATCTTATTAATTAATTCATTCAACAGATATACAGTTCATAAGGTATTTTGGCCCAAAAAGTTTTTTCCAAAATTTAGCCAAAATGAAACCAATTATCTTTAACTCTTCTTTAGAGGAAGGTGATTGTCTCTGCTTGAACCCAGGGCATTCTATTACAAAAGCTTGAATAAAAACTAAACTGGCAATCTGAACTCCTATACTATGGAAGCAGTATTATTAGGAGGCAGCTTGATTTCCCAGGTTGCTTGGAACATTTAAGGATTAAGCTCTAGGCACAGGCATGTTTCACTAACATCATTCCTCAGAGTCACAGCTCCCTTGAGGAGGGCTGGTAATAAATGGACCGTCTAATTAGACTTTAACAGTGTCAGCTGGGGGAAGCTGCTTAGCATAATAAAACTACAGATATAACTGGTCAAGAGGAGGATATGGCAATCTTTAGAAATATTAGGTAAAATCAATTGAATTAATTTTTTAAAGAAACGATTTTTTTAGGGAAATCAACTGATAAAAACAATGATGTTCTCAGTGATTAAAGAAGAGAGGGTACTGGATTCATAATATGCACATGCTGAAATATTGAATTTAGTACTTTGAAGTGTATTGATCCATGTGTACGTTGTGTTGTTATCAGGAAGATATACAGAATGGGCTAGAGTCAGAGAAGCAATGTCATAATAATTATAGAAATAAATAGGGTTGCTTTGAAATAGAGGAGATTAAAATGTGTAAGGGGTAGATAGATTAGACAGAAAAATGTAATGACAGACAGATAAAAATATGGATGTCTATAGGAAGTGATATTTCAGTTGGTTTTATAAAGACGAGTAGCTCTCCAGTAGGTAGAAACATATTAAGGTTTACTATAAGCAAAAGGAAGAATGAAAACAACGTGTTTCATAGATTTGGGAGTCAGCCTACAGTAATTGATATGTAGGTTTTACGAACTCAGGAGTAGTAGGATAAAGATGGAAAAGCTGAGTGGAGTCATCACAGCGAATTACTTCAATACAAAACTTAATGTATATGTGGTCTTACTATAGTAGGTTTTTTTTTTTTTGGTAAGTTTATTTAGCTATAATTTACATAGAGGAAAACTCGCTCCATTTAAGTGGGCAGTTTGATGATTTTTTTAAAGGTTAATAAATTTTATTGAATTTTGTAAGTAGACATAACAATTTTTTTTCATTCATCCTCTCACTGGGAAACCAAATCTCTTAATTTGGGTGGGGTGTGAAACACCAATGACAACTTAGCATAGAAGATGATACATTCTGTTTGAAGGATCATGTGCTTTTCTAGAAATATGAATAGCTCTGTATGTCATTTGGAGAAACAATATAAAATATATAGCTTTATATAGACTTTGGTCACATTGAATCTATTATCTATCCATCTATATTTGACATACAACATTATACTATTTTCAGCTGCACAACATAATGATTCAGCAATTGTATATATTGGGGAATGATCACCACAGTAAGTCTACTTAATATTTGTCACCATACATAGTTGTGGATTTTTTTTTTCTTGCGATGAAAGCTTTTATGATTTACCCCCTTGGAAGGAAAAGAAAAAAATTTAAAGAGAGTAATCAAGGAATTTCTTTTGGCAGAGATAATATTGGAGCATAAACAATATGAAAGATGAAGATCTGCCCTAAAATTTGGATTAAGGTCCTTCCAAGCAGAGGGATCAGCAAGTGTAAATACCTGGAGATAAGAATAAGCTTGGCGTGTTTGGGAAACAAGACATGGGTTTGTGGCAGAGGGATTTTAGGGCTTTTGCAGGATATCAAGTCAGAGAGGTGTAAAGGTAGACATGGACTACATTATATAGGTTCATGGAGGGCATGGCAGGTGCCTGAGTTTTATTCTAAATATGAGAGCAATTAGAGATTTTTCAACTGGATGTTATGTTCTCTGATTTGTGTATTTTAAGAGAGCACCCTGATGGTTGTATGGTTAATAGAATGGAGAGAGTTAAATACGGAAGTGAGCAAATTAGGAGGTTACTGTTGCAGCCCGAGTCTCCTCCAGATGCCTTCCTCATGTTTTCTTCTACCTTTTAGATGTGTGGTTAGACACAATTTGGGCATGCATTCAAGGAAGTCGAAATGCTTTCAGGAATTAGGAAAAACAACTTCCAAATTGTTTCTAAAAGCAAACGGATGACACTTTTTCTTCTGCCCATTTTCCTTTTTTTTAAAGATTTTATTTACTTGAGAGAGAGTGAGAGAGAGAGAGAGAGCAGGAGCATAAGAGAGAGCACAAGCAGGGGGAGCAGCAGAGGGAGAGAGAGAAGCAGGCTCCCCGCTAAGCAGGGAGCCTGATGTGGGACTCCATCCCAGGACCCTGGAATCACGACCTGAGCTGAAGGCAGGGCCTAACCAAATGAGCCACCCACGTGCCCCTGTTTTCCTTTTTATAATCTAATTTCTCTTTGTGATACTTTCTTCTTTCAAGATTGAACAGAAAATAATGACATAATTATGTTGACATGTTCATACACTTAAAATCTAAACTTTCCTGAAAAATAAAGTTTTTTTTTTTTTTTTTTGGCGGGGGGGATAGCATAGTGGTGACATAAGTTACATTTGAAGTTAGATATAAGTACAAGTCATGGATTCTTCAGTTATTAATAGGGTGACCATGGTCAATTTAACACTTCTAAGCCTCAATGTTTCATATTTAGATGTGGAAAATACTGTAATTCCACCACTGGGATGATGTGAGACTTAAGCTACCTACTCTATCTAAGCTGGGCTTTTGGGGCACCTGGATGGCACAGTTGGTTAAGCAGCCCACTGTTGGTTTTGGCTTAGGTGGTGATCTCCAGGTTGTGAGACCAAGTCCTGCTTTGGCAATCTGCAATCAGTGGGATGCCTGCTTGGGATTCTTTCTCCCTCCCCCTCTCCCTCTGCCCCTCCCACTCATGCTCTCTCTCTTAAGTAAATAAATCTTTAAAAAAAAAAGCTTGTCTTTTAACATTAAGGAATCAATACAAAATATAATAATTAAATATGAGCATCATAAAGCATACAATATGGATGCTGCTTATGGTAGACATAAATAGCACCAGCAACATATTTGGGATTTTAACAACTGTCATTAATCAATAATATATTAAGTAGAGAACATAACTAATTTAAGAATATAGGAAGGGATATGATATTGTTTTGGTATGCTTTTATCAGAATATCTTGATAATATTTGAATTATGGCAGAAGCTATAAACTCATTGGTCATTTGCAATATAAGTTTTATAAGCAAAATACATGCTCATTCAAAGACTACTGGACTACTGGTTTGTTAAGTGTTGTACATCCAAACAATGAATCATTATGCACCCAAAGGAATGAAGATTCCATCTCTTTTAACTAAAATACAATGATTTATAGGAAATACTTTTAAGTATAGAATTGGGATGCAGAAGATGATAGATAGGTAGACAGATAGATAGATAGATTAAACGGCTTGTTTTATCTTTTGTTTTATGAAGGATATATTTATAAATTATCTTCTCTGCAAGAGAAACAGGATAAACCAGAAATCTATGAAAAGAGCCACTTTTATTAGACGAGTGGCAAAAAAGGTAGAAGAGATGGAGATCAACAAATCTCTGAATATAATTTTATTATATAATTTTGATTTTAAAAACTTGTAAATTTTATACATTTTCAAAATCAAAAGTAAACACAAAAAGAAAACACTGAAACTAAAATTAAATAAATTAAATCTTTATCTTTGTTTCTTTACTAATTTATTTATTTTTCATTTCTTCCTCTAGACTTCAAGAATCATAGATGTAGAGAGTGTATCTCTTACAGGAATCACTGACATTGGTATATAATTGCCTAATAAAAAAATTCCAGTATGAAACATCTGTTAAATAATTCTGGTTCCTGATTCAAGGCTTTTACCCTCAGAACTCTACCATGAATACCAGTGACTTTTGTTCAGCTCCCCACATTAAAATGCCTGTTTTTGAAGGAATTTACTTGTGTTCATCCACTGACTTTATATTAATTAAAAGTTATAAATATAAACTTACAATGTCCTCACAGAAATAAATCATCATGTTTATCTTTTATACATTAGGAATTGATATAGGTATTTCTTCTTTTTTCCTACTGCTAGAATGAAACATAATACTGATGGATATGAATATGGGATAACTTACTAAACATAGTATATTAGGAGCATTAATCTGTCAGAGTCCAAAAGTTTTCAGTGGATAAGTACAACTTACTTTCAAATGGCTGAATGTGTGTGTACACACACGCGTACATGTGTGCATGTGTAGAGAGGGAGGTAATGAAGATGTGGTAAAATGTTATCTTTAGTGAATATAGGTAACACACATGAAGATTAAATTTTTCATAATAAATGTTAGAGGAAAAGGATGGAAGGAAGACAAGATACTGAATTGTAAGATGCTTTAAAATACTAGTTTGCTGAATTAGAAAGATCATTAAAATGAGTTGTTTTCAAATATACCTATAAACAGTAATTGATAAATTTGCCTAACATCTAATTTTGAATGATTATAGTTTTCAAGACTGAACAAAGTGATATAGTCTGCCACTGTTCTTGAATGGCTAAATCTGGGCTCTTTAGGGACAACTGGAGAGGGCTAAGATCTACATTCTTGAGAAATGTATAATCTCAGGCCTAATTATTTTCAGACTGTCTTTGGTGTATTAAACAGACTTATTTAGTGAAAAATTATTATCGGCACTTAAAAACATGTTTTAAGCAATTGGCACAAAATGTTATGTGTTTAATTGTATAAAATATGTATCAAAAATAAAAGGATCAACTGTGTTTGATTTGTACAATGCTAAAATGACGCTCTATCCATCTCTGAAGTGTCATTCTAATAAAAAGGTATCCCTCTGGTTTGCTTATAGCTCTATGACTGGGTCTTATTTTGTAGATGCACAGTTCTATTTCACAGCATCAGGCATTATCTAACAACATAAAAATTCCCATTGGTGTCTTTTTTCATTTTTGCAAAATGGTCAGAGATGTTAGTGGTGCTATGAGGAATTCAAATCTTACATTCCCATAATTCACACAGTGAGCACTATAGATGTGGACTTACACATTAGATGTCCATTTTATTTATTGTTCCCAAGTTTTCAGGTAAGGGATTATGGCAATAGAAGTCAGTGTGAAAAACACCATGGCAGAGAAAAGGACAGGTGCCAGTGGAAAAACGGATTGTTTACACTTGTTTTTCAACTAAAAATAGTGCGAGGTTCTTTGAAAGATGATAGATCACCTTTAGGCTGTAAAGTCAGAGTGTAAGGTAGTAATCCTGACTCTAAGTCTTACCCGTTGGGTTACCTGAGTACAGCCTTTCCTACTTCCACTCTTTAGCTTTCTCATGCATAACATGATAGTAGTATTGACTGTCTCCCAAATGGGAGAAGGCAATGACATAAATGTCATACAAAGGCATAGCCCTGTGATTTACTCTTAGTATATTTTAGAGTTTAGCAATGGTCATTGTATAAAGGAAAGTTAAACTATCAAGTTAATGATATAAACATTCCTGCTTGCCTGTAAACCAGTTTTCTGGGTAGTCTCATAGGCTTCTAGTCCCACCTTCTGTGGCTCTTATTTATCTCTTGGTCATGATTTCTGGAAGGTTAAAATGAGGTAAGAAAATCCCTAGAAATGAATTCTGTTGTTTTGTCCAGTACAGTTTGGAACCCACGTTTTTCTTCAAAATCTATTATGAAATGTAATTTAAAGGACAGCTCTCTGACCCCTGCTACCCGAGGGCCATTTTCCAAAAGAGTGCTGAAACTTACAAATAAGCAGGTTCTCTGTGAATTTGGGATTTCAGAGTTGAAAATATCTGCTGAAGATAAACTGTGAGAGTGAGATTAAAGATTACTGGATGTCCTTGACTTCTCACAACACTCTTAACATACATGGTCATCTCATTTTTTGGAAGAGTTAGTCAGCCAAGAGTTGACCGTTGGGTGTGACTGCCCTAGAAAGAAATCTTTAAGGCTCCACCCACTCCCTCTGCAGGGTAAACATTGCACTTTGAGTAAGCTATTTGCAGACTGAACTTTTCACATTTAAGTGAGTTATTTTCCTTCATGTTGTTAGAATTTCTTGAAGGCAAGTACTTTGCAATGTGTGGCAATCACTGCAAGATCGCTGAGGGCATTTTCTATATGTCTGCTGATAACCCAAGAACAGGAGGCATCTAGCACAGTGAAGAAAGAATTGCAATGTTCTTTTCCATAATTAGGAAATTTTACATATTGAGAAGTTAAAAAATACTCAAAATTATTTATGAGTAAAGAGTAAAAAGGAAATATAAGTAACTGTGTAACCAAATGGTGGACTCTTGATGTAATAAGTAGACTCCTTAGACCAATATGCTTCATATAATTTGATCTTTGTATCTTCATGAACATTAGCTTACAAATATGTATAAAATCTAGTAATGAGTTAGTTAACTTTATAGTTCATTGCATAAGTCATATTTTTCATAAGGGGAAAATGTTGAGTTTCTCCAAGTAGGAAATCTCCAATAACTTTATGGAAAACAACCAACCTCTCTCAATCACGTCTATCTAGAAATAGCATTATCAAATCTAGGATCCAATCACATTTAAAAAATGTTATTTAATTAAACCTTTCTGGTATGTTTTAGATGATAAAATTGTTTTCAAGTAATACTTGAACATAGCATGCATCTGAATCATACTTTAAAGACTCCAGGAAGACGTGTTTACCCATATGTCATTTGCAATAAGACAAACTCAAAAAGTAAATGCTTTCTGAAAAAATGTCAGCATTGCTTCTTTCAAGTAAAAGTATTAGCCAGTTGGCTGGAACACTATTTTTCCCTGTTAAAAAGCAAACAAACAAACAAACAAACAAACAAAAAACCCCACAAAAAAAAAAAACCCTACTATTTTCTTTTGAATAGTTAGCAACAAAGCAGAACCATAGAAGTAATTACCTGACCTTGACTGATGGCTCTTTGTTATTTCTCCTGAGACACGTAAGACAAGAGACAGTCTAGACAGAGCACAGGTTAGAACCCCAAAAGACCTAGTACAAGTCTGTAACAGTCCAAGCATTTAGAATGTGCTTTGTGCCTAATCAAAGGAGAGCATGAATGACTTTGAAAATGCAGACTACCAATATATATTGAGGTACACAACATAAAAGTTTTTCATTAATCAATGCATTACTGGTCCCAAAGCAATGTTCTAGGGAACTAGAAGCAGAGGGGATTTTAAAAAGATACAATGAATAGCACTTGTATTATACTGAATTTGCTAAAATTTATCAAATCCCACTTGAATGTAAGTTCCACAGAGACAGTGATTTCCATCTAATATTGATTGATGTTTTCTACTTAGCTAGATCATTGTTAATAAATAAATGTTGAATAAATGAATAAGATATACAGGAAAAGACAGTGCATGGAACTACCAAAATGTTTTTGAGGAATCAATAATCAATGTCAGTTGAAAAATCTGAAAGAGAGCTTTGGAAAAATGAGGTTTCAACTGGATCTTAAAAGGTAGATACATGGGGGAGAAAAAGATGCATTGAAGTCAATAGTTGAAGCAAAGTGTATAGAAATTTGGTGAACAGTGATTAAATCATACTTATGAAGTGCATATGCTTTATAAGAGAATATATCTTTCCATCTCTGGGCAATCAGGAGCGCCTAAAACTCTGGAATTGGACAGGGCCAAGAAAACTGGGAATGGAGAGACCAGATCCTGGCGCTCACGGTCTTGCTGATTCTTCTCAACTCCTTTAATAGAAGCAGGCTTTTTGTTGATTAGGATCCAAGGTTGTGTGTCTGGATATCATTTCAAAAAGTCTACACCAATTTGGTTTGAGAAGTTTCAGAAATCACTGCATTTCTTCATTAAACCAAGAGTGTCACGCAGCTAATTCTGGAACCAGGCAAATATCAAGTTGAAGTGATGGCAGTTAATTGTTATTGATTGCTGGGTTTAACAGCATTAGTGAATTCCAGAGGGTCTGGCCATTAGTGAAGTATAAAATGATCCAGCAACAACTTCAACTGGTTTTAGATTAAAAGGAATAAAAACTCACAGGAAGCCAATGAGATTTAAGATGCTTGGGAGAAGTGAAACTCTTCCCTTGACGAGCTCTAACTACCCCCAGAGGAAAGAGATTAGTGAATCCGTGTAAGTTGGAAACATGATGGAAGCCAGAAAAGGCCCAAATCATTCACAGTCTGAGCCAGTGATTCTCAGTAGAACTTTCTGTAATGAAGGAAATTATCTATATCTGTGCTGTTCTGTGTGGTATTCACGAGCCACATTTGGCTAATGAGTACTTGAAATGTAGTTAGTGTGACTGAAGAACTAAGTTTTATATTTGCTGTAGCTTAAATTAATTAAATCAGTTTAGTGGCTAGTGGCTATCATTTTGGATAACACAAGTCTGAACGTTTTCCCTAACAAAAAAAGATCCAAAACATTGGAAATTTTTATACAACTGGCTGAATCAGTCAGGATAGGCTAGATAATGCTAAAATAATAATAACAACAACAACAACAACAAGGGCACTTGGGTGGCTCAGCCGTTAAGTGTCTGCCTTCGGCTCAGGTAATGGTCCCAGGGTCCTGGGATCGAGCCCCGCATTGGGCTCCCTGCTCAGTGGGAAGCCTACTTCCCCCTCTCCCACTCCCCCTGCTTGTGTTCCCTCTCTTGCTGTCTCTCCCTGTCAAATAAGTAAATAAAATCTTTAAAACAACAACAACTACTACTATTACAATAATAATAAATTGCAGAATCCCACAGCTTTATAACAACAAAGATTTATATCTCTTGTTCACACTGAATATGCCACATCAGTTTCAAGCTGGGACTCAGGCCACAGAGTAAACTTTGTCTGTAATATTGTTGGTTGCCCTTGTAGAGTAAAATTGGAGCTTGTAAAACTACAAAATGCACTGGTTCTTAAGACTTCTGACACACTTCACTTCTGCTCAGAGATAGATTGATAGATAAATCTCACATATCAATACCTCATACATATCTCCATTTTCTCTAGTCAGTCACATGACCACTTGAGTTCCACAGA
This sequence comes from Callorhinus ursinus, assembly GCF_003265705.2. Taxonomy (NCBI): domain Eukaryota; kingdom Metazoa; phylum Chordata; class Mammalia; order Carnivora; family Otariidae; genus Callorhinus; species Callorhinus ursinus. Next base: position 42,862,167 of record NW_027397072.1, read on the forward strand.
GCAGGGATGTATATCCTTCCTCAGGGAGTGAATGAATATAAGTGAACAGCAATTTCATCTATCACAGTGGCCTAAAACGGCACAGAAAGAGATATTTTTGTTTAATGAAGGAGTCTTTCCTAGCAAGTTCTATGTGTCCTGACTAGAACCTGGTGTTGGAACTCCTCCACTGGAAGCATGGATATAGCAGTGAAATACAGCACACTGCAGTCTTTCCCAGTATCATCCTTCCCTGGTTCTTCACATGGCCACATCCCTTTCATTATTCCCTTCTTAGTTTAAATATCACCTTCTCAGAAGAAACTCCCCAATACTGTAGTTTAAATTAGTGGACCTTGACACTTCTTTGTATAATACAGGTGATAGTCTAAAGTGAGTATATCCTAAATTTATTCTCTACATTTAATGGGAATAAGGAGTGATAGTAGGAGTCACATCCAGACAAGCCCTTTTTTGAAGGTTCCCTAGAGACCCTTGCCCATGTATTTTATTTCCCTACTAATTGTGAGCTTCTTGAAGGCAAGTTAAAGAATTAATTCATTCCTAGTTTCCTGGAATGAACAGGTTGAATGACTGAATGAATGGTGGTATAAAATTACATCTGAATAATCTATACAATGTTTATCCTAAATTTTAGAAATATTAAACTAAACAATTATAAATTGCTAACGACAAGACAGAAGATGATAAAAATGTAACATTCTTTTACAATGCAACCAATGAGACACAGTAAAATGATACTTCATTTTTTGAAATGAAAAAATCTATTGTTCAAAGTTACATCTTGATAACTGAAATGAAAAGGTCAAAGACAACTGAGCAATTTCACATTTAGGCTATAATAATCCCAAACATGTTCAACAATTCTGTCCCAAGGCAATTAGATAATTGTTTACTGAATTCCCAAATAATTATTTTAATTATATTAAAATATTATATTTTATTATATATTATTTTTATTCACTTGGAAATTTGGATTAATAAGTTCTCTAGACCACAGCTACTCCATATAAGTCAGTTTGGTACAACCAGTGTGAATGAATCAACTAATCTCTGATTTTATTTTCACTCAAGTAACTGAGTCATTAATAGTATATTATATATTATATTAGTTAATTATATTATTATATTATATTAATTAGTTATATGTAATTAATGTAATATTTTAGCCTATGATAAACCCTAACATAATCAATACCTGTAGCTAGTCTACCTTCTGGTTATAGGTATCGCCTAGCTCTGTCCTTCTTCCCATTGGCCCTTGAGCCTGAGTCATTTTCTCTTTCTGTCTGAATAAAAGTAGTAGAGTCTATTCAGTTTTTCTCTGAGCTTTTACTTATCCACTGAAAACTTTTGGACTCTGACAGATTAATGCTCCTAATATACTATGTTTAGTAAGTTATCCCATATTCATATCCATCAGTATTATGTTTCATTCTAGCAGTAGGAAAAAAGAAGAAATACCTATATCAATTCCTAATGTATAAAAGATAAACATGATGATTTATTTCTGTGAGGACATTGTAAGTTTATATTTATAACTTTTAATTAATATAAAGTCAGTGGATGAACACAAGTAAATTCCTTCAAAAACAGGCATTTTAATGTGTGGAGCTGAACAAAAGTCACTGGTATTCATGGTAGAGTTCTGAGGGTAAAAGCCTTGAATCAGGAACCAGAATTATTTAACAGATGTTTCATACTGGAATTTTTTTATTAGGCAATTATATACCAATGTCAGTGATTCCTGTAAGAGATACACTCTCTACATCTATGATTCTTGAAGTCTAGAGGAAGAAATGAAAAATAAATAAATTAGTAAAGAAACAAAGATAAAGATTCAGGAGATTGAAAGGACAGAAATGAACATGGTGATTTATGGAATTCTGGAGTAGGATTTTTTTTCTAAAGAAGTGATATTTAAGCTGATACCTGAATTATGAGAATTTGCTAACCATGTTGAGAACTTAGGAGAGAGGGAGAGGTCTTCAAGCTTGGGGACAAGCAAGGGCAAAGAGTCACCATCAGCCAAGCAGCAGGCATGTCCTCAGAGTGGAGCAGAGCCACATGGAAAGGAACTTGGTGAGTGGATCTGGTATGAGCTCAAACAAGTGGTGGACTCCAGACAACAATGCAAATTTTAGGGCTGTCTGCCCCGAAGGCACATGATCAATCTGGCTTTGAATAAGGGGCAGGCAGGGCTAGGTAGGGAGAGATAGGTAGTGGGCCATGGGATCAGGCTCACAAAATTCAAAATGTGGGAGATGAAAGGAAATCAGAGAAAAGGGAACAAACCAGACCATCCTGTCCTGGGTGTCAGAGCTGGGGTCTTGTTATAACAGCTACTGGTGACCAACCTAGAATTACAGGATCCTAAAAAAGAAGGAAGCCACTGAAGGTGTTATCACTAGTCGTTCCTCAATGGTGCTATCAATAGAGACGTTAAACAGATTTAAGTTCCCTGGTTAGCTTTCTATAAAAGACTAACCCTAAAAGCCCTCAGTGGCAACCCTGTCGGGACCCCTCTCACTCCTGAGAGCTTTTTCCGTATCCTTGCTTAAGAAACTTCTATCGCTTTGCTCACTCTCCGTTGTCCGCAAGCTTCGTTCTTCGACTCTGTGAGACAAGAATCGCACTCTCCGCATCAGTTTAACTGAACTGAATTGCTTTGGTGAGAATGGATTGTCGAAAATGCATAAGACAAGCAGAGATTGCTACTGGGAGAAGGTGGGGGGCTAGTGTAAACCCTGTCACTACCTGGGCATGAGATGGCTAAGCCATCAAATCTCTATAGGATTAAGTTTTCTCATACATAAGGGTATACAATAATATATTTGTATTAGCTTTCTATTGCTCCTACAACAGATTACACAAACTTTATAGTTAAAAACACACAGAGTGTTATTGTACAGTTCAGAGGTCAGAAGTCTGACATAGGCCTTACCAGACTAAAGCAAGGTGTCTACAGGGCTGCATTCCTATGTGGAGGCTCTCAGAGAGGATCTATTACTTTGCTCATCCATGTCGTTGGCAGAATTCAGTTTTGTGTGGTTGTAGGGTAAGGTCCCCATTTCTTTGCTGGCCACCAGCTGAGGACCATTGTCAAGCCAACTGCATTCATTGGCTCATGACCCCCTTCCTCTGTTGAAATTCACAATGCCTGGCTAGCTAAGATACGATAAACACAATCCTCCTTGGGAGAGGCTAGTTGAAACGCAAAAAAAAAAAAAAAAAAGAGTGACCAGAAAACTGGGCCTCCTTTTAGGTTTCTGGGCTGAAAACAGCCAGATCCTAATTGTAGCTCAATATTATCTCCTGGGGATGGATGCTTAACTTAGGTTAGACATAAATCCTTAATAGTCACCTACTCCCTGCCTGCAAGCCCCGAACATAGTTCTAATCATACAATGCCTGTAAATGTCACTGCCCTTGTTATTAAAACTTTACATTCCATTCTCATCTTGATTCTTTAATGCAACAATAACATGCATGCTAAAAATGGAGATACAGCTTGACTTGGTGCCTTTTACCACTAGAGTGTCCGGTCCCCAAGACCTCTCCTTTTTCCTGATTAGGTGTCTGGAGTATTCTTTTCATTGACCATCTCAGGGTTTGCTGGCCAAACCTGACAGTCCTCTGTTTTCAAAGCCAGCCATGATGGGTCAAGTTCCTCTCATGTTTCAAATATATCCTGTCTTTTCTTCCTTTGTCATATTTCTGTGACCCACTCTTCTGGCTTCCTTTTCTACTTTTAAGGGAATATATAATTAAATTGGGCCAACCCAGATAATCCAGAGAATCTTCCAAAGGTGAATTGATTAGTATCCTTAAATCAATATTTAACCTTAATTATAGCTGTCATGTAATATGACATACTCAAAGGTTTTGAGGATTAAGACATAGATATCTAAAAGTGGTTGAGGAGGCATTATTTTTCTAACCACAGTGTTTCATTTTTTAATTTTTTAATTCTTTTAAAGATATATTTATTTGAGGGAGAGAGAGACAGCAGAAAGAGCAAGAGAGAACACAAGTGGGGGAGGGGGCAGAGGGAGAGAGAGAAGCAGGCTCCCCGCTGAACAGGGAACCCGATGTGGGGCTTGATCCCAAGATCCTGGGATCATGACCTGAGCCTAAGGCAGATGCTTAACCAACTGAGCTACCCAGGTGTCCCTAACCACAATGTTTTAAAATTTTTTTACTTTTACAAAGACATATACTTTTTTGTTTAAATTTGATATTGACTTGTTGATGAATCAATCTGGCATTGTTTTAAATGGCCTTTATAAATATTATATATATACCATAAGCCATCTGACTAAACACTGCAAAAAATAGCTAAAGATTATTTAATGTAGTGTTAGACAAATAATTAAGAGAAATATATATTTGGTTTTATTCTGAAATTAGATAATCTATTTTATGTGCACATAAAAAGTTTGGTCTTAATTATGTAAAAAATTATGGTTTTAGTCTTCTAAAAAATATAAGGAAAGAAAGCAGGGAAAGAGAAAGTAAGTACTGACTATTCAATATATTTTGTTGTATCTAGGGAATTGGCTATTTCAAAGACAAGTGGTGTGAGAGATAGTGATGCTGGCTTCACAATAAATTGGGTTTTCTAGGGCTTGTCAGTGTTTTAATGATGTTTTATAAAGCATATTTTAAATTATGAGGCATCATTCACTTTCCAGAGTATTAAATATTTTAGTTTAATATTCCCACCACTTCTGTATGCAAATTTGTTTTCTTTAACTTTTTATTAAGTAGAAAATGTTTTATTTTGGTCTATCCTCAACAATTTAATTATTAGGGAAAGGGATTAAAATAAATTAAAAATAAAATATGTTTTTTGTATAGGTTTGTTTAATGTCCTTTTCCATAAAGGCAATCTATATCAGGCCCCCTTTAATCAGCCCTCCCCAGTAAGCCCTGTGAAAGTAGTATAAATGTTAATGCATCATGGTATAATTTTTGCTCAACAGTATGAACATAAAATAATCAAAATTTGATGTTCTTCTGAAACTAACTCATTAGTTGTTATTTTTCTCCTGACCTTTGGGAAAGTAAATATTATCAGAAAGTCCAACAATCATCTAATGCACATCACCAAATGAATATGGAAAACTGCAGTGCATTTGTACAATCTTTGGAATTGGGTTAGAGTCCTTGAGGCTGGAGTATCAGCAGGACTGACCACATGATCTGCCCTTAACATTGAGCCAAACTGTAAATCATGTAGTTATTTTTTATTGTTGCGTGCTCTCTGGTTTGGGTGACAACTTAATATCCTATAGTGGTATTTGGCTATAAAATGGTGCACATGACTGGTCACAGGCAGTAAAGGAAGCCCTTGTACTTACTGATTGCTACAGGAAACAAATTTGTACAATTTGTGATTGAAATAAATAAATAAATATACAAACACAGAAACTTGGACCTTGCTGAAAAGTGAGTAGGAAATAAAATTGAAAGCCCATTTTCTTCATCCCGCACATGTAGTAAGTGTTCTTCTAGACAGGTCTGAAGGCAGGATACTAGCTGTATCCATCACTGATGGCAGTTTTAATTTCCTCCATAGTTGATTGCAAAAGTACCAAGCACCCATAAAATACTTCCCATCCTTAGGAGTCACTTATCATAATGGTTCTTGGTCTGCAGTTTCCATTTTAATAGAAATCACAACATATTTGTTATCTGCCTTATTTGAATAACATCACCAAATTCTACATAAACAATTCTGCTATCTCCAAAATGAAATATTGAAAAGACATTTTAATATTATGTATTTTTTTACCTAACCAGTAAAACACACACACATGCACATATATACACAGACCCCACAACACGTACAATTCTCTGATTTGTGATTAGAGCAGTGAGATCAAAGAAACCATTAGGTTCTTAGAGGCAGCTCATCTAATCTTCAGTCACAGACTAGTGTCTAAAAGCTTTTCTGTCTGAGAGAGTCTTAGATCAATATTTCTCGTATTTATCTGCCATTTGTGTCTGCTGCTATTAGTGTATTTTAGGCCCTCATCTATCTCTGACTCATATATTGCAATAACTTACCAATGGTTTCCCTTTCATTCCTAGCCCAATAGGAGCTAGTTGTCACACCGCCACAAGAGTTAATCCCCTAAGAGACTTTGATCACATCACTCCTTTCACATTCTCTAATGACTTCTCTTACCTAAATAATAAAGTCCATTATAGGTAGCAAAAATATTATGAAGTCATAGGATATGTTCAATTTGGAATTGTATTATTCTCTAACAGACTGCATACTTCTCTGCTAATTCTGTATCTTGGTATAAATAACTCTCTTCCATAATTATGTCCCAATTAAATATTCCCTCCCTTGACTCTTTCACTGAATAAATAACCACTTTATGTGAACTGATAGAGCATATTCTCATACGTCTTTCTAGTATTTGTTTCAACAAACTAAAACTGACTTCCACTTTTCTTCCTCTTCTGCATATTTTAAGCTCTACCAAGATAGTAACCTTTTTTTTTTTTTTTTTTGGAGTATAGTTGACACACAACACACAATGTTACATTAGTAACATTAGTTTCAGGTATATGACAGAGCAATTCAACTACTCTACATTATTCTATGCTCATCACAAGTGTAGCTACCATTTGTCACCATACAATATTACAATACCATTGATTACATTCCCTATGTAGATGTGCCTTTTAATCCTATGACTTATTCATTCCAGAACTGGAAGCCTGTTTGCTTCACTTGTAATAGGGCCCCAAAGCTTGATGCTGGGTAAAACACTAAATTATACAGGCCTCCTAGACAAACAAAACATGAATTAAAACTGAAGGTTTAAGATATATAGATATACATTAGATACAAATATAGATATATTGGGCATAACCAAAGAAATAACTGAAAAAAACCATGTGTCCCTAATAACAATGTTTTAAAAGAATGTAAGTTCTATGAGAGTAGAGTATTTTATTCTCTGATATATCACCAGCACTTTGAAGAGTGCCTGGCACATAGTAGATGTTTAATAGTATTTGTAGGAGTAATACATGAGTATTGGAAGTCTGGTCTGCTGAAGGCAAATTAATCCTGTTAAGGTGATTAAAGATCCAAAATGGTAGCAAGATTATTACTCTGAAGGACATTATTCAATTTTTCAGGATAGTTGATGTTAAGTGGCTCAACACAGAAGTTATGTGTTGGCTAGTATTAGAACCTTACAGGACAAAACAAGTTTATGCTCAGAGGTTGCAGGGTAATTAGAATAATGGATAGTGATATTGACAATGCTGCAGTAGAATGCAAAGACAGCAGAGATAGAATAATGTCTAGTAATATTCATTTACATTTCTTAAGTAAGATGGATGAAACTGAGTAACTCAGTTATTGATGGAAAAGATTGTAGGGAAGAAAAATGGAAGACATTCACTATTGTGCCTTTGTGAATATTCTGATTTTGAAATGAGAAGAAAAAATACTATATGTACAGAAGAATGATGGGCAAGACTGGCAGGAATCTTTGAGAATAAAATCTTCATGAAAGTGTGTGTGTGTGTGCGTGTGTCCATATATGTGTATGTGTGAATTAGGGTACATTAGACTGAATATAAGAGAAAAAAAGAAATGGCTGAAAATAACAACATGTGTTTAGCTGAAAATCAAACTACTTAATGTAGGCAGCTCCATGGTTGGTAATGAGGCTTCATGGAAGACTCAGATTTTTGTCATTTTTTTTGTCTGCCTTTGGGTTTTTCTCAGTGTAGGTCCCCTCATGATCTTGAATTACTGGACCCATGTCATATAATGATATTTCAATTGACAGAGGAATAAAATATAAAAGTGTCGTTCATCTCTATTTTAGAATGAGGGAAACTTCCCATAATTGCTGCAATAGTTTTTCCCTCACAACAATAAAGGGAATTACATCATATTACATCATATGCCCATGACGTATGGGATTCCTGTGGATAGCTTAAACTTCAGAGGACTTACCCTTGAGCTGATTATCAGGGTCACCTGCCTCAGAGATGATGCCTAAATAAAAGTACATTTTAACAAGGAATAAATGAGCAACCAATAGTGATAAATCTTTTTAAGTTACAGATTCTTACAAATTGGTCTTTATATTCCTGATATTTTTTCCTAATACAGAAAAATGAAATTCCCAATAGTTCAGGTTAATGTCAGTTTTCAAATGTGCACAAATGATTCAATCAGCAATACAGTCTAATACTAATTGGCATTGCAGGTATATATTTAAAGTTATTTCCAGATTTACATTTGTATTTCATCCAAAACTTCACTCTATCAAATAAACAGATTAGCTATTTTAACATGAAAAGGAGCAATGCTTTTTTTTTTTTTTTTTAATCGTGGGTAGGTTGCTGACTACAACAAAAGTCCAGGTGTTTCTACTAAAATACCATGAATGTGCTCCTGAAAAACCTCATGTTCTGCAAAATCCCACACTAAAAATATCAGGGCTTATGAGAAAAAAAAGGCTAGAAGCAGAATAATCAAAAGCTAGGCAACCTTGTAATGGTGGTACTAACCAACACAGTACTATGCCAAATAATATTATAGCACAGTTATAAAACGGTATTCCTAATAAATAAATGCCACATTGGATACAAACATATACCTTTAAAAAAAATGGGTTGCAAGGGAGAGTTGATATTATTAATTAACAAAAATTTGGACAAAATTTAAGAAATACACGGAGGTGATCTTCATAATCACACTTCCAATGTAAAGCAGATGACCAACAGAGCCAGGAGGGAGATGGAAGAATGAATAGACTTGGTTCACAACTATGCACTCCTCCAGAGCTCACCACATTCTGCCCTTGTATTTTCATCCAAGACACTGCTACATATATTGTGCTATATTTATTTTACACAAAAACTTCCACAATTGTTAAACTGGGTTGCTATTTGGTTCCAAACATCCTAGAAACAAACGGGAGAAGAAAGATAGTTACAGGATTCTCAGTGCTTATAAATCAAACCAGACCAGCTGCTCAGGAGAAAAGCAGCTTTTCTTCTTAAAGGAATTTATACCGGGAACATAATGTGGCATATACAATAATATATTTATAAAACCCAGCATATTTTGAAGTTATTGTTCATGGACCCAAAGTTCCAACATAAAAGTTCATGTCAGTTAAAGTGACTTTGGATGACAGCAGCAAATGTTGTTCTAATAGCTGATCTGGTCCTGGGATAAGAAAAATGCTTCTTAGCTGAATGCTAGTTAGAGATTAAAAGACTATTTACATATTTAATCATCTACTGAACCAAAGGATAGTTGAATCTTTCCTATTAAAATTTTTGTTTCAAACAGAATTGATGCATGGATTTGAAGATAAAAAGATTATTTCCATCAAAATGGCACAGATAAGAAATCTTTGGTGCTAAAGAGAGAACATATTTTTGAGAAGGGTATGTTGAAGTGGGATGGGAGTGTTAGGGTTTTATGGAATGAATCTATGTTAATGGAATAGAAACAGTATTTTCAAAGAAAGACCAAACACATTCTCCATTAATATATATATTTTTATAAACTTAAAAGTTCACTATTGGAAAATTACCCTAAAGTGGCTCAACTGCAAAGCTCATGTCCCATTTTTATAGGATTTCAAGTATACAAGGCTGTGTGTGTGTGTGTGTGTGTGTGTGTGTGTGTATCTTAAAGAGTGAATATATGAAAGAGCTGAAATCTGTTCATGTATAAAAAATAGTAACTAGGTTTCACTACATCTATATATATTCACTACGTCTATATTCTTTACCATATAAATATGAATATATATATATATTCAAAATCAAATTCTACATTTTCTCTTAAAACTAGTTATTTTTAAAACAACCAATTTTATTAACAGTTCGTTAAAAATTAGTTTGGTTGAATTCAGTTGATTTCATTTCTGCCTTTGCATCATTTAAGTCTTTACCATTTGGTCTTAAATTTGTGGCATTCAGTCAATTATTTAAAGAGCTAGTATCGTCATGTATTACAAATTTTATTAAATATGAAAAAAACACAAATATTTATAAATACCCATGGTGTTTCACCACATTACCATCATAACAATCTTAGAAATTATTATTCCAACTTTATATATGAGAAGTTTGGTTTAGAAGGGCAAGGGAATAGAGTTTGTGCTTTAGACAGATTTGGGCTCAAAGTCACACCCTCCACTTTCCAGGTTGAATAACTTAGAGCAAATCACTTACTCTTTCTAAGCCCTGGTAAAACAACACTTGTTTTATAAAGTTCATAGATGAAAAAGTTAATTATAGAAAGTATGCATAGTACTTGACACAGAGCAATGACTAAAAGTATAAAAGCTATTGCCTTTATTACTATTCTTTTTATTTTTATAGAATTATTTTATTGTTGCTAACATTTTATTGGCATTATTAATATTATTATCAAAGATAGTAATAGATTTTCTTCAAAATTCATTTTGTTGTAGTGATCAAAACAGATTTTATTTTGTTTTTAAGATTTATTTATTTATGAGGGAGAGTAAGAGCGCATGCACGCGGGGAAGGGGCAAAGGGAGAAGGAGAGTCTTTTTTTAAATTTTTATTTTATTATTATTATTTTATTATGTTATGTTAGTCACCATACATTACATCATTAGTTTTTGATGTAGTGTTCCATGATTCATTGTGTATAACAGCCAGTGCTCCATTCAATACGTGCCCTCCTTAACACCCATCACCGGGCTAACCCATACCCACAACCCTCAGTTTGTTTCTCAGAGTCCATAGCCTCTCATGGTTTGTGTCCCGCTCTGATTACCCCCCCTTCATTTTTCCCTTCCTACTATCTTCTTCTTCTTCTTCTTCTTCTTCTTCTTCTTCTTCTTCTTCTTCTTCTTCTTTTTTAGCATATAATGTATTATTTGTTTCAGAGGTACAGGTCTGTGATTCATCAGTCTTACACAATTCACAGCGCTCACCATAGCACATACCCTCCCCAATATCTATCACCCAGCCACTCCATCCCTCCCAACCCCACCATTCCAGCAACCCTCAGTTTGTTTCCTGAGATTAAGATTCTTCATATCAATGAGATCATATGATACTTGTCTTTCTCTGATTGACTTATTTTGCTTGGCATAATACCCTCTAGTTCCATCCACATCATTGCAAATGGCAAGATTTCATGTTTTTTGATGGCTGCATAATATTCCATTGTGTATATATATATCTTCTTTATCCATTCATCTTTTGATGGACATCTTGGCTCTTTCCATAGTTTGGCTATTGTGGACATTGCTGCTATAAACATTGGGGTGCACGTACCCCTTCGGATCACTACATTTGTATCTTTGGGGTAAATACCTAGTGCAATTGCTGGGTCGTAGGGTAGCTCTGTTTTCAACTTCTTGAGGAACATCCATACTGTCTTCCAGAGTGGCTGCACTGGCGGAGAAGGAGAGTCTTAAGCAAGCTCCTCACAGTGCTCAATCTCATGGCCTGTGGGCAAGGAGATCACAGCCTGAGCTGAAACCAAGAGTCAGATGCTTAAATGGCTGCACCACCCAGGCACCCCTAAAACATTTTAATTTCTTGTCTTTCTGTCATAGTGTTGATTTCAGGTCTTCCTGTCAAAAATATGTGTCCCACTAGGCTTCAATGCTTTAAAGAAAACATGTGTCTCCTAAAGTAGTGCTGCTCAAATTTTAAAGTGCATTCAAATCACCTGGGAACCTTAACTACAGAATCTGATTCATTCAATCTAGGCACAGGCTTAAGAATCTGCATTTCAAAAAGCTCCCAGGTGGTGCCAGTGCTTCTGGTCAATCCACAGTTTGAATAGTGCAGACACACAGGGCATATTTAGACTCTTGGGCACATGAAGGTGGGAAATAGCACACAGGCTTCTTGGCCTCAAATAGAATACTTCCTAATTCATCCTTGAGAAATGAAAGATCACTGTTTTCAAACCCTCAGATTCAAAGTTAATCCATGATTTCATGAAGAAAGCATAAACTTCATTCTTTCATTTCATACCTAAAGTATGATTCACCTAAGAAGAATCATATTTAGAGATAGTTTGTGTCTTTGACCATGTGTTTTTCCTTGCTTTTCTCAGAGCATAAAGAAATATAAAGACCTCACTCTCCTTTCTTAATGGATACTTATTATACCTCTGAATATCTTCTGCCCTCATGGACATGAAGTCCATGTGTATTGTATATAAATCTACTTACAAGTGCTTAAAAGTAATCTTTCTCTGGAATACATATCTCACTTGTTTCTCTAGCTCTCTTCTCTCATCACGACTACATTTTGCTCATCTTTACCTCTAGTCTCTAAAAGCAATTATCATCTCAGGAATGCAGATTTTTGCTCTGATAATTAAGCTTAACTTTCATATGAATATCTTCCATGCATGAACATTTGCACAGGGTAGGCTTGAAACCATTACTGGTTTAGTGGAAAAGAGCTTGACAATGTGCAATAATTGCTATGGTCTGAATGTTTGTGTCCCCTCAAATTTCATATATTGAAATCCTAATCCCCAAGGTAATGGTATTAGGAGGTGGGTCTTTTGGGAGGTGATTGGTCATGACGGCGGAGCTCTCATGATTGGGATTAGTGCCTTTATAAAAAAAATACCCCCAGAGAGTCAACCCATCCCTTCTACCATGTGAAGCTAGAGGGAGAAGATGGCCATGAGTGAGGAAGCAGGTCTCAGCAGACAACAAATCTGCCAGCACCATGATCTTGCATTTCCCAGCCTCCAGAACTACAAGAAATAAATTTCTGTTTATAATCCAACCAGATTATAGTATTTTGTCATAGCCTCCCAAATGGACTAAGGTAATAGGAACATGTTTTGTTTTGTTTTTTCTCCCCCTCCTCCCCCTCCTTCTCCTTCTTTTTTTTACTATACCATAAAGACATTAAATTAACATTTATTGAAGGCATTTGAACAGGTGTTTTGGGATGATGTAATACTTTCTGATTTTGTTTATTCTTCTTCCTGCTTAATTAATTGCTTTATTAAAACCCAGCATACACTTATACTAATAAGAAGAAAGTATGGAAAAAGAATGTTATCCAAATTAATCTTCTCTGGAAAAGTTATTGAATATGACATTGTGTTTCAATTTAACTTCCTGATCTAAACTCTCTGAGATTTTATAGAATGATACTTTGAGAATTTTATTCTCAAATTTTTTGATAGTTCTTCTTTTGTGTCTACTGGGGAATACTAGCACCCCACCATTCTTTTGTGACCATCCATTAAATAAAAGAAAATGAGCCTTTAAATAACAGTTGGTGGAAGGTAGCATTTCACATTTGGGGATATAATTTTATAAAATAATTTAAATAAAGGTTTGCAGCAGATGTGTGTGTTTATTTCAACAGGTATTTATTGATTGCATAGGGACATGTGATATCCTTGAAACCAAGAATACTTGGTTTCTGCATAGGAATGTGAAGTAGAAAAATATGAGATGGCGTGAAATCTATGACTGAAGTATACAGTTCAAGCAACAAGCATATATATATACACATTTACAATATGAAATTATATTATTTATGAATTTATATGTCTATTTTCTGTTTTCTTGTCAAGTGTGGATAATCTAGAAGGCAGATGTAGTTCTAGATGTTGATCTTTTCAGTGGTATCCTATAGGTAAAATAAGTGAATTTGAACCAGATGAATAAGGCTGTATTACATATGTTCCTTGCAATGCCCATATATCTAGCCAGTGAGCAAAACGGGGCTGGTTTTGTCCAGACTGCCCTGGTTTTAGTCACAGTGGAAGATGTCCATGGACACATGAGATTTCTAGAGATTCAGGTAAAACTATCTTCTAGTCATCCATACCTCAGGTCAAGGGCGGGGTGGGCAGAGAATGAGAGAGAGAGAAAAATGAATGAATGAATGAATGAATAGTGGCTTATATTCCTTTGGAACTAATTAAGTTTAGTAGTCTAATTTTAGGAATGAAGAAATGAAGACCTAAAGAAATAAGAAGACTCATATAAAATAACATTTCTGTGGGTACAGAAAGGAAATATCTTTGTTTCTTATCACCAAAAAGAGGTATTATTTTTAAAAGAAAATAGCAAGATCATATAAGAGAAAATATGGGGGTGGGTGAGCAGTGAGAAGGGAAGGCCTCTTCAAGAAAATCACAATTAGGCTGACACCTGAAAAATGCAAAACACCAGTCAAGGAAAAGAAAGGAATAAAAATATCTCATGAATATTTCAGGAATGGCATGTGCTAATTTACTGAGAACAGGAAGAATAATTTTTTAGAAAATTACAGGGACAGGGTGTGGTGAACAACTGGATCTTGAAAACCAAGGGGGAGGATAGTATAAAGATGTGGCTGTAGATATAGGTAGAGAACACATCATGCTTTCTTGATTCCGATCAAGCTCCTCTCTCCCCAGTTCCCAAGGTGTAAGAACTACCAACATGAAGACATCCGATCATTTTGTTTGCCACCAGTACTCTTTCTGGTTCCATAAAATTGCAGATCACATTTTTTTTTCTTAGCATGATTATTCTGAGGATCAAATAATGTGAGATGTGTGAAAATGGTTGGAAAATTAAAAATACTGTAACTCTATGGGATTATCATTGCAAGAGACAATGCTTCAGCCATCCAGGTTGGTTGGGCTTTGATATACATTCACAAAGATCAGTTTGTTTTCACCAAGATGCCATGATTTTGTTGTTAAATTCACTAGATCCTTTGACGTCACTAAACTAAACCCAAAGTAAATCGCAAAGAAATGTAATAGAGTGTCTATCATGATAAAAGGGAATTTCAAAACTAAACCTAAAGTAAATGGCAAAGAAATGTAATAGAGTGTCTATCATGATAAAAGTTAACATTGATTTTAGGGCAGAGTATTCTCCTAGAAAGTCCTTATTACACAAAGAAAGGAGCATTAAAACCTTTTGGGATAAGTAAATCTTAACTACGAAAGCACACTGGAATCTGACTTTTTTTCAGGGCAGGCAGATTAGGTCTTTGGAGCACAAATGCAGGTGTGGTATCTCAGACAAGAGTTTAGATATATTTCTCTATCATTCCACTGCATGGGCATAACCAAGGCTTAGCTACCTGCCAGAGGTGCACATCAGCTGCAGGTTTCTTTAATATCTTCATCAAACTGCCAACATCTGTAACTCCTTGATTCTCATCATCCATAAAACTTATGTTGTTGAAAATATGTACAATTTAAATACCTGAAATGATTTATAGCTCAGTGACAGTAAAGTATTTACTTTCCTTTTGGAAAAAAAATGTTGAGAGAGACAAGGAAGTTTCAAGGGGATCTGAAGCAATAAGAAATATGAATTGCCCAAGACAAAACTGATTTTAAATTGTGAATGTAGTTTATCTTCAGTGTGATTAATTTACTCTGACTTCTATGTGTCTTTTGTAACATCAGAAGTTGAAGCAGTATGTAATATCTGGATAATTTTTAATTATACCAGATCATAAACTTACTTGAACTTCTGGTTCTTTAAGCATTTGTTGACTAAGTTGTGTGGGAGAGTGGCTAACAGAGTATGCAGACCCTTCTCTCTTTCCTGAGTTCCAGGTCCTGATTATAACAGGGAAGAACATAAACACAACAAACAAAAAAGCAGACAAAGAAACTAGTAATCAAAAGTAATCTGCGGTGCCTGGGTGGCTCAGTTGGGTAAGTATCCAACTCTTGATTTCAGCTCAGGTCATGATCACAGGGTCCTAAGATGGAGCCCCGCCTGGGCTCTGTGCTCAGGGGAATCCACCGGAGATTCTCTTGCTCTGTCCCTACCAGGCTCCCTCTCTCTCTCTCCCTAAAATAATAAATAAATCTTTTTTTAAAAAAAGTAATCTAAGAGTTCACAGGAGAATAAGTAAGTGGCGTGATCAAAATGTGAGGTGGTGGATAAAACTAACAGAATACATTCCTAAATAGTTGGAATCAAGCTCGATATCCATGGAGTGTGTGTGTGCGCACACGCACGATGTGCATTTATGAATAAGAGAAAGAGGGGAATGGAAGCGGGTGGGGGAGCGGGAAGGAAAGAGACTTACACAAATAACATTAAAATTTCACAGTTATATTTATCTAAAGTCTTTGTGAACACTTTATGTTCTCTACCATATTCATCCAGGGAATATCTTGTAAAACATGTTTCACAGGCAAGCAAAGTATCTGACTTTTTCTCTTCCCGTGGTTTAATCCACTTGTGAGTTTGAAACCTAAATCCTTTTAAAGATTCAGTCCCTTTGGAAATGCTAATCTCAAAAGGATTTTTATTTCCTTTTTTGGTGTAAAAGTAATCTCTCCTCTTTCTGTGCAATTATATACTACATTCTATTTATTTCTATTGCATTTTCACATTAATCTTATTTTCCTGATACTCTAGTTAGGATGCTGTCCATTTAGAATAAGGTTGTCAACACAAAGTGAAAAGCATTCTTGGAAAAGAAAAAGAATTATATTGAAGTTTTATAGACGATTTCCCCTCCCCCTTTTCCTTTTTGCTTCAAAACATTGCACTCCAGTAATGCTTTTACATTTGAGGCTAAGTCAATCAATATCAATATCAAAAATATTGATTCTTTTATCTGCAGGATGTTCTTGGCCACAGCAGAAAGCACAAATGAATAAAAATACATGTACTTTCTTCTCCTTTCAGAAAAGACTTGCCATCTGTCCATGGCCTTTCATGATCAAGACACCAAGTCACTTGGTTTAATGTTACATAAAGCATCTCTACAGAATGGTTCCAACAAAAGATTCTATCTCAGGAAGATAAAAGAAAGGAGACATTTGAATTTTTTTTTATAATGCTGTATGCCATCAAATACTTACTAAGTGTCTTCTAAAATCTAAGCACTATGTTTGATTCTGAAGATATAATGGGCAGAAGTGTGCATGTTCCATAATTTCTCCAAACATCCACTCCAGTGAGATCAGGAAGGACAATTATGTGGAAAACAGCCCCAGTATTTTCAGAAATTCCTAACAGACAGGCAGTGGTGGAGTAAAGAGAATTTTAAGATTATTTAGAGACCCAGATTCTAGGTCCAGTTACTACCAATTAAATTCTCAAATGTAAAATAAAGTTCAAAACACTTACTTAACAGTACTTTCCAGTGACCTAAGTAAGTAAAGGCTATGACAATACTGTCGTGGATGTTTTGCTTCTGTTTTTATTGCTTATTTTATTATAGTTTTGTTATTGTTATTCCATATCATAACCTCACTGTCTTTTAATATTTCCAGGTACACAATGATGGTAGATAGATAGATATAGATATTAATTCATTCAGTAAGATATTGAAAAACAGTTGTAATGATTAAAGAGAGTTTCTTTTTGTACTTAAAGGTTATTGGGGACTCAATGTTTAAAATCTAGGGATTTACTTAAATTGCATCAGGTAGCACTGCTTCCATTTTATGCCTATAGGCTACTATATTTCCTTACCTATTAAACAAAGTAACTTGTCTATTAGAATATTTTTCATGTGTTGCACTGTTAAAAAGTAAGATACATTAGATTTTGATGTATTCTTAATTTTATTTTGTGAGATGTTTGACATTGTTGGCCCAATGGCTATTAACCCCTAAATTCTTTAGTTAATGACCAAGGTGTTAAATATTTGTAAGGAATTCGTCAAATAAATTGGGAAGGAACCAGTTAAATGTGAAGGCTGCAATGGCATCATTGCTGCTAATAATTTTCTTCCATGCCTGTCTTAAGATGTTGTACTCAGTTCACTGGGGGAAAGGAGAAAAGAGAAGGGGAGTACTGGAAGGACTAGAAAAAAGAAAGTTTTGGTTTAGTTTTGCTTTCTCTCTCTCTCTGCAATAAGACCTGTTCAGAATGTCTATTTGGACTTAAGCTAGAAATATCCAAGCACAAATTTCTATGACAACCAGCCACGTATTTCTCAGGCAAGCCACGGTTTATTTCTGAAAAAATTCTCTCAGGTACCCAAGTGGTCTGGGCTAAGAAAAAAAAATGGATTCTCTCACAGGTAGCAAATATTTTTCAAAAAGCTCTGTGTGTGTTTCCCCACAAACAGGGCCATGGGATAGGTTAACTTGTAAATGAATAATTTGTCTCATTTTCTCTAAAGAAAGATAATCTATATCAAAGTTCATGAGAGAGAAAAAGCTCCTGTGACAAAATAATTGTATAGGCAATAGTCATACTTTCCATATGCAGGCAATGTTTAATGTCAGTTCAATAGGATAAGAACTGTGCTTCACATAATTCATTAGCTTATTTAATTCCCACTTCAAAAAATTAAATGTATTAGAGATAACATGTCCACCCTGAGTTTGGAAAAGCAGGATTAAAGCAGATGTCCTAGACTAGGACTGGAATAAGAATTGTTTAACATCATTTAGTAGGAACCCTTTACAAGCTTCATTTGAGAACACTGTCATATTTAAATCACCAACAAAACTAAGAGGTACAACAAACCTATTTATCCATTTTTATGAATATAAGAAACTAAATGATTATGACAAATCAATTAGTTTTCAAAGATCAGAACAAATGTCATCTCCTTGATAAAGTCTTCCCCTAACTACCCAACTGCACGTGATCCCATTATCCTCTAAATTTTCATAGCAAAATATAGTTACATGTATTACTACTCTCCTCTACAGACTGTACCCATCATGAATAAACACACCTAGTATTTTTTTTTGCAACTCATCACATTAAGGCACTTTTTAAACTAAATAACTTTATTCACCCATTTGATCTTCCTAATAATCAATATTTTATCTCCAAGTTACAAATAAGGAAGACAAAACTGAAAAAGTTAATTTGTGAAAATTACTCTAGCAGTATGTGGCAGAGCCAGAATTAAAACACAAACCATGTTTTTTTATATAGCTCATATTGTTTTATATGAAGAAAATATAATTTGCATCTGTGTAACACTTAGAAGGTATAACATAATACTTTGAGAATACTAGTTACTAAGTAAATGCCACGGAATGAATAAATAAATGAACAGGACTTCAAATAAAGAGAAAAAAACATTTTCAAAAAGTAAAGATGGAAACTGGTCAACTTGATCTTAACAATGTAACCAAAATTTTAGAAGTATAAAAACAAAATTCAGAGGTAGTCTTAATATTGTTTCCATCAGTAAAGATATAAATCTAGACAAACAAAACACAATGCACTTTAATATAACAAACAACATTAAATATAAAGATAGAAAAATAACTTTTTAGGATGAAGCTAGGGTATAAGACAGTCATATAAAGGTAGGAGCTAACACAAATTATGTGAACTACAGAAAGAACGGGTATCTCTAGTTAAACAGATATCATGCACTTAGACTGAACTGAAGAAATTTTTTAAAAAGATTATTTCATATAATTTTAAGTCTCTGTTTTCTCTATTGTCAAGATCTGGGTATTGTTCAAAAGTATATATCCAACCTATAGCTCAAAAACTATTACAAAGCAATATGTAAGTAAATATTTGTTGAATTTATTAATGATCATGTTACCTTATCTCTAAAAATAAGAAAAAAAATAATTTAAGAATGTAGCAATATATTCAGTCCTATATAATACAAGAAAGATACTGCTGGGCAAGTATTACAACTGCATCTTTAAGTTTTGTATTCTATGAAGTTTAAAATGCCTATTTGCATATACAACATAGCTATCTGAAACACACTTAAAATATTCATAATTTGGAAAAGGAAGAGCACAACTGATTAAAAATGTGATGTTTGTGGAGGAGCAATGTAGATGAAATGCAAATTTTAAAATATTAATTTTTCTGATCATGCTCAGTTATCAAAAGACGTGAACAGACTCCAAGTTGTGAGAAAGGGACATGCATCTTAAGTATATTGTAAAAAGATTACCTGAACTGAGATTAGTTCTAATAAACAGAACCACGCTGGCAAGAGACCACATAATTCACAGCAGTTAGCAACATAGCTCCGGGGTCCTGCACACATACTACACAAGAACCAACACACCCACATACTTGGCTTTCTGACTTTGGGAAAACAAAAAAACAAAAACCAAACAAATACCTTCTAGAAATCCCAGTAGCCTCCTCTGTATCATGGGGGTCATAGATATGCCTCCCTCATTTGTTTGGACAAATTTTAAAACATAAGCACACAAAAACACGCTTAAGCAATTGTTGTGCCTATTATTAATCAACATCAGTTTTTGCTATTTTGTTTTGAAGTAGATTAAAAATAAAGTCAAGCAGTAGCCAACGATTATGCAAGAAAAATGGGGAAGGGCTTGACTCTCAGATAAACCTGAAAGAGTATTTGCTTACGATGAAATAATTTAAATGACTTATAAAATAAGAATACTGAAACAATTTTGAGCCAAATACCTGGTACCAATCCAAGATAAGGAATTACATTATTCTAGAGAAAATACAAAAGTCTTGAAGTTAGTAACACAAAGCAACACTTCGAAAAAGGAATTTAATTTTAGAAATTATAACTTTTGTTTACAAAAATTAAAATCAGATTGTATATAGATAACACACACACATCCACATATATGCAAAGTAATATATACATATATACACGCAGAGTAGTATTGATATATATGTGTGCGTGTGTATATATATGTGCATGTGTATATATATACATATATGTATAAATATATGTGTATATATGCACATAATATATACACACATATACAATATAAACACATAAATATATATGTATATATATTCATATCCCATCTCCATGAAGGGAGCTTACTTCTCCAAAGTATTGTGCTGAATTGTTTTGGTCTTATGGTGGGTGGAGACTACCATGTTGACCCCGGCTTCAGGGTTGGCTTTGTAAACTAAATGGAAAACAGGATATTGACAAATGTGATGCAAGCAGAGGCTTGAAATGTGCTTCGGACTTTGGATTTACCTTCTGATGTTGTTGTCTTCAACCTAAGAACTTCCTCCCTGCCCCTTATGCCATGGATACAAAATGAACACATGGGGAGTGGGCCTGAACCCAATATGCCCGTTCTAGCCAGACTCCACTGCTAGAAGAAATTAAGAACAACAATCCCCAGCCAGCTAACAGATTCACAAAACAGAATAAATGATGGGTATTTAAAGCTACTGAATTTTGAAGCACTTTTTAATGAAACAATAGCAAGTAATAACTAAGCACTATTTAATTATAAATCAATGTTAAATAAATAAATTGTAAGTTGTTTTTATTAGAGAATATATGTCCTCTATATACTGGCAAGAATGAGCTTTGAGTATTTTATTACTTCTGTTTGGTGAAAGAAATTCTGCAAATTTGTAAATAATGTTCCCAATGTAATATGATAATGAATAAATATTAGACAGAAAATGTTTTGAAATGTTTAAAGAATTTTATCAGTATGAGGGGACTTACAACATTTTCTCAAATAGAAAACATTTATTGTAAAAGTTAAGCAGTATACACATGCAAAATATGCCCATAGCATGAAGATAATATATGCATTCTTCTTTGAACCTCTCTATATAATGCCTTAAGTCACTAAGTCATTTCCTTCAGTTAGAATCTTAAAGAGCCCTTTGACAAGACATCAGCACTCAAAAAAACATTCCACCAAACTTTGATTAAAACTTGTGCTAAAAAAATCATACTTGAAACTAGAATATTTTCATGTGCTTGCTTTGATTTTTCTCTCTCAGATTATATATCTTCAAGGAATTGTGGCTATAATCTTGCTTCGTAATAATTTATCACAGATGAATTTGAAAAATAGGTTTAGTGAACACTATTTGATGATCTTTGGCTTGAAACAGTTACTGTAACTTTTCAGGCTTTCCACATTATAAACCTTTTAATTAAATACAAAGGCATTCAGCAGATAATAAAGTAAGTGTTATGTAAATTTTCAGTAAAGACAAAGTAGTGATTATAAATAAAATCAAGATACTTGCTGAACTGGAAAGGGATTTTTATTCATGGAAGGATAGTTTGTTAATTACTTTTTCATGTTTTTCACATTAACTAGAAATGGTTCTTCCAGCCACTCAAAATATCCACTGGACAAGACTATACAGGGTGAAGAATTAAATACATATGTAAATGGCAGGTAGAACCATTCAAATTTGCTTGCAGTGTCTTCTAATGTGGCCCTACTTTTTTCTGTGTGCATTTCAATGTGTCAGGGACATTTGAATAAAAGGGAAAAACATTTCACTGTGTGTGTTTTTGAGGACCATAGAGATCATTAGTTTAAATACAGTAATTTTTAGTAATTTCACCAGAATTATTTCTTTTCAGTATTAGAAAATATCAGGAAATTCACATTTAACTATATAAAAAGTTTCAGTTTATAAAAGGTGCTATTTTCTTTCTTTTTTTTTCCCAAAGAAATTCATCACATATCAGTAATTATGGGTGAGTTACTATAATTTATAATTATGATGCATTTTGAGAGTGAGATCTCTTTTCCTCTTTGTTAGATATGGTTACTTTTCTGGTTGTTACTTGATTATAAAATTCAAATAACCACTTAGAAATCTGTAAACACCTTATTCTACTATCTCATGAAAATTTGTTAGCTAGAAAAGGAATCAAGATTTGGGGTGTTTTTATCCTCCTTTTAATTTCAGACACACTTTCTACCTATATAAAAGACTTTTTTTTTTTTTTGTAACAGTTTAGCAACTTGAGCTAACATAACATGAGGACATTAAAAGCTTTGGAAAATACTCTCATTGTTTTTTTTCTTTACATAAATATTTTTAGCTCTATCATTCTAGAAAAAATAAGTTAATAACAAAATAATTTCTGGAAAATGAGGGCATCAAAAAAGATAAACTTTAAAAAGTATTTCATTTTTTAGGCATTTTAGAGAAAATTAACTCCTGAAGCATACTGGATTTGTGGCATATACACTGAGATACAGATGTCTCATCTTTTTCCCAGATGGATTTTTCCACTCATAGAATCACCAGTCTTCACCATTTGCTCTTAGTAGGTTGCTTATTTTTCTGACTCCTTCCTGGGTTTCTTTTCAGATTTTTGCTCATTCTGTTTCAAAAGCATGGATAAATAAGAGGAAATTGGGAGTAGAAGAAAGAGAGGATAAGAAGGCTTATGTAAAATTCCCACATAGCAGATAAAAAATAATTTATATTTGACAGGATATGAAATATAGTAGTAGTTCAGAAAATCTGCTATGTGAATTGTCAAAAAAACACAATGTCCAATTTATTTTGTGGCTCTGTAAACTTGTTTTGTTTTTTTTTTTTTTTCCAGACAAGAAAAATCTAGCAATCAGGGCGCCTGGGTGGCTCAGTTGGTTAAGCGGCTGCCTTGGGCTTGGGTCATGATCCTGGAGTCCCGGGATCGAGTCCCGCATCGGGATCCCTGCTCAGCAAGGAGCCTGCTTCTCCCTCTGACCCTATCCCCTTTCATACTCTCTCTCAAATAAATAAAATATTTAAAAAAACATAAAAAAAAGAAAAATCTAGCAATAATAAAGAGCAAAGCTTAGAAAAGCTAGTAGCTCTTTCAATGGGAGAACCTTATTAATAGCATATCAGACTGTGCCACCTCTTCTACAACCATTTTAATCACACTGCTCTTCAAAGTAACTAATTCATCCTCACCTATAACTAATAATTGTTTGGCGTACCTCCAGGACTAAGTTATTCTTACTCATTAAAATCACACTAGTCATTCCAGCCCACAAATGATCTCAATGAACTTTCATGACACTTCTGTTTGTTAACACAAGATTAAGTATTTAATTATGCTCAATTAATTGTATGTGTCTTGAGTTTTTGCACAGACCATAAACAACAGAGCCAACAGTCGACATCCTTTCTGTAACCAGCTCTTGTTTTAGTCTTTCTGCTTATTTTCTCTTGATTGCAGGTTCCTTATATGCTACATGTTTTATGCTATGTGACCCTATCAATAAATATAATTGAATAATACTTAGACTCCTTAGAACCATCTTGATCAGCTAGACATCTACTTTGTGTTCAGAAAAGATGCATTCACCTCCTATTCACCTCCTAGATCTCTAACCATCATCTCATTTTTGTTTCATTGAATGACTTTAAAGTAAAAACAATGGCCTTTTCTCCTCCATGGGCCTTTGGGGGTTTGTATTGTATCACTGAATGGGGATTATACTTTTAAATTGTAAATTATTTAAACAAGGTATTGTGATATTTAAAAAAATAAATTATAACAAAATTAGTGTGAATAAATAGCAATTATACAAATAACAAAATGATGTGCTCTTCTGAATACCAGAGGTTTAGTCATGTCAGTATTAGATATAATAGAATATATATATATATACCATTACAATAAAGTCTAAATAAATGTCTGTTGGTTGAGTAATTGGAAAGTCCAACAGTTTGATGTAGCCTATTATGCCAGGCTATAAATTAGGCATCCTTTCAAGTTTAAATTATAACACATTTTATTTTTTAAAAATGTTCAATACTATCAATAGTGTCAATATTATCATAATACACAATCTAAACCATGAGTAGGGGTCTGTTGAATTAATTGAATCTGAGAGGCATGGAAGAGTCTTACATGTGGCAAAATACAAACTCCGTTCAAAGCAATGATAAAAACAAACACAAAATATTGAATCATTTTTTGTGTTCCTTAACTCATTCATTCATGCATTCTTTAAACAAATAATCCTTGGGGATAAGCACCAATAAATGAACTAGAAAAGGCATGTAGTGCTGTATAAACTATCTGTAAGACCTAAATTTTGATTAATTCCAGGCGAGTTGATGGAGCAAGTTAATGGTTGGTGAGAACCAATTGTTAAATTTAAGAAATTTTTCAAGCTAGTTAATAAACAAAGCAATTGTCAAATATTAGATTATATAAATTTGCAACTAAAAAAATATATATAAAAAAGTAGTCCATATTCAAAACATATCACTGCCTATTTATTTACCTAATTTTCCATTATATATGGATTTTGAGATTTTTTGCATCTATTGTATCTGTATGGTGGAAATATTATATAATGGTGTGCGACTGCACATATATTTCCAATCCACATTCAGTGATATGTTGCTAGCCTACAATTGGGTCATGGTGGAATACTGAAGCCATGCAAAGTGATAAATTCCACAATGCAGGAATTGCCCCCTACCACCCAAATAACTACAATCACAAATGAAAGGAGGACATTACTAACAACCTTACAGAAATAAAAAGGAATATAAGAGACTCTGAATAAGGGTGTATCAATAAATTAGATAACAAAAAAATAAGCAAATTCCTACAAAGGCCAAACTATTGAAACTGATTAAAAATAAATTTAAAGAGGGCACATGTTGTGATGAGCGCTGGGTGTTATACACAACTAATGAATCATTGAACAGTACGTCAAAAACTAATGATGTACTATATGTTGGTTAATTGAACATAATAAAAAAATCTGAATAGAACTAGAATAATAAAGACATTGAATTAGTAATCTGAAAACTACCTATAGAAAAAAATCCAGACCCAGATGGATTTACCAGTGAACGCTACAAAACATATAATGAAGAATTAATAGCAACTCTGCACAAACTCTTCCAACAACGATTAGGGAAGGGAACACTTTCCAAATTATTCTATGATATCAGTATTACCCTTATACCAAAAAGTAACAAAGACATCATAGAAAATAAAACTATAGGCCAATGTATTTTATAAATATAGACACAATAATGTTTGAGATATTAGTAAATTGAAGAAGTAAATTATAAAAATGGATTATATATCATAATCGAGTGGATTAATTATAGAAATGCAAAAATCAAATTAACATCTGAACATCAATTAACGTAGCAACCTTATCAATAGAATAAAGGACAAAAACTACATGACCAGTTAAACAGACCCAGAAAAATCATTTAACAAAATATACATCTTTTTATAAAAAAACCACTCAAAAAATTATGAAAGAAGGGAACTTTCTCAACTGATACAGATCATTTATGAAGATCACACAGCTATCATCATACATAATAGTGAGAGACCAGATGCTTTTCCCCTAAGATTAAGAAAAAAATAGGATGTTCATTTTAGCCATTACGATTTAAAAATGTTCTGGAAGTTCTAGTCAGGCCATTTAGGAAAAAAATTTGAATTAAAAATCAAACCGGAGAAGACCAATTAAAACTACATTTGCCGATGATATGATCTCTTATATAGAAATCTTGTAAAATCCACAAAATAATTATTAGAACTAGTAAACAAGTCCAGCAAGGTAGCACCATCATAATTAATATACAAATATTAGTTGTATTTCTATACAATTGCAATAAACAATATGAAAAGAAAATAAGAAAATAAATCCATTCATAATAGCATCAGAAAAAATAAGATGTTTAGGAAAAAAATTTAAAAAATGGAGTGCAAAACTATAAAATAATTGAAAAATTAAAGAGATTCTAAATAAATGGAAATAAGTCTCAAGTTCATGAACTGGAATACTTATTAAGATTGACCTACAAATTTACCTTCAGGTTCAACACTATTCCTATCAGAATACCAACTACCTTCTTTGCAAAAACTGACAAAATGATCCTAAAATTTATATAGAAATGTACTGGATCCAGAATTGCCAAAACAATATTTTATTTATTTATGTATGTATTTATTTATTATGTTCAATTAGCCAACATACAGTACATCATTAATTTTTGATGTAGTGTTCAACAATTAGTTGCGTATAACACCCAGTGCTCATCACAACAAATGCCGTCCTTAATACCCATCACCGTTTACCCCATCCTCCCATCCTCCTCCTTTCTGTAACCCTCAGTTTGTTTCCTGGAGTCCAGAGTCTCTCATGTGAAAAAAATCAGAGAGGGAGACAAGCCAAAACAATTTTTAAAAACAAGGACAGAGTTGGAGAACCCACCTTACCTGATTCAAAGACTTAATACATAATTGCAGTAATAAAATAGCGGTGTTGACATAAGAAGAGACATATATATCAATGGAACAGGATTAACAGTTCAGGATAAACACCTACATTTATGATAAATTGACTTTTTTCAGCCTTACTGGAGTATAATTGACAAATAAATTAAAAGATATTTAAAGTGTATGTGATGATTTTATATACATATACATCGTGAAAGGATTTTTAACAAATGATGCTGGATATCTGAATAGCCACATGTAAAATATTTAGATGGACCCCCTACCTCTTACCATATAGAAAAATTAACCCCCAAAATGGATAAAAATCTTAAAATGTAACAGATAAAACTATAAAAATTTTAGAAGAAAACATGGGGTTAAATCTTTGTCACCTTGGATTTGATAGAGGATTCTTGGGTATTCTTAGACACTAAATGCACAAGCAACAAAGGAAAAAATAGATAAAGTATACTTCATTATCAAAACTAAAACCTCTGTGCTTCAGAGGACACCATAAAAAAAAGTGAAAAGACAATTGACTAGGAGAAAGTATTTGCAAGTCAAATATCTGAAAGAGCACTTGTGTCTAGAATATACACAAATGCCTACAAGTTCATAATAATAAGACAAAAAAACTATTAAAAATTGGTAAAGGATCTGAGTAGACACTTTTAAAAGAAGACATAAAAAGGTGAATAAACACATGAAAGAATGTTCAACATCTTGGTCATCAGGAAAATGCAAATTAAAAACCACAGGACAAGTGTTGATGAAAATATGGGGAAATTGAAAAGCCTCATACATTGTTGGAGGAAATTTAAAATGACACAGCCACTTGAAATACAGTGGTATTTCTTCAAAAATGTAAATATAGTGTTACCATTTGATCCAGAAATTCTGCTCTTAGGTATTCAAGATAATTGAAAACACATGTCAATGCAAAGACGTGTACATGAATGTTCATAGCAATATTCTTCATAATAGCCAATAGTGTCTTATATGAACATATCACATATTAAATGATTACATTTATATGAAAGGTCCCATTAAGAGAATAGGAAGACTGTAGGGTAATGGCTAAAGAATAAGTGGCTGCTTTTTGAAGTGATATAATATGGTAATACTGATTCTGGTCATGATTGTATAATTCTGTGAATATACAAGAAAACCCCATCAAATTGTACATGCTAAATGTGTAAACTATAGCTCAGTAAAACCATTAACAACAGAAAAAGCTGTCTAATGATCTAGCTTTTACATTTTTTATACTGCTTCTAAAAAATAACATCATATGTATCAGAAATGTGAAGTTGTAATTTTTTATACATTCTTTTATGGAATTTATTTTTCTGATTATAATTAGCTGCTTCTATGTAAAAAAATATTCTGTGTAGAGAGATCATTAAAATACTATTTCAAGACTGCCAGCCTAGACTGCATTAAACAGAATTTTTGTAACATTTTCTGTCTTGTTTAGTAAGAGTTTCTTTTAATTATCTTTGTGTTTGCTGTGCATTATCTCTATACTTAATTTCTTGACATGTGAGTTCTTTAGATATTCCATAACATTGGGGAATACTGCTAATTTCAGAAGCTCTAGCTGTGCTTAATTCACAAGATTATGAATAGTACTTAGTTGCTCTCACTCCCTCCTATTCTTTCAGCCAATCTGTGGCAAAATGCAATGGAGATTAAACACTCTTTTGTTCAAAATATTCCCAGCATTTTCCTATACCATCTCCTCTTCTCCCCCCTTACCTTTAGTGAAGTGAGAGTACCAACTGATATCTGGCATTTGTTCACATCTTTAATAAATAGCAAAAGAAAATCATGCCTTAGACCTAATTTGCACTGATATGTGAGACAGTACAACTAAAAGAAAGAGACAATGTTTATAATAGAATGGCTTGAAAGTGAAGAATAAACAAATTAGAGAATTTGGTTATTACTATGGAAAGTGTTTTGGAATCAATGAGTAACCTGGTGAGAATGAGTTCAGCTATTCAATTTCCACTTATATTTATCTACATTTATTCCCACTCCATTTACTTGGGTGTGTTTCCGCATTAATTACTTCCTATTTTGAATAGCTCTTCTTTCCAGAACTTAGGACTTCAGAATTGAAGACCACGGGAAATTTGTTAGGAATTCTTGCTCTCCAGATACTCCTAGCACTGCATGTAGTTAAGACAAAGTTTCCCTTACTGTTTACCTCAGTAAGAGTGAACACTACCTTGGCAAAGCTTTGGTTGTGTTTTCCAAGGGGAAGGTCAAGGTCAGATTTATTGAGGCAAGTATTTTACTGTGACAGTTGACTATGATTGGGAAAATCATAATATAATAGTTTGTGATTTGGAGGAAAACAAGGCAAACTTCTGAGGAAAGAGGTAAACAGTATTGGAATATTGTTGATTCTATTAAAAAGTTGATGAGCTTTTCAGGAAATTCCTGTAATAAAGTTGAAAGTTATTCACCTGGGCAAGAGTCTCCTGGGTCAGATTATGACAAAGAAAACAGTGGAACACTAAAGTCAATTTAACATAAATAGCAAACTGTGTGAACACAGGTAATTCTGGTTCTCTATTGTTTCAACATAATGTTCACAGAAAGGGGGCATTTGAACTTGCTCTTGCATCTTTGAGCCAGATGATTACTGAGAATTTAAAGGACAGGAGCATTTATACCAATTTCTTTGTGTAGGAGACAGAATGGGATTGCACTGGAATTTTCAGAGAGGAATGACAGATTGAGACAATTAATTAAGGATCTACTAAGAGATGAAACAAATGAAAGAACATTAGTGAAAACATTTGATGCCATGGACTATGTAATAAGAAATGCACATTTATTACTAAAACAAATGAAGGGAAAACACAGAACATAGGCTGTAATATGCCTGTAAATATAGAATATAATAATTATATTCTAGTAGCAATTTGTAAAATTCAAATTTAAGACTGGAAGATATATGATATCTGACTCAAAGTTTTTAATTAAAATTAATAAAATAAGATACACAATTTGTAATCAATCAAAAATCATGGCGAAGAGCCCAGAGCCCAGAGTCTAGAGTCAGACTTTGTGTGGTCATAATTCTATTTCGGCCCTAATTCTGCCACTTCCCAGTCAGAGCAAATTAAATAACTGTAGTTTTTCATTTTGTTTGTGTGTATGCATGTGTTTTGTAAACTTGGGAAAAAATAGAAACAAACATTTAATTGTTGTTACTTGAAGTGAGATTCTACATATGTAATCATAATATACCTATATCTGTGTTTACACCTAGATACAGACATAGGTATATGTATCTCACTACATTAAACACAATACATTTTCAATACATTTAGGTCCCTTAGTTTTACTATTTCTAAATTAAATTTGTGCTTATACCCTGAGGTGAGCATCAGCTGCAGCAAAAGAAGCAAATTGGAATTCCCCCTAAAATCAGAATCCTGAAATCCAGCAAAATTTGGTTACCATGCTCCCAGATACATGACTGAATGTCCTTACCTATAAAATCTAAGGTTTTTTAGTTATTTAAAATAATTTATATTCATCTTTATCCATTTATGTTTCATTGGTAGTCCTTCGAACTTGGGTCTAAAAGAAGGCTCAGGCAATATTTTGATGCCAACTGTGGGGAATTTGCTTATTTAGGTAGAAGTTATTCAATGGTGGGAAATGCATATTACAATTGCCAACATGGGAAGAATATAAGAACCCAGAAAACTTCCTGAAGGGGGGAAATACACATTTCTGAAACTGGAATATATATATCTTTGTGTTCCTGTTCCTCCTCTTGCCTCTGGGATCTTGATAATCTCTCCTAGGTGTATTTGACTGAGAATGACATTTTATTTTATTTTTTTTATTATGTTATGTTAATCACCATACATTACATCATTAGTTTTTGATGTAGTGTTCCATAATTCATTGTTTGCATATAACACCCAGTGCTCCATACAGTATGTGCCCTCATTAATACCCATCACCAGGCTACCCAGGAGGATGATAGGAGGATTCAGATGTGGTCTTCGAAGTATCTTAATGATTCACTAAAAGACCCTTGCTGTGCCATATTTTGGTGCATCGCTCAGCTGACTGCTGTTTGTGAGTCATCTATTTAGTCAATAGTCGTGTGATAGAGGGGTCCTCCAAGTAGTATGGAATAAGACAGGCTGATCCCAAGGCCCAAGAGATATACTTAGATTCAAAGATGGCTGAGTTTGGGCCAAATTTCTGAGTGAGCCTCAGTCAAATGTTTAAAGGCTAAATTGCAGAAATTTTCAAGTTTAAGTGGGGAGTGTGGGCATTGTGGCCTGCTGGAGAACTGTCTTTTCCTTGTCACTACACAACAAAAGGGGAGCACAAGTATCATGACCTACAGTGGTTTCATCTTTCCTTTGCTTATATATAATGAAAATCCCTCATAATACAGCAGGGCACAGAAGAAGACACCCGAGTAATAACACAGACTGTTCAGACCCAATAACAGTAGAGTTCTCCATAATTTGTGTTAAAGATGAACTTTGGTTAGCTTTTTATTTAAAAAATGAGATACTACTGTAGTATAAAGACAATTTAAACAAAACTAAACAAACTGTGATAAAAAAGAAAAACCAATCAACCAACCAACACTGGATACCACAGTTCTCAATTGTATCTCAAAATTCAAGGCAAATCAAATAAATATCTCACCGGTGCTTTTCTATATACTTTTCAAGCAAGACCTAAAATTCTTTAAAAAAAGATAAAAAGGGGCAAGAACACTCAAAATCATTTCTAAAATAAGCAGGAAAAATAAAATTATCCTATTACCTGTCAAAGCTTATTATGAAGCTCAAAGTAACTAGTTCTAGTAATTAGAAAAGTGTATAATATTTGAATCAATAATGGCAAGGATGAATAGAGCAGAAACATATCTATAGAGGGAGAAATGAGAGGGAGAATAATAATGGAAACGCCACAAGATTGAAACAACTGGTGAATCTCTGTAAGGATGCACAGGTGTTTCTTGGACTATTCTTGCCAAAGTTGTGTAAATTTGAAATATTAAAATAAAAAGTTACCATAAGAATATCTCAATTCAGTAAAATAACTTGAGAAATAAGTTAGATTCAGGGTATAGCTTTCCACTTATTTTCCAGATAGCCTCCATCTAGCTGGCAATTAGTTTGAGAGAGGCAGCCCTGAGGAGTAAAGCAATCTAAGTAGAGTGGTTTGAGAATTATGTCTTAGAAATACATTGAGGGGCGCCTGGGTGGCTCAGTCAGTTAAGCGCCTGCTTTCGGCTCAGGTCATGATCCCGGGGTCCTGGGATCAAGTCCCGCATCGGGCTCCTTGCTCTGCGGGGAGCCTGCTTCTCCCTCTCCTCCCCACTTGTGCTCTCTCTCACCATCTCTGTCTCTCTCTGTCAAATAAATAAATAAAATCTAAAAAAAAAAAATTAAAAAAAGAAATACATTGAAATAATTTTGTTACATTAAAAGGGCAGCAGATACAAATGCTTTTCCTATTCCACTTTCAAATATTGGATGTGAGGAAGGTATACATCTTATCTTCCTAGATTATGAGTCACAGAGAAGAAATTCAAGAAGGTACTTGGTGGTCAGAAGAACAGGCAGTAAGAGCGGTCACTAGTGCTTTTCAAATATCTTCATGATCCTTAGTATGCAGCCTTTGGTATCTAGGTAGGTCAAATGACCCATCTTGCCAGCCAGTAGAGCACAGCAAAAACAACATACCCCATGGTAAACAACTGTGAAGAAAGTGTTTTTTACTTTCCATTATCTTGCATTCTCAGTCTACACAGATGAAAGCTATGTATTCTGACAAAAGGCTAAATTGCAAGATAGAAGAAGTTTGGACCCCTGATTTAAATTGGACATGGACAACAAATAAACATTTGCCCTAATAAATATGTATAATATTCATATTATAATAAATATATACATATATTATATATTTACATATAATATGTATATATCATTATATAACTTTTACTATAGCTTGAGTTTCCAATCACTTTAAGTATTCAATAAAATATGTTATCATATGTCAGGTATTGAAAAAGCAATTGCTTTAATGACATAATTGTTTGTTAAGTCACTGCCAATCTAATAATGTATGTTTCTTTCTACAAAGTTGATCAAGAAAGTGTTAATAAGAGATGTTTATACACAGTATAGACTCTTTCCTAATTTCTTAAATATTTTTGATTTGCAATATCAAACCTACAATGTAATCAAAATTAGAGAAGAAACTCTTCATCCTCTTATTGCTTGCATTCTCTTAGCTTATTGCAATGCCTGAGAATAAGATATTTTATTGAAGAAACACATATAAATGGATGAATGAGTGAATTAATTAATAACATAATGTAATTGTAAATAGAAGTAATGAGAAGCATTGGTTGGATAGCAGAAACTCTGCTAGTAATTATTAATGCTTCCCCTGAACAAAAGCAATGCTTCAAATCACAAGGCAATGAATAATACATTTCTAAGTTAATTATATACAATGAGGGATGACACGTTTTATTTCTAGTATTACCATATACTTTTCACTCTTGATATTATATATAAAATTAAATGCCAATTTTTTTCTTGATTCTCTATGAATTGCCATTAATCTATCCATAATAATGATTTAAGCATATGGAATTCAGAGCTTCAGTCCACTATTGTCATGAGTACTCAACTTCATTACTGATTTGAGAACCTGAGCATTTATTGTGGAAAACAATGGCAAATATATCCCCATACATGTTTATAAAATTGTCTAGTTATGAAAATAGGTATTGATATTCTTCTTCATTTTTATATGAAGCTTAAATCATTAGTAAGAATTTGAAGAAATCATAAGTCTAAAATTCATTCTCTCTTTAGAAGGGTCAATAGAGTTCCAGAGTGAGTAAACATTTGGTTACTGCAAAAAGATACAAATCAGAATTTCAACATGTTTATTCATTTTTATCAGGCTTTAGGCAAAATAATTTCATTTGGAAGTTACATAAAAACTCATTTTAATGTTCTGCCTTTCTCTCTGGCTGTGAATAAAAAAAGAGGTAAAGACAAGATTATTTGCAAAATCTTATATAATCATTTAACACTGAGCTGATGTGAGATTCTGAAGCCTTTGTTAAAATAACTCTTTACTCTTGTGTTTCAATCCTGGCCTCAAGCATTTGCAAGCTTGCAAACCCAGGAAAGTCACTTAATCACTCAGTCTAAATGTCTGCCCCTGGAGAATACAAATTATAATACTAATTGTACAATGAGGATTAAATGAGATGGTATGTGCAAACATTGTTTTCTCATTAGTGAAATGTTTTCCAAATATGAGAGATGATGTGATGTTGATGCAAACAGGGAGACCTTTAATAGATGCAGCAATAGGTCTCATGGCCATAGAGAACCATCTGTGGATGGGGTGACTATACAGATGAAATACTACTGTGCTCAGTAGAAGGACAAATGTCATCTAACATCCTTTCCCTTTAGGCATTTCTATACGATAAGCAATTTAGGTTGTCAGGCAGGAAAAGCTGCCCCACTGTTTATGATAATAGTGATTTTACTTTGCACAGCAAGTGAAGGGGTATGTGTGTGTGTGTGTGTGTGTGTGTGTGTGTGTGTGTTTTCAATAAGCCTAAGAGATTGTGTATAAATTCAAATGCCTATTTTGAAATGTATAATGTTAAATAAATCTGTCACCAAAAACTGAAATGAAATTGACCAACTCACTATTGGCAACTGGATATGGTAAACTATATTTGTCAGTTGTGGAACCAAAACAAGAAGGGTCAGAAATTAAAATTTAATGGCCTCAGGTAAAATCAGCCTAGTGATCCATCTCCTCCATACAGCTGATGTGCTGGTGGAACATGAATACTCTGATTATTGGCCAAGTCTGTCTTCATCTAGATAGTGCAAAGCTGGTTACTGCCTCTGTTTGACTATGTGACTCTTGCTTTCATGGATTTTGAGGCTTATCAAACTGCTTGTGGCTGATATATTCTCCCTTTACTCATGCTGGTATAAAAATACTCATTTTGGATTTGAAAATGTCTACTCTATCATGGAGTGCTTTTAATCTTAAACTCTGAAGTTTAGGAAGGGATGTGATAAAATTTGCATTGACATCTTTGAGCCTCCTGAAATTGAGAGTGTTGGTTTTCTCAGCCTTCTACCTTTAACGCTCAATTTTTCATAATCAAAGTGTCTGCAGTGATAAGCCAAGGTCAAAGCCAGCACCTAGATGGTTATTGGAAGGCTTGGTTCTATGACTAGCATGTAGTAGAGACAAAGACCATCTCCTGATCTAACATTTAGAATTTTAAACAGAACAACCACAGATGATTATAAAGTTGATGCATTTCACAAAGATGTCTAGGTAGGGGTGGGGTAAGTAGACATTAAATTCTACCTCACATTAATCACCAAACTGAGCCTTGCTAAGAAGTTGCATCTCCTCAAAGGGTGGGGGGTGGGGTGGCTATGTCTAATTGGAACCAAAGTGCCAAATAGAAGAGTAAAGGCCTTGACCATGAACTTGTTTGGGAATTAAAGAAAATGTGGGTAAATGTGAAATTATAGCTCTGGGGTTTGCAAGACTGTGGAGAAACCATAGTTATATGTAACAAGACAGAAGACAAGATTTTCTCCTCCCACTTATTCTAACTCTGATCCAACAGCACATGCACTGAGAGAAGCAGTCAGATTAGCAGAGACATTATAGGGGTTGACACATGTATCATACTCTATTTTCAGTAGACAACCCTGTGGCTGACACTGGATAATCTACAGTTTTTCCTTTGAGAAATCTCAAAGACTCTGAGATGCCTTGATATTGTTAGACAAAGAGGATCTTCAAACTTCTTTTTCAACTGTCTACACTTGCTAATTAGAACATCTCTGGAAGAAGCTATACATTGGTGACAACTTGGGCTGGGGGCAATTATAGTATTTTCTGGCCTTAAGTTTATGAATCTGAATTCCAACTCCTGGGGAGAGGGAGTAACCAGGGTTGTTCTTTATGATTAAGCACCATGGGTAATGACTTTATGCCAATAAGAGTGAGTCCAGGTGGAGATAAAATGCCCTCAATGTAGCAGTGAGTTCAGTATATGATGTATATTAAATTAAGTATTTTAAAACAAGTTGCCCTGTTTTTATTGTAGACTGATGAAATATATCACACATGCTATGCTATGGCAGGTACTTATCTAGGAGTCTTATAGACCAAAAAGTTATTCTTACTTATTAGGTGAGTTTTAATATACACCTCTGAGAGAGAAACATAATTCCTATTTGTTGGGAGAAAGTTTCATGGAAAAATTCAAATGTTCTCAACTGCTTTTCACAGAGCCAACTGTCTGGTCAGATAGTGACATCCACTGCTAAGATTTTGGCGTTTGTGGTGTAATGCCTGATCAAGTGCCAAAAGAATATATCCTACCTTTTATACTTTCCTGCTATATAATTCCACTTGGAACAGCTCAGGTGGGCAGATAAAATTAAGGACTCCTCTAAATGCAATCTGTAGCTAAAGATGGTATATCACTTTAGAAGAAGTCATACTGGTTGGTCTCTTCCCTTAGAGGATTGGATGAAGACTGATAATCATTTTTTCCATTTTTCCCCCTGTGGTAACATACACATAACATGAATTTACCCCCTTATCGGTTTTAAGTGCATAGTTCAGTGGTATTAAATGCATTCATAATGTTGTACTACTATCATTAATCTCTAGAACTCTTTTCATCTTGTAAAATGAAACTATACTCATTAAACAATAACTCCCCATTCTTACCATCTCAGACCCTAGCAGCCACTACTCTACCTTTTGTCTCTATGATTTTGACTAGTCTAAGTATTTCATATAAGTGGAATCATAGAGTATTTTTTCTGCTCCTTTACAGCTCCACCCCCACCTCTTTCAGTTACTGATGTCACAAAATTACATATATTCTCTCTTTATATATTACATGTATTTATATATGTATATTGCATATATATGTAATCTCACTCTTTATAACTTGTATGCAGAAATATAAATTTGTAAGTCTTTTAAATGCATTAGTCTTAGATTACATAGAAAACAAAATGTGGAGCTACAAACCAAAGTTACAAAAAAACTAGCTTTCAGACTCATTTTTTAATGTACAGGCTCTAAGAAAAAGTAGAACTTTATTTATTTAGTATTTTTAAAAAAGATTTTATTTATTTGTCAGAGAGAGAGAGTATAAGCAGAGGGAGTGGCAGGCAGAGTGAGAAACAGGCTCCCCGCTGAGTGAGGGGCCTGATGTGGGACTTGATCCCAGGATCTGGGATCATGATCTGAGCTGAAGGCAGATGCTTAATTGACTGAGCCATCCAGGCGTCCCAAAAGTAGAACTTTAAACCACTGCTACAATAATACTAGGTTTTATCCCTGTCCATGCATATATTTTTACTGACATTTCCATCTCTTCATACAACTTCAAGTTGCTGTTTAGTATTATTTCATTTCAACCTATAGCACTCCCTTTAGTAATTCTTCAGGACAGGTCTAATGCTAATGAACTGCCTCAGCTTTTGTCTATCTGGGAATGCCTTAAATTCCCCTCACTTTTCAAAGATAGTCTTACAGGCATAGGATTCTTGATTGACAGTGTTTTTGCTTTTGTTTTAGTTTTCTTTTACCACTTTGAATATATCAGCCCACTGCTTTCTGGACTCCAAAGTTTCTGATAAGAAATTGACTGATAATCTTACTGAGGATCCCTTGTATGTTATGAGTTCCCACTTCCTTGCTGTTTATGAGTCTATCTTTGTCTTTGACTTTCAAAGTTTAACTATAATATGTCTAAGTGGAGGTGTCTTAGAGTTCATCTTACTCAAAGTTCATTGAGCTTCTTGGATGTTTATATTCATGACTTTCATGAAATTTGGAAAGTAGCCATTATTTATTTGAATTTTGTGTCTGCCATTTTCTCTCTCTTTTCTTCTGGAATTCCTACAATGTTTGATGGCATACCACAGGTCCCTTAGGTTCTGTTCCCTATTTCCAATCTTTTTTTTTTTTTGTTCCTTAGATTGGATACTTTTTTTGCCCTACATGCTCAAATCTGCCTTTAAATCTCTCAGTTACTATAATTTTCAACTCCAGAATTAATTTTTAATTTCTTTTTTGATTTTCCATCTCTTTCTTGATATTTCCATTTTGTTCATATGTCATTTTCTTAACTTCCTCTACATCTCCCTTTAGTTCTTTGAATATGTTATTTTAAAATCTTAATTTAATAGATCTGTCATGGGATCTTTTCAGAGACAGTTTCTTTTAATTTATTATTTTCCTATGGATAAGGCATACTTTTGTGTTTTGTTTAAAGCCTTGTGATTTTTTTTTTTGTAGAAACATGCACATTTGAATCTAATAATATAATAACTTTGGAAATAAGAGTCTGCCCCTTCCCTCAGGGTTTGCTGAATTTTTTTTTTTTTTGGTAGATTTTCTCTTTGTCAATGATCAGTCTGAGGTATAAACTAAAGATCACCTCAGGTCCTTTCTCAGCCTGCACCTTTCTCGGGGCATACATGTTCACTTTTTAATTTCCCCAATATATAAACTTGCTTTGGAAATGTCCCAGTGTTCAATATATGGCTCCCAAAAGGAAAAGAAAGAGAAAGAAAGAAAGAGAAAGAAAGAAAGAAGAAA
>NW_027397072.1:42900897-42906163 GCF_003265705.2 Callorhinus ursinus
AGGAAGGAAGGAAGGAAGGAAGGAAGGAAGGAAGGAAGAAAAAGAGAGAAAGAAAGAAAAGAAGGAAGGAAGGAAGGAAGAGAACAAAATGAATGGAGGAGTACCAGACCTTTAAATGCACTGGAAGTCACTTCAGCTTAAGGGAGAAGAGCTTCTGAGATCAGAAGGAGTAAACAGCAATCAGAGCACAAAACTCCAATATTTGGAGGATAGGGTCTTTTTTTGCCTATCCTGACTCCCACAGGCTGAGTGCAAGCTGGTTCTATGACAAAGGCATAATTGTATGCCAGGGGCTGGTAGTGGGAGATGGATAGCTTCTATTGTGTTAAAAGCTGAATTTCACTAAAATTAACTACAATTTACCAACAAAACCTTCCCTTGGAAGTTACCAGCTTTCAATAGACTCTAGAGCTCTAAAATGATTACACTGGACAAATTTTGCCAGTAAACTTGCTGTCTAGATGGAAAGACAGATTCCTGTTGCTTCCTCCTATGCCATCTTCCCATAACCCCAATATTGAATCATTTTTGAGAGATATATTTGATTTGCCCTTCATCATTTCTGCTGCTTAGTGTATAGAAGTTCAGTTTAACAGTCAAGAATATATTCAGACTGAAATCATATATTGACTCTGTCACTTATTACTTAGGTGATACGGGACAAATTGCCCAAATGACATTGCAGCTCCTTCATCCACAAACCATGATAGGCAGCTTCTGAAATGGTTTTCAGTGATACCCACAACCACTAATCATGTTGTTTCATGTGTGCTTGATCTACTCACTCTCTAATAAAATAATATGATAAGCACAATGGGGTGTCCCTTACAAGATTAGGCTGATGGTATGTGTGTGTGTGTGTGTGTGTGTGTGTGTGTGTGTGTGTGTGTGTGTGTTTTCCTTGTTGACACATTTTCTCTGGCTCTCTTATTCGTTTCCTCTGACGAAGTAAACTAACATTTGGAGGAGGTCCATGTGGTAAAAAACTGAGTGTCGTTTCCACTCCACAGTCAGTAAGAAACTCAGGCTTTTGGTCCAACAGGTCATGAAGAACTGAATCTATCCCACGATCATGTAAATTAATCCTTCCCTAGTAGAGCCTTGATTTGACCACAGCCCTGGATGCTACCTTGACTGTAACCTGTAACAAACTCTGAAGCAAAGAACCCAGATTGCTCTTGTCCAGATTTATAACCAACAGGAATTGTGAGAAAATAAATGTGTGTTATTTAGACCACTATTTGCAGCAATTTGTTATGCAGCAAGAGATAACTAATATAATGGGTAATACTCTTGTCTACCTCAACCTAATTTTTAAATGAGGATTAAAGGATATAAAGTAGATTACTCTTCCTACACAATCACTGGTATACAGTAAGCACTCAAAGAATATTGACTATTCTTATTCTTTTTCCTTATTTTAATTTGATTGGTACTCAGACTTGATAAATGAATATGAGTAATATCTCTGGGATTCATATTTATAACAAGTTCATATCAAGGAATTTTAAATCATATTCTTATTATACTACATATTTCTTTTGCTTGGTTGTTTTATATATTGAATTCATAGTTTTAAATTTGCCCTGTTAACTGTCACCTTCCAGGCCATGGATCCCAGGGAAAATGACTCTTTACAAAGAATTCCATGAGAATGTACAAATCTTCTAGGCTTTAAGAAAGACACATATACAATTTAGCTGATCTGGTTATTAGAACAAATCCCTAGAATATATATACGAATGAAAGGAATTTATTTCCCCCAATGGAGATTTCTTGGTTAATTTATTTCAAAGGTGTACAATTTACATTTAGTTAAAAAAAGAAAACTAACCTAAGAAAAATCATTTTACAATTATTTTTGAAACAACTCAAGTCCTTTCCACTTCATAAGCAGAACATATTGAAGTGGCAGTGTCTTCTGGCACAAGAGTAACCAGGTTATATCTCCTTATCTCTTGATATGGCCTGCTATTATTACTGACTACTCAGTATTTAACATTATAGTTTTGACTGGCTATTAATTACTTATGTATATCTTCATATCTAAAACTTTGAAATCAGTATATTACCAACTCCATCATCCAACCAGGTAAAATTCTAAGAAAATTATGAAGAATTCAGGAAGAAAGATTATCTTTAAAAAATAATGACCCCCTCTTTTTTTCCCTTTATTGGGAAGATTATAAAAACTTTTAATGTTTTTAAGAATTAATTTGAGGGAATTTCTTAGAAATGAGAACAAAGAAGCATTGAGAGAATTTTCTCATTTATCCATGTACCCAGCTAGTAAGTGGAAGTGTTCAGATTTGAACTCTGGTAGTCTGACTTCAGAATTTGAACTCTGAAATGTTATGCCATATGCTACCATTAATAGCAGTAGCCATACTTATACCAATCAAGTGATTAATATTTGTCAATATTTGTAAATGATTCATGTATATATTGTAATTAATACTATGCAATGGCTATGTGGTGTAGGCATTGATGCAATAAACATTTTAGCAGGTCAGGCAGAGAGAAATTAAAGGAAATTATACTGGCATACATAAATGTACTCACATTGCTAATCCCTAAACTTAATTTTTTTTTTAAGATTTTATTTATTTATCCGATAGAGAGAGCACAAGCAGGAGGAGAGGAAGAGGGACAGGGAGAAGCAGGCTCCCTGCTGAGCAGAGAGCCCGATATGGGACTCCATCCCAGGACCCTGAGATCATGACCTGAGCTGAAGGCAGACGCTTAACTGACTGAGCCACCCAGGCGTCCCAGCTAATACTTAACCTTCTATATAGGAATTCTCACACTACATGAATTTCATGATTGGAGTGTTGATATGCCTGTGTGTTTCATTAAAGAATTATTTGAAGAGTTGTTCTGAGCATAACATATATGTCAGAGAGACATGAAGAAACAATGTTTAGAGAATTTTTGTCTACCAAATATTAGCAGATAGATTAGAAGAATCAAAACTTGTTTAGTATGTCTACAAGGGACCTCTATACATTGTATTATGTATTTATTGAGTGACCTCGATGATTACCCACCCAAGAAAGCGGGGTTAAGGGCAGAGTTAGAAGTGATTCTTGCCTTTGAAAGGCACACGCTTAAATTGTGGTTAGTCATGTAGATATTTTAAGAGTTGATATTTTTTTGCCTTGTTTTAGGTTTCAAGTATGCTAACATATGAATCAATATAACCATTTCCAAAAATTCTTTATATTTTCAAGTCTAAAAATCATCATGGGGGAAATGAAGAAATTAAAAGACAAAAGCAGTTCATTATTGTTATTAAGTCCCTCTACTTCACATCAGGCCATTTTAGTTAATCCTTTCCCCATTCCATTACCAGCCAAGAGCTGCTGCAGCTAAAACTGCAGATGGTTCAGGCATGGAACACAGAATGTCCTGAGTTCCAGCTGGCTATAAGAACCTGAGATGAGCTTATGAGGCACATGCCAGCAAGCTGCTTTTCCTCCTTTTTCTATATTTCCTATTTTAAAAAAATGTTCAAAAAGACTAGATTTGCCTGTGTCCATTGGCAGTGATTATAATCCTTTGGAATCAGAAAAATCAAAGTGAAGCTGGAAATGCTAACTTCTCTTTTCTCTTCCTGCTCATGCTGAGCCTCAGTGCTATTTTCTCCTCAGCCCTCTTCACAGGAGTAAGAATTTTGCTTAGTCCTGGCAATACCAAGAAGGCTGTGTCTCTCACTAAATATTAGGATTGAGTAGTTCCTTGAAGCTTCTGCATATTAAGATGACAAAAGTGAGTAAGATCAATCCAAACAGCAGAAGAATCAGGCTCTGAGTAGTCTCTCCAGGGAGGAACTGGAAGAAATATTATGGTCCAATCTAATATAAAACTCCCTTACCCACCATAAGCTTAACGTAGTAAGTCAAATTCTACACACATAATCATAGTTTTGAATCCAGACCTCCAGAAATTCCCTAAGGACATGCAACAGTAAGAATTGTGGAAAAAAATAGCAATTGCTTATTGGAATCTGGATAAAAATGTATTTGTTGCTAGGGAATCAGATATAGGAACTGCCTACAGGTTTCTACTCTAACATTTCTGTAAAATGCAACTGCAAGTCCATCACTAATGGATTAGGGAAGCAAAATCTGAAAAACAAAGCCAAAAAAAAAAAAACAAAAATTGTGCCAGGAACTGTTCCACACCTTTTAGTGTTTTAGGTCTTTCCTGCCAATTCATAAGCATGGTGGAGGACAGAGCAGTGTGACTGCAGCTGGACAAAACAAAGACTGACCAATAATTTATTTCAGACTGCATTCTGCTTAATGCTTGAATTGGCCCAATTTTTCTGCCAAAAGTATCCAT
Source organism: Callorhinus ursinus (assembly GCF_003265705.2). Taxonomy (NCBI): domain Eukaryota; kingdom Metazoa; phylum Chordata; class Mammalia; order Carnivora; family Otariidae; genus Callorhinus; species Callorhinus ursinus. The sequence continues at coordinate 42,905,242 of NW_027397072.1, forward strand.
GTAGTCAGGATTAATAACACTGGAATTATGGAATTGAGGGGTAGCTTCATATTCCAACCTCTCACACGTGGCAGGAATTATGTCTTTAGAATTGTACCTCTAGACACCCTTAGGATTGCTGAGTTCACCAGTTTGTGAGTTAAAGCTGGGATCCTTATGTTGACCTTAAAATTCCTTATCTATTAAGCCTGCCCATTTGTCCAACTGGAAATATAAATGATTTTACCTCAATCTAATAGCTGTTGCAATAGCTTTAAAAAAACAATATTCTTTTAGGATAAAGCAGTTTTTAACAATAAGGTTTTTTGTTTTCAGAACAATTTTAGGTTCACAGAAAAACTGAGAAGAAGCTACAGAGATTCCCCAACTACCCCTGTATAGCCTCTCAAGTTATCAACATCCCCAGCAGAATGGTACCTTGTTACAACTGATGAACTTAAATTAACATATCACAATCTCCCAAAGTCCATAGTTTACCTTAGAGTTCATTTGTGGTGTGCCATATCCTATGGATTTGTATAAAATACAATGACATTATTCAATCATTATAGCATTATATGAAGTATTTTATTGCCTTAAAAATACTCTGTGTTCTATCCATGCATCCCTCCCCCACAATCCCAAGCTGTGACAACCACTGATCCTTTTGTTTCCATAGTTTTATCTTTTTTAGAATGTCACATAGTTGGAATCATATAGTTTGTGGCCTTTTCAGATTGGCTTCTTTCACCTCGTGATATGCATTTAAAGTTCCTCTGTGTCTGTTCATGGCTTGACAGCTCATGTTGTTTTAGGGCTGAATAATAATCCATTGTCTGGATGTACCAGTTTATGTATCCATTCTGACAATTTCTGTCTTAACTGATGTATTTAGACCATTCACTTTTATTATTTTTTTTAAATTTTTTATTGTTATGTTAAA
>NW_027397072.1:42906263-42925634 GCF_003265705.2 Callorhinus ursinus
TTTATTCTTCCCCTCCTCCTATCTTCTTCTTTTTCTTTTTTCTTAACATATGTTGCATTATTTGTTTCAGAAGTACAGATCTGTGATTCAACAGTCTTCACAATTCACAGCACTCACCATAGCACATACCCTACCCAATGTCTATCACCCAGCCACCCCATCCCTCCCACCCCCACCACTCAGCAACACTCAGTTTGTTTCCTGAGATTAAGAATTCCTCATATCAGTGAGGTCATATGCTACATGTCTTTCTCTGATTGACTTATTTCACTCAGCATAACACCCTCCAGTTCCATCCATGTCATTGCAAATAGCAAGATCTCATTCCTTTTGATGGCTGCATAATATTCCATTGTGTATATAAACCACATCTTCTTTATCCATTCATCCGTCGATGGACATCTTGGCTCTTTCCACATTTTGGCTATTGTGGACATTGCTGCTATAAACATTGGGGTGCACGTACCCCTTCGGATCCCTACATTTGTATCTTTGGGGTAAATACCCAGTAGTGCAATTGGTAGATCGTATGGTAGCTCTATTTTCAACTGTTTGAGGAACCTCCATACTGTTTTCCAGAGTGGCTGCACCAGCTTGCATTCCCACCAACAGTGTAGGAGGGTTCCCCTTTCTCCACATCCCCGCCAGCATCTGTCATTTCCTGACTTGTTAATTTTAGCCATTCTCACTGGTGTGAGGTGGTATCTCATGGAGGTTTTGATTTCGATTTCCCTGATGCCGAGCGATGTTGAGCACTTTTTCATGTGTCTGTTGGCCATTTGGATGTCTTCTTTGGAAAACTGTCTGTTCATGTTTTCTGCCCATTTCTTGATTGGATTATTTGTTCTTTGGGTGTTGAGTTTTCTAAGTTCTTTATAGATTTTAGATACTAGCCCTTTATCTGATATGTCATTTGCAAATATCTTCTCCCATTCTGTCGGTTGTCTTTTGGTTTTGTGGACTGTTTCTTTTGCTGTGCAAAAGCTTTTTATCTTGATGAAATCTCAATAGTTCATTTTTGCCCTTGCTTCCCTTGCTTTTGGCGATGTTTCTAGGAAGAAGTTGCTGCGGCTGAGGTCGAAGAGGTTGCTGCCTGTGTTCTCCTTTAGGATTTTGATGGACTCCTGTCTCACGTTTAGGTCTTTCAACCATTTGGAGTCTATTTTCGTGTGTGGTGCAAGGAAATGGTCCAGTTTCAATCTTCTGCATGTGCCTGTCCAATTTTCCCAACACCATTTGTTGAAGAGACTGTCTTTTTGCCATTGGACATTATTTCCTGCTTTGTCAAAGATGAGTTGACCATAGAGTTGAGGGTCCATTTCTGGGCTCTTGATTCTGTTCCATTGATCTATGTGTCTGTTTTTGTGCCAGTAGCATACTGTCTTGATGATGACAGCTTTGTAATAGAGCTAGAAGTCTGGAATTGTGATGCTGACAGCTTTGCTTTTCTTTTTCAATATTCCTCTGGCTATTCTGGGTCTCTTCTGGTTCCATACAAATTTTAGGATTATTTGTTCCATTTCTTTGAAAAAAGTGGATGGTATTTTGTTGGGGATTGCACTGAATGTGTAGATTGCTCTAGGTAGCATTGACATCTTCACAGTGTTTGTTCTTCCAATCCATGAGCATGGAACGTTTTTCCTTTTCTTTGTGTCTTCTTCAGTTTCTTTCATGAGTATTTTATAGTTTTCTGAGTACAGATCCTTTTCCTCTTTGGTTAAATTTATTCCTAGGTATCTTATGGTTTTGGGGGCAATTGTAAATGGGATCGACTCATTGATTTGTCTCTCTTCTGTCTTGTTGTTGGTGTATAGGAATGCCACTGATTTCTGTGCATTGATTTTATATCCTGCTACTTTACTGAATTCCTGTATGAGTTCTAGCAGTTTTGGGGTGGAGTCTTTTGGGTTTTCCACATACAGTATCATATCATCTGCAAAGAGTGAGAGTTTGACTTCCTCTTTGCCGATTTGGATGCCTTTGATTTCTTTTTGTTGTCTGATTGCCGTGGCTAGGACTTCTAATACTATGTTGAATAGCAGTGGTGAGAGTGGACATCCCTGCCACGTTCCTGACCTTAGGGGAAAAGCTCTCAGCTTTTCCCCATTGAGAATGATATTCGCTGTAGGTTTTTCATAGATGGCCTTTATGATATTGAGGTATGGACGCTCTATCCCTATACTCTGAAGGGTTTTGATCTAGAAAGGATGCGGTACTATGTCAAATGCTTTTTCTGCATCTATTGAGAGGATCATATGATTCTTGTTCTTTCTTTTGTTACTGTATTGTATCACGTTGATTGATTTGCGGATTTGAACCAACCTTGCAGCCCAGGGATAAATCCCACTTGGTTATGGTGAATAATCCTTTTAATGTACTGTTGGATCCTATTGGCTAGTATTTTGGTGAGAATTTTTGCATCCATGTTCATCAAGGATATTGGTCTGTAGTTCTCCTTTTTGATGGGGTCTTTGTCTGGTTTTGGGATGAAGGTAATGCTGGCCTCATAAAATGAGTTTGGAAGTTTTCCTTCCATTTCTACTTTTTGGAACAGTTTCAGAAGAATAGGTATTAATTCTTCTTTAAATGTCTGATAGAATTCCCCTGGGAAGCCATCTGGCCCTGGGCTTTTGTTTCTTGGGAGATTTTTGATGACTGCTTCAATTTCCTTAGTGGTTATAGGTCTGTTCAGGTTTTCTATTTCTTCCTGGTTCAATTTTGGTAGTTGATACATCTCTAGGAATGCACCCATTTCTTCCAGGTTATCTAATTTGCTGGCATAGAGTTGCTCATAATAGTTTTTGCATCTGTTTCTACTTCTTTGGTGTTGATTTGTGATCTCTCCTCTTTCATTCATGATTTTGTTGATTTGGGTCCTTTCTCTTTTCTTTTTGATAAGTCTGGCCAGGGGTTTATCAATCTTGTTACCTCTTTCAAAGAACCAGCTCCTAGTTTCGTTGATCTGTTCTACTGTTCTTTTGGTTTCTAGTTCATTGATTTCTGCTCTGATCTTTATGATTTCTCTTCTCCTGCTGGGTTTAGACTTTCTTTGCTGTTCTTTCTCCAGCTCCTTTAGGTGTAGGGTTAGGTTGTGTATTTGAGACCTTGCTTGTTTCTTGAGAAAGGCTTGTATTGCTATATACTTTCCTCTCAGGACTGCCTTTGCTGTATCCCAAAGATTTTGAACAGTTGTGTTTTCATTTTCATTGGTTTCCATGAATTTTTTTAATTCTTCTTTAATTTCTTGGTTGACCCATTCATTCTTTAGTAGGATACTCTTTAGCCTCCATGTATTTGAGTTCTTTCCGACTTTCCTCTTGTGATTGAGTTCTAGTTTCAAAGCATTGTGGTCTGAAAATATGCAGGGAATAATCCCAATCTTTTGGTACCGGTTGAGACCTGATTTGTGACCTAGAATATGATCAATTCTGGAGAATGTTCCATGGACACTAGAGAAGGATGTGTATTCCATTGTTTTGGGATCGAATGTTCTGGATATGTCTATGAAGTCCATTTGGTCCAGTGTGTCATTTAAAATCTTTATTTCCTTGTTGATCTTTTGCTTAGATGATCTGTCCATTTCAGTCAGGGGAGTGTTAAAGTCCCCTACTATTATTGTATTGCTGTCAATGTGTTTCTTCGCTTTTGTTATTAATTGCCTTATATAATTGGCTGCTCCCATGTTAGGGGCATAGATATTTATAATTGTTAGATCTTCTTGTTGGATAGACGCTTTAAGTAGGATATAGTGTCCTTCCTCATCTCTTATTACAGTCTTTGGTTTAAAATCTAATTTGTCTGATATAAGGATTGCCACTCCGGCTTTCTTTTGGTGTCCATTAGCATGGTAAATGGTTTTCCACCCCCTCACTTTCAATCTGGGGGTGTCTTTGGGTCTAAAATGAGTCTCTTGCAGACAGCATATTGATGGGTCTTGTTTTTTAATCCAATCCTATAGCCTGTGTCTTTTGATTGGGGCATTTAGCCCATTTACATTCAGGGTAACTATTGAAAGGTATAAATTTAGTGCCATTGTATTGCCTGTAAGGTGACTGTTACTGTATATTGTCTCTGTTCCTTTCTGATCTGTGCTGCTTTTAGTCTCTCTCTTTGCTTAGAGGACCCCTTTCAATATTTCTTGTAGGGCTGGTTTCGTGTTTGCAAATTCCTTTAGTTTTTGTTTGTCCTGGAAGCTTTTTATCTCTCCTTCAATTTTCAATGAGAGCCTAGCTGGATATAGTATTCTTGGCTGCATATTTTTCTCGTTTAGTGCTCTGAAGATATCATTGCAGTCCTTTCTGGCCTGCCAGGTCTCGGTGGATAGGTCTGTTGTCAATCTAATGTTTCTACCATTGTAGGTTACAGATCTCTTCTCCCGAGCTGCTTTCAGGATTTTCTCTTTGTGTCTGAGACTCGTAAGGTTTACTATTAGATGTCGGGGTGTTGACCTATTTTTTATTGATTTTGAGAGGGGTTCTCTGTGCCTCCTGGATTTTGATGCCTGTTTCCTTCCTCACATTAGGGAAGTTCTCTGCTATTATTTGCTCCAATATACCTTCTGCCCCCCTCTCTCTTTCTTTTTCTTCTGGGATCCCAGTTATTCTAATGTTGTTTCGTCTTATCATATCACTTATCTCTCGAATTCTGCCCTCGTGATCCTGTAGTTGTTTCTCTTTTTCTCAGCCTCTTTATTTTCCATCATTTGGTCTTCTATATCGCTGATTCTCTCTTCTGCCTCATTTATCTTAGCAGTTAGTGCCCCCATTTTTGATTGCACCTCATTAATAGCCTTTTGGATTTCGACTTGGTTAGATTTTAGTTCTTTTATTTCTTCAGAAAGGGTTTCTCTAATAACTTCCACGCTTTTTTCAAGCCCAGCTAGTATCTTTAAAGTCATGATTCTGAACTCTAGGTCCAACATCATACTAATGTCCGTATTGAGTAGGTCCCTGGTTGACGGTACTACCTCTTGTTCTTTTTGCTGAGGTGATTTTTTTCGTCTTCTCATTTTGTCCAGAGGAGAATAGATGAATTAGAGAACAAAATGCCAACAGGTTAACAAGGTCCCCAGCAAATATACTCTATACAAATCAGAAAAGACCTGAAAGCAGGGGAAAAGAAAGGGAAAGAGAAAAAAGTAAGAGAATAAAAGAAAGAAAAAAAAAACAAAAAGAAAAAGGTTAAAAACAAAAACAGAACAATACAAAAAAAAAAAACCCGAATATGATGAAATATGATCAGGCTAGTGCATAGATCAGTGCCACAGACTAGATTTTGGGCATATTTTGGTCTGTTAGAAAAAAGTGCCTCCTAAAATTTTAAAGGAAGTAAGACTTATATATGTACAAAATAAGGGTTGATACAATGAAGGGATGGAAGATGATTGTAAAGATGAAAATTATAAAAGATTTTATAAAAGGAATTGATACGATAAGATGTTGTTTGAAAAAAGAAAGAGGAAGATTTTAAAAAAAAAAGGGAGAGAATGTGATCAGGCAGGAGACTAGAAAAAAGCCATACACTAGTGATTTAGGGTATATTTTGATCTGTTAGAAGAAACTGTATCAAAATTTTAAAGAGAGAACAACTTATATATATATATGCCAAAAATAAGGGTAAGTACTATGAAGGGATAAAATATGACTCTAAAAATGAAAAATAAAAAATGTTTTTTTTTTTAAAAAAAGGGATTGATAAGATGTTGGTTGAAAAAGGGAAAAAGAGAAATTAAAAAAAAAGAGTTAAAAAAATTAACTTTGAAAAACTAATGAATCATGGTAAAAAAAGCCATGAATTCTATGTGCAGTATTCCCCTAGCGCTGGAGTTCTCCCGTTCTCCTTGATCGGTAAACTTGGTCTTGGCTTGCTGGCTGTTCGTGCTGATCTTCTGGGGAGGGCTCTATCGCCATGGTTCCCAAATATCTTTGCCGGAGGCGGAATTGCCCCGCCCTTGTCGGTCCCAGCTAAGCAAGCTGCTCGGGTTTGCTCTCAGGAGCTTTTGTTCCCTGCAAGCTTTCCGTACGGCTTTGGAGGACGACAGTGAAAATGGCAGCCTCCCAATCTCCGCCCCAGAGAGGCAAGAAGTCGGGGTTCCGCTCCTTAGTACGCCCCCAGAGAAAAGCAGCCAGTCACTCCCGTGTCCCCGGTCTCTGGCCGCACTCCGTGCTCACCCGTCCTGTGACCGATCATTTCTATCCCTGCACCCGACCCCGTGTGGAGTCTCCAAACCCAGCAGATCCCTGCAGTGCGCTCCTGTGCCGCTCCTCCCAGGCGACGAAGTGGAGTCTCCCCGGATCTGACGCTTGTTGGGTCCCTGCTGGAGGAACAGTGGCCCGACTGGGCCGCGGATCACAGTTTATGGCAACCCCGAGCTGAGAGCCCGCGCCTTGGCTCCGTCTCTGCAGCCGGCTTCCCCGCTCTGATACCTGGGAGCTCTGCCGCACTCAGGCACCCCCGGTCTTTCTGTGACCCCGAGAGTCCTGAGACCACACTGTCCCGCGAGGGTTCCACCCCCCCACTTAGCCACTGGAGCGACGACCCTCAGCGGAGCCGACTTCTAAAAGTTCCGATTTTGTGCTCCGCGGCTCTATCACTTGCCAGAAGCGGCCGACGGAGGCCCCCTCCCCCACCGTCTATCCTCCCGAATATCGCCTCAGATTCACTTCTCCGCACGTCCTACCTTCCAGAAAGTGGTCGCTTTTTTGTTCAGAGAGTTGTTGCTATTCTTTTCTTTGAACTCCTGTTGAGTTCGTAGGTGTTCAGAATGTTTTGATCCCTATTCAGCTGAATTCCTGAGACCAGATGAAATCCAGGTCTCCTACTCCTCCGCCATCTTGCTCCGCCCCCTCCTAGACCATTCACTTTTAAAGTAACTATTGATATAGTTGGATTAATATCTACCATGTTTATTATTATTTTCCTCCTTTTGCCTTTCTTTTTGTCCCCCCCATTTTTCCTGTCTTTTGAGATTTGAATTGTACATTTTGTATGATTCCATTTTCTCTCCCTCTTAACATATCAATTATATTTTTTGTTACTTTTTTAGTGGTTGTTTTAGAGTTTCTAATAAATATTTACAACTAGCCCAATATGCTTTCAAATAACACTACAATTATTAAGGGGTATTTAATAAATTATAGCAATAAAATAATGTCAATCCCTCCCTTACAATTCACTTTGTATCATTGCTGCCATTCAGTTCATTTATACATAGGCACACATTGTGGGTAGATAGATAGAACACATTATTGCTATTATTTTGAAAAAAAAAATCTGATCAATTAAAATTTAATGCTTGTTCCTTATTATTATTTTCCTATGTATAATTTTTTTCTCTTTAAATAACTTCTTTTTACATTTCCTGCAAGGCAGGTCTGCTGGCAACTGATTCCCTCAATTTTTGTTTATCTGAAGATGACTTTATTTCTCTTTCACTTTTGAGAGATAATTTTACAGGATATGGAATTCCAGGTTGGTTGGATTTTTCTCTCAATACTTTCTCTCACTCCACTTTCTTCATGCTTGCATAGTTTTTCAGGAGAAGCTGGATGTAATTCTTAGCTTTATGACTCTATAAGTAAGGAGCTTTATGTTTTTTTTTGTTGGTTTCTTGCAGGATTTTTTCCTTGTCTTTGATTATTTTATAGTTTCAAATCATTACCTTAGGTAATGTCTTCTGACACTCATCCTGCTTGGTGTTTTCAGATCTTTCTGGATCTGTGCTGTAGTGCCTAACATTAATTTAAGGAAATTCTCGGTCTTTATTGTTCCACCTAATTCTTCTGTTCCTTTCTCTCTTTTACCTATTTTTGGTATTCCCATTATGCATAATATTATACCTTTTGTATTTGTTTCACAGTCTTGGATATTCTGTTTTCCCAAATTTGGTTCTCTTTTCCTATTGGGTTTTGATGATACTGCTGATATAACTTCTGAGTCAGGGATTCTTTCTTCTAGCTGTGTCTAATGTACTAGTAATCCCATAAAAGCCATCCTTCATTTCTTCTACATTTTTTTCTAATATTTCTTTTTTTTCTTATGATTTCCATCTCTCTGCTTACGTTGCCTACCTGCTTTGCATGTTGTCTACCTTATTCATTAGAGCTCTTAGTATATTTATCAGAGATGTTTTAAATTCCTGGTTAACAATACCAAATTCCCTGCCATGTCTGGAACTGTTGTTTGCATTATTTCTTCAAAAGGTGATTTTGCCATTTGGTATGCCTTGTAATGTTTTCTTGATAGCTGGACACGATGTACTATGTAAAAGGAACTGCTATAAATAGGCATTTAGTAATGTGTGGTAAAGAATGGGGCGAGGGGAGGTGCAATCTATAGTCCTATGATTAGGTCGCAGCCTTTTAGTGTGCCTATGCCTGTGGACTGTGAACTTCACAAGTGGTTCTTAGTGTTTTTGTCTCCCTTATTAGGCAGGAGACAATGGCTATCATTGGCTGCAGTTGAGTATTTCCCTTCTCCCAGGTTAGTTAGGCTGTGGTAATACCCCAGAAGGCTAGACTCTGGTTAACTAGTTTCTCCTGAGGTCAGGCCTTGTTAATAAGAAAAAAGAGTGCTGTGGCATATTTCAAAATTTCTCCATTGCACCTCCTCCTTCCATAAACATGAGGGGAGTTTTCTCCTTTATTTTCTTTGACAAACTGGTGGAGCTCCTGAAAGCAATTTCATAAAATTGTGGAGTCTCCCATATGGTTGGGTCTCCTTGGAGAGCTTAACTCTCAGAATTTTCCACACTGATCTTTCAACAATTCCTCACTTATGACTCAGGTTTTCCTACCTAGACACTGGTTCTCATAGAGGTTTGCACTCCCGAGTCCCATCTCTGGTAAGTTGTGACTCTGTTTCTGCAAGTCTGTCTCCTAAATATCGGGGCCAGTGGTTTGCCCTGCAACCTGCCTTCTTGTACAGAATATAGAAGAATTGTTAGTTTTTCAGTTTGCTGAGCTCTTTACTTGTTGGATGGAGTGGAGGCCTTCAGATTCCTTACATGTGGAATTGAAACCAATAAAACTGTTACATTTCCATTAATCATTCTACAAATCAGACCATTCACACTGTTGAAAAATATTCCTAAATATGTACTCAAATTTTCAAACAGGGCTTAAGTATGAAATTTTCTCAAAAGGATGTTTCTTATAGAACTGGTGTCCTTTATTGCTTTTCTCAATGTGCATGAAATATGGTTTACATCCACTAACTCTTGATGGATGGAGTCTGGCTCTTCATCTCTAACATCCAGTTAATCAAGTCCTACATTTCAAAAATTATTCTTGTTTTCTAAACTGTCAGTTTAACTTCATGCTTTAAATAACCTCATAATTATCTTTCACCTATATTATTGCAATAATTTCCTTATTATTCTGCTTGCTTCTACTCTTACTTCATTCTAACCATAATTTACAGTGAAGTCAGATGGTATTGCAAGAATTAAAATCTAATAATTTCACTTCGCCTTATAGAAACTTCTCCATGGCTTTGCATTTCCTTAAAAAAATAAATAAAATTTAAAAAGTCCAAGCTTCTTAGCAAGGTATACAGGGGTCTGGCCAACACTTTTCCCAGTGGTGTTTCTTTCCACCTTTTTCCTCACATGCTCTTAGCCAATAACATGCAAACACTTTCTCTACATTCTAGTATTGGCAGCCTTGCAACCACAATTCTTTAATTATGGGCCTTTGTGTCATCTCTCTCTCTCTTTCTCCCTTTTTTCTTTTCTTGATACATTGCCCATATTACCTAATAAGTGACTTCATTTTTTGTGATAAATTTCCCATATCCCCACCCACACTCTAGAAGTTCAGGTCAGAGTGGAGGACCTAGGATTTGCTTCTGGCCATTTACTAGGTATAGTCCCTTAGATATGTTGCTTATCACCACTGGATTTTTTTTTACCTTAAATTAAATAAACTGAGCAATTATTTATGCTAAATTCATGCGGTTGATGTAAGGATAAAATGAGCTACAAAAAAAAAAAGTTACCTGAACTCTAATGTCCTATACAACTAAGAAACATTACTAAAGTGACCACTGCTATATAATTCATCTGGTAGTTTCTCTTCCAATTCCTGCTTCCTTCTCTGCTTTATTTATTTCTTTGGAATACTGTTTAAATAAAATAGAATAATGAGCAGTAATTTGTTAATCCTTCAGAGATAACTGCAGCGTATAGCTTCATTACATCAAATGTGTTTACATTGTTTAAATGATTTGCCAGTGGGGACTTTTTTAAAAACAATCCTAGATATGCTATATTGGAAATCTGAACAAGATCTGAGCATTTTCCTGGGCCTATGGTGATTTTCAATAAGATTTATTTTTATGAGGAATAAATTGTGTGCAAGTTAGGAGAAGCAAATTATTATGGAAAGAAATGCTATTTTCCCCCTCTCTCTTTAAAATCATGGCACAGATAAATATTGAATACCAAAGAACCCTACTTTATTTCCCCTTAATTTTCCTCACTATAAACATTCCTTGGTATATATTCTTAAACTGGTATTAATAAGAATATATATAAGAGTAAGAATTAATAAGTATGTGCTTATTAATATAATTATATATGTATTTTAAAATACAATCTTTACACCTAATGTAAGCTATACTCTTTGGGTAATTATAAGGTGTTAATGTATGTTCATCAGTTGTGATAAACATACGATATTGTGGGTGAAAATGAGAAGTTATGCATGAGTGGGGAACAGGGTATATGTGAAATCTCTGCCTATCACCCAATTTACTGTGAACCAAAAACTACTCCAATAAACAAAGTCTATTAAAATTTTTTCCAGAATAGTAAAAAAAGAGAAAAAAAATCTAAAATGCCTAATCAATTTGTAAAGAGATCATTTCTTAAAAGAATTAATAGTATGGACCGAAATGTTGATGATCAAATCTCAAAGTAGAAATTAGATTACTTGTTTGCAACGTACAGAAGACTTATGAATCAAGGAAGTAAAATATACTTTTGTATTATAACTGATGACAAAATTAACAGGATCTTTTGAGAGGCGGATGCTTTCAAATATCCACATTTTTATAACAATGTGTAATCTATACATTGATTTATAGCATTTTGTTGATTTTTTTTCTAAGCAGCCATCCTGTGAGGTATGTTGTTTTTCATCTTTTGCTAAGAATATTTTACTAGAGTCATATATCTAGAATGTCACAGATCCCAAACTCAAATTACAGAGGACTGATACAAAAAGAGAGACAAATTGGCATCATGGGAAGGGATTAGCTTTGAAATCTGTCATACTCACTTTTGGATGATAACTGTATATTTTATTAGTGGTAAATAAAGTTAAATACACTCAAATGCCTATCAAGCTGCAGAGCACATGAGAAATAGCTAATGTATTTTTGATTTTCATCCCCTTAACATTCTTATCGACTGTTTCTTCTACTTGAAATCATGTAACTGGAGTGTTTAAAGTAGACAAAGGTTATTAGCTGACTCTACCACTGCCGATAGGTCACATAAATGGTGATGTTTACTAACCTGGATTAAGTCTTCCCTCTGGTCTGCATTTTGTTGTAAATGGAAAATTTCTCTAAAAAAATAAGTCTTTCATAAATTAAGTAATTACCTACCTAAATAAATAAAATGAAATATATTTAATTTTTCAAACATTGACCCTGGAATTGGGGATTATTGGGGAAGGGTGATAATGAAAGGGGAGAAGCAAGGAGAACAGAGAGATGGCTACTGAAATAACTCAGAAGCGAGAATGGCAATGTTATGCACCAGGGTGGTGGCCAATGACAAAGTCAGAAATGGTCATATTCTGCAGATATTTTGAAAATAATACCAAGGATGTTTTATGATAGATGTATTATTGGCTATGAAAGAAGGAAAGGAAAGGAAAGGGAAAGAAAGGAAAGGAAAGGAAAAAGAGAAAGAAGTAGGTAGGAAAGGAAGGAGGGAAACAAGAAGAAAAATACAAAGAAAGGAGATGAGAATGGCTACAAATATTTTGACTTGAACAACTGGAGGATTGAAGTCATCACTAATTGAGATGAATTTCAGTTTAGGGCATATACCTATTAAACATGTAAGTGGTGCTATTACAGAGAATGCAATTAAATAAAAATAAGTTCAAGCGGGAACTCAAGAATAAATATATAAATTTAGGAATCACTGTTACATAGATGATATTTAAAATCATGAGAATCGAGGAGGTCATCAAGGGAGTGAATGGAGTTTGAGGAAAAACAAAAGCAAAAACAAAAATAAATTCAAAGGGTAAGACCTGAAGTATTTCAAGGGAAATATTTTCAAGGAAAGAAGCATAATCAAAATAAAGAAGTCTTCAGTAAATAACAGACCGATTTGTTATTCCTACTAGCATATGAACTGGGAAGGAGAATTTTGAAGTGAACACCATAGGAAAGGAGAAACATATGCCATACTGACACCAATAAAATAAGCTGGGATAGCTATATTAATTTCAGAACAAGCCATTTCAGAGCATGGGAAGTTGTCAGGGATAAGAAGTATTACATGATGATAAAGTGGTCATTCCTCCTAAGAAGACCAAAAAAACGATAGCATGTATTCAGCTAATATCAGAGAATCAAAACATCTGAGGCAAAAACTGATAAAACTGCAAAGAGAAAAAGACAAAACCATATTAGGGCTAGAGACTGCAATATCCCTATTTCAGTAATTGATAGATCCAATACAATAGGCACAGATCAAGAACAAGGCATAGATGTTACCTCACACCATTCCTATTCAACATCATATTGGAAAACTTAGTACAATCAGAGGAGAGAGAGAGAGAGAGACAGAGATTGGGAAGGGAGAAATAAAACTCTCTTTGTTCACAGATGACATGATTATCTCTGCAGAAATTTCAAAGGAATTGATTAAAATTTCTCAGAATTAATGTGTCCTTATAGCAAAATTTCAAGATCTAAGGTTAATATACAAAACTCATTTTTTATACTTGCAAAAACCAAGTGCAATTTGATATTAATGACACAATATTATTTAATGTCATAAAATGCATATATATGTAAACTTAAAAAATATGTAGAGGATATACACATTGAAAGCTATAAAACTAATGAAAGAAATCAAAGATCTAAATAGTACAGAGATACTCTTTTTTTTAAAGATTTTATTTATTTATTTGACAGAGAGAGACACAGCAAGAGAGGAAACATAAGCAGAGGGAGTGGGAGAGGGAGAAGCAGGCTTCCTGCCAAGCAGGGAGCCTGATGCCGGGCTCTATCCCAGGACCCTGAGACAATGACCTGAGCCGAAGGCAGACGCTTAACAACTGAGCCACCCAGGCGCCCCAGTACAGAGATATTCTTAATTCAAGAGGTCTTAATAATAATTCAAGAAGACTCATAATCATTAAAATCTCAATTTTTCTGAAATTGATCTATAGGGTCAACAAAATCACAATGAATCATAGTGAGTTATTTTGTAGATAACTGACTGCAAAGTTTATAAGAAAAGACAAAATGCAGAATAGGTAATCTAATACAGATAAAGAAAGGGAGCAAGTTGGAGGACTGGCATTACCAGACTTCAAGATTACTATAAATCCAGAGTGATCAAGGCAGCACACTATTGGAGAAAGAGTAGCCACATAGATCAATAGACCAGCATTGATAACCCATAGTTCGAAACTCACAAATACAGCCAACTCATCTTTGACAAATTAGCAAAGGCAATCAACAGAGAAAGGATAGTCTTTTCAACAAATGGTTCTATAACAAGTGTACATCTGTGTGCAATAAAATGAATCTAGACACTGACCTCACTGTTTTTACAATGATAAATCAAGATGGATCATAGACTTAAAGGTAAAATGCAAAACTATAAAACTTTCAGAAGATAATAGGAGAAAATCTAGGTGACTTTGGATTTGGCAATTAGTTTTTAGATAGAACACCAAAAGCACAATCCATGAAAGGAAAAATAAGTTGGAATCTATTAAAAGGAAAAACTTATGATTTGCAAAAGACCAGTAAGAGAATGAGAAGGCTAGCCAAAGACTAGAGAAATATTTTCAAAATAGATATTTGATAAAATACTTATATCCAATATTACAAAGAACTTTTCATACTTAACAACATGAAAACAAACAACCCAAAATAAAAATGGCCTAAAGATTTGAAAAAAAAACAAAACAAAACAAAACCCAAAAGACAACAAATACCTCATTGAAGAAAATATACAGATGGCAAATATTCACATGAAAATATGCTCAATGTCATTCATTGTTAGAGGACTGAAAATTAAAACAAAAATGATATACTACTCTATACCTATTGGAATGACTAAAACAGGAAATCAACAATACAAAACACTGGCAAGGATGCACAGCAATAAGAACTTTCTAACACAAAATGGTGTGTCACTTTGGAAGAAACTTTGGCAGTTTCTTGTATAACTAAGCATATTCTTACCATACAATTCATATAAAGCTAGTTGTTCAGTTACTTACCTAACTGAATTGAAAGGATTATCCACACAAAGACCTGCACCTAAACTTTTACAGCAGCTTTATTTATAATTGCCCTTAAAACAGAAGCAGCCAAGATATTCTTCAGTAGATGAACAGATAAACAAACTTTGTATATCATAAAATGGAACATTATTTAGTGATACCAAAAAAATCTATTACTAAACTATGAAAAGACATGGAGAAAACACAAATGCATATTGCTAAAAAAAATCAGACATATTCTAAAATAGTAGAGCATCCTATAATATACCTTACTTTTACTCTTCAAAATCATTATGGTCATCCTAAACAAGGAAAATCTAATACATTTCACAATAAAGAGGCGCCTAAGGAGACATGACAAAAGATGGAGTAACCTGGATATAATCCTGAAACAACAATAAAAGAACATTAGGTATAAAACTAAGGAAATCAGAATAGAATATGGATTTTAGTTAATGAGAATATGTTATAATAGAAATAAATATACAATATCATATAAATGTCTGACTCCGATAATAGGAGAAACTGTATGTATGTGTCAGAATGGATATGTAATTCTACTATCTTCTCATTTTAAAAAAAAATCTAAAACTATTCTAAAAATAAAGCATATTAATAAAAAAAATTGGTACTGGGAAACAAAGTGAAAACCTATGCACACTTTAGTCTTCAGTACATGTCCTTCAAACTATTAACATGACATATAGACACATAGGTGATAAACTGTTGACTCATATCACAGCTTTCCATGAGAGAACAAAATTTCTGCTAAATTTCTTCAATATTCTGCTCACTAGTGCTATCAGCTCACATTCAGATAATCCCTCTGGTTGTCTAGTTTTATATTTCAATATAATTAATTTTCTCTTGTTCTTTTTTATGTGAAAAAATTTCTAGATACTTGAAGACTGTAATTGAGTTATTCTTGGCATTTCAGGAATGGCTGTGTTTTTCTTAAGTCATTTTCTTAAGTCTCAGCTGTTTGGTCCCCAAATGTTCAATATCTCTGATGATGTCATGTCATGGCCAAAAATTCTGTGAGAACTACAAATAAAACTCTAATAGGACCATATTTTCTTGGTGTGATAGTCAGAGTTTAATGTATTGGTCTTACAGAACATGCAATATAGTCATTGGCTTAGAATACTCTTTAGGAGAAAACTTCTATTGTTCTAAACCTGGAACTTGGCTAAAGTGGTAATTTTCATTTATGCTAGCAGCAAGATGCTGATTTTGATGCATTTGCTTACTCGACTATTTAGCTGTTGTAATCATGAAAATAAATGAATTGCTTTATTGCTAACAAATAAATAACTTGGTAATAATTTCTCTTCCTTGCAAGCACATAACAAAGTGCCATAGTACATGCCTGTAAATAGAGTATACAAGGGTGAGACAGAACATTAAAATCATCATAAATATGAGGTAGTTTCACAGTTTTATATAGCATGTTAACTAATTAAGTATGTTGCACAAGATAAATTGGAATTACTCAGGATTTACCAGATATACACTATGCAATCTGTATCTGCAAAGTCTGGGCAGAGGTTAACATAAACATAAAGCTAAAAACTCAGTATTAGAAGGTGAATAATTAATTTACAGTGACTTAGGTTTGTCCTATGATATACTTTATAATTATGTATCAAAATATGACTACTTCAGTATTTTCATGAAGAAATATGCCCCTACAACTCTGTCACCTTTAGCTTCCTCTTGAGTGCAATTGTTTTTATGTACATGCAATCATGGTTTCCATGTCACAAAGTTCTCTTTTTGACATTCACACACCATGGGCAATGGCATCATTCTTAACAGTAAGTAGAGATTCTTTGATGTAATAGACATTAATATGTAATAGATACTATGTAATATCTAATGTGTTATGATATGTAATAGACATTAACATTTTTTGGAACTTCATAATAAATTATATAAATTTATAAATTTCTAGACATTTCAGAATAAATTTAGATGCTGCAAGACTGAACAATTTGGAGTAAATATTGCCAAATAAACTAGAAAAGTGGAAAAATATATGTTTGAAGACGTTGTAGACACAATATGATGGTGAAGAACTATCCAGTTAAAATGTAAATAACTCATTGTTCAACGAGGAAATCATACTGGAATTGAATATTTTGCACTGAATGATAAGAAAAATGTTATAAAACAAAACTTGTCTGACATATTTAAAGCAGTGAAGACACAATATAGCCTCACACACACACACACTAGCAAAGGAGCAAGACAGAAAATTAACGGTTGAAGAATATAACCCAAGAAATTATATAAAATGCAGCAAAATAAATAAAAATAAGACATAGAAAGAAAAATAATAAAGATAAGACTGGTAATTAATGAAATAAAAACCATGCAATATAGAGGGTCAACAAAGGCAAATATTGATTCTCTGACTGACCAATATGCAAGAATGATGAATAATACAGATGAGAGAAAACAAAATTCAATAACATGAAGAAAAAGATATCATTACAAATCCTGAAAGTTTGATATAATGATATTAACATGCAAATAGTATTATAAATAATTTTACATGAGTAAATTTGAAGTTAAGTCAAATGGACAGAATTCCTGAGAAAACAGAACTTACAAAAATGGATGGATTAAAATAATATAAAATCTATATATTTATATAACTATAAAACCATCCCTAAAGAAAAATCTAGGAACAAATGCTTTCACTTGAAAAATATACCAAATATTTAAATGACATCATGTCAATTTCTAGTGTGTATTATATTAATAAATTAGAAGATTTGGGGGTGCCTGGGTAGCTCAGTTGGTTAAGCTTCTGCCTTCAGCTCAGGTCATGATCCCAGAGTCCTGGGATCGAGCCCCGCATTGGGCTCCCTGCTCAGTGGGGAGCCTGCTTCTCCCTCTCCCTTTGTCTGCCATTACCACCGCTTGTGAGCACTCTCTCTCAAACAAATAAATAAAATCTTTAAACATAAATAAATAAGAAGAAGATTCAATTATATTTCTATTTATCAACAAACACATTCAAGGGAGAGAAAGAGAAACAGGAGACAGAGAGCTATGTTAAAGAGCTACAAGAAATAATATAAAGAAAGCATTATTGAGCAATATTAGAGAATTTAGTAATGGAAAGAACACACTATGCTCAAGGATTGTAAGACTCAAAGTAATAAATATATCCGTTTCCTCCACAATAATACAAATTTAGATATATTTAATGCAATCTTAATAAAATTTCCAATTTGTGTGTGTGTGAGGGAGAAAAAAGTCAAATTAACAACAACAACAATAACAACAATAATAAAAGCAGGCTAAGAATGGCCAAAAAACACTTGGAAATGATTAAGCTTTGGTCTTGCAGGCTTCTAAAGGCTTTTAAAATTCTATAATAATTAAAAGATCATGAGAGGTAGAATAAAATAATAAATTAATACAACAGAATAGAAAACTTAGAAATAGATCTAAACTCATGCAGACCTTTGATTTCTAACAAAGTTGACACTTCCCATTCACTGAAGAAAGGTCACACTTAATGTAAGGAAAAGTAGACATCTATGATGAAAAAGATGTAACTTGACCAATACTTCATACCATACACAAAGTCCAATTTCATGTGAATACTATATCAAATTATAAATGTAAAAATTGTTTTAAAAAATAATAACATTCATAATGTTGGGGTAAGGGATATTTCCTTAACTAGATAAGAACTAAATCCATATATATAAGGATTTTTTTCTTTATTTTTATTTTTTTATTATTATGTTATGTTAATCACCATACATTACATCATTAGTTTTTGATGTAGTGTTCCATGATTCATTATTTGCATATAACACCCAGTGCTCCATGTAGTATGTGACCTCTTTAATACCTGGGCTAATTTAATCACTAGGCTAACCCATCCCCCCACCCCCTCCCCTCTAGAACCCTCAGTTTGTTTCTCAGAGTCTATAGTCTCTCATGGTTCCTCTCTGCCTCTGATTTTCCCCCCTTCATTTCCCCCTTCCTGCTATCTTCTTCTTCTTCTTCTTTTTTTTAACATACAATGTATTATTTGTTTCAGAGGTATAGGTCTGTGATTCAACAGTCTTACACAATTCACAGCACTCACCATAGCACATACCCTCCCAAATGTCTATCACCCAGCCGCCCCATCCCTCCCACCCCCCACCACTCCAGCAACCTTTAGTTTGTTTCCTGAGATTAAGAATTCCTCATATGAGTGAGGTCATATGATACATGTCTTTCTCTGATTGACTTATTTTGCTCAGCATAATACCCTCCATTCCATCCACATCGTTGCAAATGGCAAGATTTCATTCCTTTTGATATATATATATATATATATCTCAAATATATATATATATGTGTATATATATATTTGTTGGTTTGGTCTAAGACCTGTAGATTGTAGTTTGAGACTGTTTTTGACAAATGTATCAACTTGTACTGATATACCTGTGAAGTGATATTATTTTTCCTTTAGAGATGTAAATATCAAAGCTTATTTATAAATATATGTAATATATATGATTATGATCCCAAATTTTAGTGGTAAGTATGATAGATCATGGATTCTGTTACTTTTCCCTTTGCAAAATGTTGCTTTCTATATTAGAAATATTTTCCTCATACAACTTTGAGAATTGAAGTGGGCTAGTAGTGTTTATATGTATTTTCAAATAATGAAACAGAAATTTCCAGTGGAGTCTAATTAAAGACCTGGTATTAACCATAATAAGATGTTTAATGTTCCCTTCCACTTACAGTTATTCCTGGTTCCATCTTCTTTCTTTCTTTCCTTTTTTCTTTCTTTTCTTTTTCTTTCTTTCTTTCTTTCTTTCTTTCTTTCTTTCTTTCTTTCTTTCTTTCTTTCTTTCTG